>NW_024885344.1:6642704-6658641 GCF_019232065.1 Centrocercus urophasianus
GGGAAGGGAGAGGGAGAGGGAGAGGGAGAGGGAGAGGGAGAGGGAGAGGGAGAGGGACAAGGAAAAGGAAAAGGAAAAGGAAAAGGAAAAGGAAAAAAAGAAGGAATTGGTTTGCAGAAATGCAGACCATTCCACTCAGATCCAATGAGGCATTTTGGTTCATTCAAGGTTTGGGCACAATAGATTTTTTGTTTGTTTGTTTGTTTTTGCCAAAGAAAATGTGAGCATATTCTGACCCAAAGCAAGATTTTTTTATTTTGCTCTTTTTTGTTTGTTCGGCCTCTAAACAAAACAAAAACAAACAAACAAACAAACAAAAAAAAAAAAAAACTAACAACAAAACAGTATTTGTCTGGATCTGCTGGGGTTATGAAATGACATTGTGCCAAGGTAACATGATTTTATCACAGCAAAATGAAGATGCTAAAGCATCCATTTAATCCAAAGCAGCTGTGAGCTGGTTTTCTGCTTGCTGACTGCTGACAGAAATGTAAGAAAGACACAAAGAATTCTGCAGTACAGTCTAGAGATCAAAGACGGGAGGTTTTCTGTCCTTCTGTCCTTTGCTTCTTCCTATGATCTTGGCCATGCAGACCAATGGTCTACAGTAACTTGGACAGACAAGAGCCCCCTGAAACTCTTTTAAAGAACTGACTTCAATAACAAACAGCATCTGTCTTTTGCTAGCACCAGATATTGTCTTGGCCTTCACAGGTTATTTATTGGTGTAGCACAGCAACCAGCAACATACTTCATTTCAAAAGACATAAGTCATTTTAGCTGTAAAGTTTTCTGAAGTCCTTTCAGAACTGTCTACCCTCACTTCTAATGCTTTATGTATGGGTGGCATGATGGGATGGCTCATAAGACAGGCACAGCCTCCTGCTGCTCCCATTTGCACAGCTCCTGTGGCTGTTCCTGCCACCACTGAGGCCACCGCTGGGACCAGTGAGCTGCTGCCAGCATCAGGAGGAGCTGCATGAGAGGAAGAAAGTTTCAGTCTCTTTAATGTATATGGAAAGCTTATATTTTAGGGCTCATTACTCAGAAAGAAAAATCCCATGTTATCTTCACCAGAAAATACATGGGCACATAGCACAGAAAGAAAAATGAATGGGAGCTAGCAGGAAAGATATTAATGAAACAAGTGTCGTTACAACACTCCTCTTCCAGCAACAACCTGTCCCTGCTGTGGCAATGAGCTGTGTCCAGGCCCTCAAGGGGCTCAGAGCTCTCAGCCCTGGTAAAGAGCTGCTTTGTGCCTCCTTCAGGATTCCTGTTACGACTCCTTCAGAGAGCAGTTCCATCTTACATAGAAATACATTCATAAATAAGCACCAAAAAAGCGCCTAGTCAAACCTACTTCCTGAAAAATTCAGTAAAACGCAGTGTGAGTTATAGCCAAAGCAGAAATGGTTTTCCTGACACAATGTAAACAACAGAAGTGAAGGAGCAATAATAGAAATGATGAATCATGGGCAGGAAGCATTGTATTTTGATGCTCATGCAAGAACTGAGCAATATCATTTTTTTACTGGCACAAAAAAAGGTAACTAAAGTAATAAGGTGTAATATTTTCAGTGGTTATTAAACTATAAGCAGCTCATATGACATCCAAGCACCTTGACGATGGTATTAGGACTTTCTTAAGACCACCTTGCAAGGGATAAGGCGACACATCATGACCCCAACAACTTGTCTACTATCTGTGTTTGGTTTGAAGAGCCCATCTTGGAGAGCAGCAGCAATGAGCTCCATTTAAACTGCTGCTTATGGAATTCCTGAAAACAGGCATAAAGGCAATTTATATTCCTATTCATGTTGTCTTATTCAATGTTGAGTGAGCCTAGAAGCATCCCTGGTATTTGTCCCAGAAAGAAGACAGGAGTTTTTGCTTTAACAGCCTACTCTCTCCCCTGGAATGCATTTGCTGTGTGGATTCTCTGAATCCACCAGCTCTTCAGTGAGGGTATCAGGCAGACTAGCCTGCACCCCATAAAGGCAGGTGAAACATGAAGTTTTGGGCTTAAATGGAGCAGGCAAGAATCACTGAATCACAAAGGTTGGAGAAAATTTCCAAGATCATCCAGTCCAACACCAGCCCATCCCCACTATGCCCACTGACCACGTCCCTCAGTGCCACATCCAAACAGTTCTTGAACACCTCCAGGGATGGTGACTGCACAACCTCGCTGGGCAGCCTGTTCCAAGTCATCACTACTCCTCTCTTTTAGAGAAGAAATTTTTTCCAATATTCAACCCGAATCTTCCCAGGCGCAGTTTGAGGTCATTATCTCTCACCCCATCAAAAAGAGAAGAGTAACAAAGATGAGCATTCATTGCTGGAGCTACAGAGTGACATATTCTTCAAATCAAGAAGGATCATCTTACTGGTACTGAGCAGATATTGACTATTGACCAAGTTAGGTATTCAAGTTAGTATCTGCAGTACTGAGATGTTAACATCTGTGCATCAAGAAAAGAATCTTTAGTTCAGTAGCCGGGTTTTTTTTTTTTAAAGTTCATATTTCAAACGTGACAAATATCTCTACTATAAATTATACATTAGCTTCCTGCGCAAAGCTTTTTAGGTGACAGAGAAGCAGATGGTTTTCAAGTCATGTGTACATATGTTTCTCAGTGCAAGAGGTACATGTGGAAGCTTCTAGGCAGAAAGCATATAAAAAAGATAAGACAAAATCTTTTTAAAGGGGAAAAGGAAAGTGCCATGCCATTTTCAGTGACAAAAACAACAACAAAAAAAGAATCATAAACAAATACTGAAAAAGCTACTGGAGGATTTCCTGAAATTAATCTTGGCAAATTCAGTGGAGCTATGAAAAGAACAGCGTTAATTCCAGAAGGTTCTGAATTTAACAGCTTTCTACCTTAACATGAGATGGGAATTATTATTCTGTCACTCTTTCTGGAATGGTATTAAGATTCAGATGCTGAGTGCAGCAATTGAGTGCAAAGGCTCGTGGTACTCCAAGCAGCTCCTTCTGCACCTGTTTGTAATCGATTGCCTCATTATCATTTTGCACAGCAGGAGAGAACATGGCTAAATTCTGCTTCAGAGAAAACTGAAAATTCACCAGGCTTATTAATGTCCCTTTCATCTGCAGCACTGCACCGCCCTAACAGGGAGCATTATTGCCTTATGCTGGATGATGAGAAGATGCCCCAGAGAAGCCTCTCACTGCCAACACAGTGAGTGCGCATGATGCAACGAGGAAATGAGGGGCCATGCCCATACCATCTTTCTTTTTCCTTCTCTCCTCCCCAATCTCATAGAAATCAAGGTGGAGTAAGGAAGGGAAGAAATCGGGAAAACCATTGCTTTTATCATGTTTTCATATCTGTCCTCCTGGAAAATAAATTTATTACAACCAGAGCACAGTATGACAAAAGCCACCGTAAAGGTATCAATTTCTCTGGTACTAACATTCCCCCTGACAATATTTGCAGCCTCTTATCTCTGTTTGGTTTTTACACACAGCTGAAAGCAAAATGTATTTGCACATAGGGAAAGTCTGGCAAATAAATATATTCACTCCAAAGAGCTACACATAAGAGTCATATGTGTAGAGAATGGTAACCAGCACACAGAAATAAGCCAGCAACCACATGCCCTGGAATAGCAAATACCCAGTGAAGTGGTGTCAGTGTTGGAATACCTTTGCATAAATTATTCACAAATGAATTCTGAATATTTAATATGCAATGATAAGGTTGTCTGAATGCACACATGCATTTTTCTACTTTGCAGAGGTTTTTGTTTGTTTTTCTCTTTCTACATTTGTTCTGCTGCTTAATTCCCTCTTTCCCCCACTGCCTTTGCAGACAAACGTATTGCAAAGTGTTCCTCTCCAGCAGAGCCCTCATAAGTCAGCCTAACCCATTCTGAACCATAAGAGCAGTGGCTGATACAAGAATAACAGTTAAATGAGGATTCTTTTGTTATAGTGGCCAGTCTGCTATCAACTAGTTCTGTCTTCTTTAAGGAAAATGAATGCTGAGAATTAACTTGCTTTATTCTCAGCTACTGTTCTGCACTGGCTTTTAGTTGCCTAGATCCTATACTGACCAGTCCATAGCAATCTGCCACTTCCTCGAGGACTGCTCACATCTTTAAAGTAAGAAAAGATGCCAAGGGACATTAACAGATAAACATCCCTAAGTACATCTCAAAGGTTCAAAAAGAGGTATCCTGTCACCATGTGTATTTCCTGTGATTGGTTCAGCATTATATAAATGGTACCCTGCAACATGTTCAATTCTTCTACAGACTGAAAGGATGCAAGAAAAATATGCATTCTCTGCTTGAAATTCACTGAAGCCAGGGAGGAGGAGTCTGTCAGTTTATCATGACTACAGCTCTACAAGTGTGTTAATTTAAAGCAGTGCCTCTTAAGGATACAAGGCATGTATCAACCAGTTTCACATTATTTATATTCAATAGTAAAAAAAATAATAATAATTGTAGATTAAAAAATCTCTCACGAATTTTCCTCTGCTGATTCTCCAGGAGCAGGAAGAGAGTGCATGTTTTGTGCAGGGTTGTGTACTCTCCTACTAATGGTGCTCCCTGTGGTATGTACACACAGTGACACAAAGAGAAAGGAATGCTAGCTTGTGCTTGAAGGAAGAGATGGAAAATTAACGTCTGACAGGTAAGAGAGGGCAACCACGAAAGGGGAAGATGGTAAACACTAAAGGTCAAATGAAAGGAGTAAAACAACCAGCAACTTCTAAGAGATTTCAGAGGCAAAAACCATCTGTTTTTCTTTCAGTAAAGTCATAGCTTGTGGCCGCATGCAATCCTTATTTACAGTGCTGAACTCCAACCAAACATTCTTAGAACAAGTGTCTCAGGTTACTTCTACGTGGCAAAATACCAGGCCACACAGTGACCCTGAATGAACTCACCCAAAGAACTAATGCAACTAAAGCCCCGCTGAGAAGTGTATTAAGATGTCACTTCATCCTGGCTAGACTGCTTCTAGTCCTGAGAGGACAATTGAATATAAATCTCTCAAGCTCTAGAGAAAAATACTGCTGTGGGGCTGTCCCTCCTAATCCCTCTTACCTTGCGTGCCATCTGCTTGGTGCAGTCATTTTCCATCCATACAAACTCATCTTTGACTTTACTGATGCTAAATGTTTCTTTTGTGTGACTGACTTACAGACTTAGTGATGCAGGCTCTATTTCAATTATTCTGGAAGAGGAATATAAATAATAATAAAACTTCTTAAAGAGTAAGTGGATCTACAGAAGCCAATAATAAAATTTGCCAATGATCTCAGTATTACAAGAATTTCATCTTTGCAGCCAAAAACATCCATTCAAACAAGACAAGAAAGGTCAAATTAGCATCAGGAACCATGTAGTCCTATCTGCTGTGAATTTATGACTTCTATACCTATTAGGCATGACAACTTCACAATTGTTGGTGCATTTATCAAGAATATGAATCATTTCAGCTCCATTTCTCTGGTACAAACTCAAATGCCCCTCAGTGGATGTCAAGATACTTAGCATCTAATCTTAAAAAATTTCCACGGAAAACAAATAGGGGTTTATACCTTGAAGTGTCTGACACTAAATTATTTCCCTGAGGTCTCATAAGTAATCAACTGCAGAACAGAAATCCAAATCCAACTTCCCAAGTTAAAGGCTGGCGGCAGAAGCTTTGGGCAGGTTCTCTGTCTTGTATGTTAGAACAGCAGCCTTGAAAAGGAGCCACGTGGTGCTATCGTCCAATCTCTTGACCTTGTCATGGCACGAAGGACTGGTAGAACCTCTTGGAGCAGGCTATGAGAAGAGGTCTTGCTGTTGTTGAGTCAACATCTATCATCTGATCTTATTTCTCAGAAGTGTTTGTGCGAGTATTTATCGCTACCAACAGTATCATGAACGCAGGTTTTCTTTTGTTTCAAATCTCTCCAGTCACGTAACTGAGCAAATTCAGCGTTAGCACAGCTTTGCCAGGAGCTATGGGAACAACTCCATGACCTCTGTGCAATGCAAGCACAGGCACATACTGGTCTTACCAGCATTCCCACAAGCTTTGCAGTATTGTTGCTAGGAGCACCACTGAGGACTTCCAAGAAAAAGGAAACTGTGCAAGAGCAGATATCTTGAGCAGACAAGACCTGTAAGTTCATGGGCAGGTCTATCTTTAATACTTTTCTTCCCTCAGACCTCAGAAGATGCTTTTTCCCCACCTCTAACCCATAAGTAAGTCAGAAGTAGAAAAATATTTCAAGGTGAACAATGAGGTGTTTTCTATGTCTCCTGCCCTACTTCGTAGTATGGAGGCTTTACTCAGGAGAGTGCTGTAAAGCACTGAGTCTGAAAGGGTTTCTATAATTCCCGGGATTTATATGTCCAAATCCTATTAGGATTATCTCTGCCTCCTTCATCTCCAAAGCAAATGCGTGAGACTTTGTGTATGTGAACTCTAGGAATGAGTTCTTTAAATTATTGAAGCCTGTTTATTCAATGTGAACAAGAAATCTATTCCTCAGTGCATTCAGTGGGTTATCAAATAAATTCTGCAAACAGTCCCTAATCTTTCATTTCCCGTTCCTCGTCACAACAGGAGCTTTATTTAAATCTAATTAGCTTGTTTATTTTTAATTGAATTATTCTCTTATGAAAGGTTATAAAATCTGAATTATTACTTGACAGTGAGTTCAGAAACGACTTAAATGAGGGCTTAATCCCAAGACTAGAAAAATCAAGGTCTCCATTGTGTTTTGGATCTCTCCCCCTCAAAATGCATCACGTATAAATATTTTAAACTAGAAATACTACTGTCTACTTATACATTCATTGCATTACTTTCACCTGTTGCTTCTTCAAAAAGATTTGAAAGACATTTTATTCGGAAACAGTATCTTCCCCATCACTTTGTTTCAATTACTACTAGCATTATTATTACTAATAAATCACAATTAGTTGCTATGGAGATAACTAAGTCTGCAAATAAAAGATTATGATTGAAATTTCCTAGGCAAAAAAAGCAACAAGGAACACATTAACCTCAAATCTAACAATGGGTTTATTTCCAAGTAAGTTATGTAATTGTTGGAAATAAAAGAAAAAAGAACAGAAAATAGCACTAAATCACTCCCCATATCCAGCATTTCCTGATGTCTTCCAGGAAACACCATGGCTTCTAGAGTTCTTCACTTCTAAATCTGAGTATTTATTAAACTACATTACAGCTATTCCAAGGGCCAGGCACTAAGTTGTCATTACACCAAAGTGTTTACCACTGACAGTAATGGCAGTTGAAGACAAGCAGTCAATGTGCTGTGTGTACTCATAACTTTGTGTATGCACTTACTTGAAATACAGCTGCAGAGTCAGGGGCAAACATCCTTTAACACTGACAGAGGTGTAAGTTGTAGTGTATGAAAAAAGGCTGTAGTCTTGAGCTATGACTGTGACTGCACCAGGCTGTATTCTTGAATACAAGAGTATTGAAGAAGGCTACTAACAAAGTTTCTTAGTGATCTAGGCAGAAAATGGCTTCACCTCGCTCAAAAAAATGCAAGTATTTCTGAAAGATAGATGGCAGATGGGAGGCAATCCCTTGGGAAAAGATTGAAATCAACATTTTAATTAAATGGTTTTCTAAGAGGAACCACAGAGAATAAATTAGATGTAAACGTTATACCCAGAAAGAATCCCAAGAAACAAATCCCAAGTTCATTGAAGTATGGGTGGATAAAAGAATAGTTTTCTTCTTAGTTCTGTCTCTAAATTTAATGTAATTGTGTTGCCAGCATTTAAGCTATGTAAATAAATTCTCATTTACGTTTTACTTTTAATCTTTACTACTATTAAGTGTGATTTCAGGAGCACTAGAAAGCAACAAAGTTTGGGTGTAGTAGCCAGCACAGGCAACTTCAAGCATTACTACAATGCCATCCCCAGGGTCTTCAGAAGGAGAATGTGCTCTTCTGGAAGCCACAGGTTTCAGGGCCAGTACTGGACTCTACTGGTACTCCAATATCAGCAAGTATTGGCCAGGCACTAAACAGGCTGCCCAGGGAGGTGGTGGAGTCACCGTCCCTGGAGGTGTCCCAGAACCGTGTGGATGTGGCACCAAGGGATGTGGTCAGTGGGCATGGTGAAGATAGGCTTGTGGTTGGACTACATGATTTTAGAAGCCTTTTCCAGCCTAGATGATTCCATGAAACATCCATTCATGCTGAGGATAGAGTGGGAGAGGCTAGACAGGACTTCTGAGTAAGACTGCCAGCCCCCTATGGTCTTACAGTGAGTTGATAAAGGATGCACTTATTCCTCATAAAGCTTAAGGAACGCAGACCTATCTCTTAACTCTTTCCTCCTTTCCAACTCACATACTTAGTGCTAATGGCTTAAAGTACAGTCCCTCTCTCCTTCACAACATTGACTACAGGTGGTTGTGGTCAGAATCCCATGTAATAGCACTTCACGTGTGATTCCAGTACTGCTAGTGAGATGATGTTCTCAGCACCTCATGAAAACAGAGAAGGAATTTTAAAATAATGAAGTCAACAGCTGAGATGCAACAGAGAATTCTGCTCAGCAAATCTGAGATTTTGAAGTTCAAAGTAACAGCAATGACCTTTACAGACAAAGACTTGAAGAAATATCTGTAGAAACAGAGTCTTTTTCTTTCTCTATAGTCTGACTGATGAACTGTTCTGACTTTCCAGCTCATGAATGTGTTGTAGGAATATTACAACCCTGATTTTTCCAGAACTGTTAAGTATCTACAACTTCAGCTAAACTCAATGGCACCTGGATTTGCCTAGCCCCTCTGAGAAGCTAAATTTCTATTTCTTATCTTCTTTGAGAAGGCTTTGCAGCTCAAAATGAATTAAACAAATATAAAGACATACTTACAGTAGTCGTACTTTGAGAAATTCTGAACAAGGCTAAGTATAATGTTTTGGCTGACTGCAAAATGATTCTTTAGACAAGTGTCTTTTTTTTTCTGACCTTCTACTCTGAAATGGAAAAATACTTTGAATCATGGAATTTCCTCTGATTTCTGCCCAAGCGTTTTTTCCCTGTGGATTCTACATGAAACCTAGGAAACCCAATCAGTGGTACATTCCTCCTTTGCATCTCATGGCCTTGCCAGGTGGCTCTATCTGCGTTTTGTCCTACAGAAAAATAAGAGGCTGAGCTGCTTCTATCGCTGAGCACAAAGACTGATAGTTTAGCATATTCAGCTGCATTGGAGATTTATGATTGTCTTGGTATAAGACCTCTGCTCATGGGCCATTAAGCTTCCTCCTTTATATCTAGGACAGATAAGCAATTTTGTATGACAAAAGAAATATTAGATGAAAAAGTCAATTGAAAGCTTACCAAACATGTATTAAGGGGAAAATCCAATGCCTTTTGTATTTGGGTTTATTAAAAGAAATGCAAACGTTCTCATGTTACTGTGACAGCAATCTCTGATTACCTGAATATCCTGGTGTCCTGAGAGAACTGATGTTCAGATAGCTGCAGTGCATTCCCAAGCACAAGCTGAGCTCTTTGGTTAAACTAACTCCCACAGTGAACCTGGGACAAAAACAGTGTTAAAATATTGGAAGCCCTCCAAAGATGAAACTCATTCACCCCTCCACCATCCAGAACAGCTTAGAAAATTTTTCTCTTTACTGAGAATTATTGTCATGAACCCTTTTCATACCAAACGGGTTTGGTGGATCTTGGATAATATCTGTTTAGAGTCTCCAGTACCATACCCAGATTCCCACTATCACTACTGAACAGTTGCAAAATCTCATTTCAAGACTGAGCTTTCTTCATTACATGCACAAGCTACGTTTTCCATAGTTAGCAGGAAAATCCCTGAAAAATCTTTTCCAAATTTTTTACAAGTCTACCCAGGACATAGTCAACCACAGTACTGACCACCAAAAGCTTTGCTATGCCTAACAGGAGCAAGTAGCAACCATGATTTTTACCCAGTTAATTTGAAGATAAGACCTTGAGGTATGAAGCTAAGGAAGAAATTTCTACACTGGAGTGAAACTCTGTGCAAGTGTTTCTTATCTGTTTTAAGGATGCAAAAGCATCATCTGATGGTTCAATCCCACCTGAATTTAACTGCCTGAAAACTAGATTCTGAATCTCAGCTCATCATCTAGCCTACTCACTGATGCCTGCGGAGAGACAAGCATTTCTAGGAGTGATTCAGTTCACCTATCGTTGATGCCTAGAATAAGCACCTTAATTTTTTAGCAGCTAAAGATAGGTCAAGCGACTCTGGACTAATGGAAAATTACCACCCTGCTTACTCAACACAACTGCTTAATGTTTGCGTGGGCATTAGTCTGTTTCTTTCTACTCTTTCATGAGTATGCAAGTGCCAGGCCCTGAAGGCAACAGCAGGCTTTTTATCCACTTAGTAACCATCTTTCTCTGTAACCATCTTTCTCTTCCCTCTTCAACCTCTTCCCTTTGGGGCTTGGCTGGCTGTGCCCAAGGTCAGCTCTGATGTACGTGGCAATATTTAGGTTGTGAGTCCTTGAGGCCGAGATGACAAATGACACACTGGATTGCATTAGCAAGAGCATAGCCAACAGCTCAAGCAAAACAATCCTCCGCCCGTTTAGCACTTACAAGACAACCTGTGTATTTAATACATTTGATAGCCAACAATTAATTGAGAGTCCTCGGCAAACTGACATTCTGTCTTTGGAAGGTTGTTTTTCCTAGATAGGCAGGACATCTGGAGCCTAAAAGAAGAGTCTCGACATTCCACCAGCTGTGAGGAGGTACAGTGTACCCTGCCAGGGTTGATAATATAGGCACCATAACAAGGTCAATGTGATAATTAGAAACACAGTCAGCAACCAATTTCTGTAAATATATTTCTTTAACTAAATAAGGAAACAGGCCTCCTTAGCTTATGAACTTTAGGTTAAACAGTATCTCCCAGTGGAATCCAACAATCACCAAAGCTGCTTGCAAAAGCCCCATAATAACACAGCATATGCGTAATATTAGATTTTATCTATTAAGCAATTGCCAGAACAGGTAGGCACTTCACAGAAAATGTATGAATGTTCACTTGTTGAACAGGAGTGCTTTAGTTCACCTATCTGTGATGCCTAGAATAAGCGTCTTAATTTTTAGCAGCTAATGCAAGCTGGGAAGGAGGAAAGAGTTAACCCGTCATTGGGGTTGGCGAGTTTTATTCCTGGATTTCAGTGATACATTCAGTCATGGTATCTCTAGTTAAAGAAAGTCATTGACAAACTGGAAACACGTCCAGTGAAGAGCCACCAGATAGGAGGACTGGCAAGCTGGATCGTACAAATCCAAGGAGAGGCTGAGGTAAAAGTCTTGTTCAGCTGCAGAAACTGGAAAATGCTCAGGGAATACCTAGCAGTGTCTTCAACAACTTAATAGAAGAACGTAGACAAGAAAACCCGCTTGGATGTACACAGTCAAAGCATGAGGCAAAATTATGTGATGGGAAATAGGTAAGTTGCAAAGGACAATCCAGAGAGATATTAAGAAAAGCTTTTCCACATCAATCGTGGTCAATTATTGGAAAAAAATGTTCTGAGAAGTCCCAGAATCTGCATCATTAAGCACAGAACTCAATAGGCTAAGGCTATAACAACCTGACCAAGTTGACCATGCCATGAGCAGGAGGTGGGGCTGGATAAAATACCGGTGTTCCCTCCACTCTGCACAAATTTCTGTGCACTTCTGACTGGACTCAGCTCACACTAAGTTGATTCCTTTCTTTCCCCAGCTTCAGCGTGGGTTTTCTATTCATTCCCGCATATGCTTGAAATATAAGGATGAACTTCATGCTGACAATGGGACAATATAAAAAAAAAAAAAAAAAAAAAAAAAAAGTTCCAGAAATGAAGAAATATTATTTCAACATTTCCCAAACATAACCAAACAATTTTATTTCAGCCTGATTCTAGACGTAGTGGAACTTCCAGTTTTTATAACCTTCACTATCACATACATTCAAAAACTAAAAATTATATTTTCAAACTTCTATATAACTTCTGTACTTCTGAAGGTCCTTCACAGAATGCCTGTGCACAAAACAGGAAAAAACTCAAAGGCACACAAAAAAACCAACTAGTGGCCTATAAACCCAGGACCAAAACAAGATGGAAAACTAAAAACCAGTTTTCTACCCTGAAATAGCTCTCAGCAAAGACAGTAAGGAAAGAGGGGAAAGCTTATACTCCCTCTTGCATTCAAAGAGGCATAAAGGAGAATTACTGAACAAGCTGGGGTGGGGAGAGAAGACAGAGAAAGAAGTGAATGGGCTGAAGAGCATTCAAGGCAGGAATGGTTTTGAATGTTAATGTTCTTGCTGCAATTTAAAACTAAGCCAATTTAATGTGATGACAAACAAGAATAAAACCTAACACTGTGTCATGCTCCTACCATAATATCATGACACTGCATGCTGCAATTCAAAGATAATTAAATTACTTCATCAAAAAAATCTTTGCCACGATGCCCGACCTTTAAGTACATCAAGAAGATAAGGAAGTTCGTCACCATTGTAGGGTTGGAGATTTGAAGCAGTTTCTCTCCCAGAACACCTTTGTAAAAAATCATGCTGTTATCAAAGTACATTTCCTAGTTTTAGCACCGTTAAATCAATTGCTTTGTAGTCTTTATTGCAGTGCTCCTTTCACTAATTGAGGAAGAATATTTATGTAGTCTCAGACAGTTGCTTAGGTTATTAAATTTGTTCCCTATAGAATTTGAGTTCTGCCACAACAAGGGACATAGATTTACATTATAAAAGTTTTTGTTCCAGATATTCTCGCTTTGCAGGAAAACTCTACATCCCACTCCTTTCTTCAGAGCATGGGGCTGTCCTGCAGCATCTGATCAACTTTCAGTCTTTGTTCACAGTCTTCATACCTAAGCAGGGCAACGTTTTCAGTTCCTGACGTTTACAGAGCTTGGGTAAGACTCACAGCTAAATAGCTTCAGTCTTCAGAAATGCATTCTCCCAGGCAAGCTTGATTAAAATTTGGATGATTCATGAAAGGTTCTGTGCAAGAGCAGAAGAAATTCCTTTTTAAACTCATAGATAAGTTGCTTGTTTCCCAGGATTATATGAAAAGGAGAAGGGATATGGTTCCTGAATCAGGAGCAAGAGACAGGCAGGACTGGTTGACCTCCACTTTGTTTTTATCTATCAATTCATCTTCTTTTGCATGATTTCCTGCTCAGTTGGATTGATGACTTTGATATATATTCTTCAGAATAAAAATACTATTTTCCAGGAAAAAGCTCCTGATGTTAATTCTTTTGCTATTGTCTAAAAACAATGAAGATGAATCTCTCAGGTATCAATTCATCATTTCCAAAACTGTTGAAGACACGTAGTGAACCTCAGATTGCTAACACAGGCTAAAATCTGTGCTGTTGTCTCTTAGCTTTTATGACTTAGCCATGCCAGAATAAAATCTGATTGCAGATATTTCTAAATCTGCTTTCAAACACAGAATATCCACCCTCTCTTAAAGCTCCCAAACATTCACATTGTTTTCATCAACCCAGTTGAAAGAACACAATTAATGTTGCAACTGAATGCCATCAACGTTGTAAAGCTCGATTGAAGACCATATAGGGAGGAAAAGATGACTATTTTGAGACTCAGTGGATTTCATTCACTGAATGTCTTACCTACAAAGACCAAGACTCAAGTGCTTAAGTGTATTCGAGCACCAGGCTCCAAGATTACTTGCCACTGCATGGAGGACAAAGTATTTGGTTACCAAAACCTCACTGCCTCTTCAGGGTTTTTTTCCATTTGGTTTTGGATACATACACGTTTACTTCAGAAATGGACAGCGGCTGAGATTCTCGGTCTCTTCATTCTGTCTTACTTCTATGAGTGATTTACTCACCTCTCCTTTTCGTGGAGGCAATACCTTGTTCACTCAACTTGGCCCTATGATCACATAACATCCAATAATGTTGATGAAATTTACATGAGATGTGACATTTCAATCTTACCAATTGTTGGTCTAAAACAATCATAGAAATAAACCAAAATGCTCATTTTATATGGCATTTTATATATATACCCAAAAATATATGTTGAAGAGTTCACAGGAATTTTCATTTTGAATGTGCACAAATTCATGTAGTAACGGTGTCTAGACATTATTCACACATTAATTTTTACCTTTTTATGAAATATATCCTCAGAAGTTTCTGGAAACAGTTTTAGCTAGTACTGATTTCTCTTGAAATGAGTGGATTTTTTATTAAGCATTTTTCCCATGTCCAGCAGGGACTCAAGGTGTTCAGATTTGTCTGGTTACTGTTGATATTTTTGGTAGTTTCTCTAAGCTATTTTTTCTGGTTTACCCATTAGTTCATTAAAGTCTGAATTTCTCCCTGTTTAATTCAACTAGCTTCCCTGCTATCTCTTCCTGCTCATTTATTCTCTTTTTATGGACTTATGATGCTTCTCTTTCCATTTTAGACACTCCTCCGTGGTTTTATTTAAGGTGCTGACCTCAAAGGTTTTATGTATATTATAAATCTAAGCAAATACAGGACCAAACCCTTTGTTCTTGATTATTTAGAGTTGGTAAATTCCATTACAGAATAACAGAATCATAGGGGTTGAAAGGGACCTCTGGAGATTGTCTAGCCCAACCTCTTGCTGAAGTACATTGTCTACAGTAGGTTCCACAGGAAGGTATCCAGGAGGGTCTTTAATATCTCCTGAGGAGACTCCAACGCCTCTCTGGGCAGCCTGTTCCAGGTCTGTCATCCTTAAAATCCTTTTTCATGTTCAGATGGAACCTTGTGTGTTCCAGCTTGTGTCCATTGCCCCTTGTTCTGTCACTGGGCACCACCGAAAAGAACCTGGCCCCATACACTCAACTCTCTCCCATTACACAATATGAACATTACATATTATGAACATTATGTTCATAAACATTGTTAAAATTCCCACTCAGCCTTCTCCAGACTGAACAGTCCCAGGGATCTCAGCCTTTCCTCATAAGAGATATGCTCCAAACCCCTAAACATCTTTGTGGCCCTCTACTGGGATCTCTCTGGAAATTCCTATTCCTTCTTGAACTGCAAAGCTCAGAAGTGGATTCAGATGTGGCCTCAGCAGGACAGAGGAGAGGCACCTCCTTTGACCTGCTGCACCCTAGGATGTCATTGACCTTTTGAGCCACAAGAGCACACTTCTGGCTCATGGCCAACCTGTTGCCCATCAGGACTTAGGTCCTTCTCTGCAGAGCTCCCTTCCAGCAGGTCAGCCTCTAACATGCACTGATGCATGCAGTTGTTCCTCTCCAGGTATAGGACTTTGCACTTGCTCTGTATTCCTCTTTGCTCAACTCTCCAGCCTGTCCAGGCACTCTTAGGGATGCACCAATTTTGAGAAATGGTGCTTGGGTTTTTCTATTTGAAAAGAGACAGGTCTCTCCCAGAAGGAGTCCAGCAGAAGGCCACAAAGATGATTAAAGACCTGAAGCATCTCCCATATGAGAAAAGGCTGAGTAACCTGGGTCTGTTTAGCTTGGGGAAAAGAAGACTAAGAGGTAATCTGAATAATGTTTATAAATATCTAAAGGAAGCAGGTGGACGAGGCCAGGCTCTTCTTGGTGTTGTGAAGTGATACAATAAGAAGTAATGGCCTGAAACTTGAACATATGAAGTTCCGTACTAATATGCAGAAGAACTTCATTATGGTAACAGTGATGGAGCACTGGAACAGGTTGCCCAGAGAGGTTGTGAAGTATCCTTCTACAGAGATATTCAAGACCTATTTGGATGCCTAGCTGTGAGACCTACTGTAGGGTACCTGCTTCAGCAAGGTGGTTGGGCTTGATGATCTTTTGAGGTCCCTTTCCAATCAGTAATTCTATGAATGTCAACCAA
>NW_024885344.1:6658741-7149686 GCF_019232065.1 Centrocercus urophasianus
CCCCCGTCCCGCCCCACCATTCCAGTGATCTAACCCATGGGATATTTCCAAGTAGATCCTTGAAGAGGTCAAAGTTAGCCCTCCTGAAGTCCAGGGTCGCAATTCTACTTATTGCCTGATTTCTTCCAGGATCCTGAACTCCACTGTCTTATGGTTGCTGCATCCTATGTCACGCCAAGCCTTCATGTTCCCAACCAGTCCTTCCTTGTTTGTAAGACTAAAGTCCAGCAGCACACTTTTCCCAATTGGCTTCTCCACCACCAGAAAGCTATACTTCATGTGCTGCATGGGCTGTGCGTGCCTTGCAGAGACACTTTTCAAGCTAATATCAGGTTGGTCTCCCATGAGAATCATTGCCTGTGATACTAAGGCTATTTTCAGCTGTCTTTAAAAGCCTCATCAACTTCCTCCTCTGAACAGGCAGCCTGTAGAAAACACCTACAACAGTGTCACCCAGATTAGCCTGTTCCTTAATTCTCACCCATAAGCTCTCCATACATTCATCTCTAGGCAGAGCTCAATATATTGCAGTTGTTCTGTCATATAAACAGAAACTTTGCTGCCTTGCCAATCTGTCTCTCATAAAAAGTACATAGCCAGCCATGAGTGCACCCCAGTCACGTTAGCTGTCTCTATCACGTTACCGTGATTGCAATGAACTCATAGTCCTCTGACCGCACACAGACCTCTAATTCTTACCGTTTATTCCCCATGCTGCATGTACACAGGCACTTCAGAGATGAAAAATAAGCAGAGGATGTGGGTTTGCCTAGCGGGATGCAAGAGGTGCCTCCATGCCTGTACACACCCTTGAGATGGCTGAGCTTCTGGATCACAGCACGGGAGGCAGCTAAGAAACATTTGTCACTCTTTTGGTTGGCCTGGCTTATTCCCCAATCACAAGAGCATTGCCATTCTGGACCTCATCCTCCAAAAACTTCAGTTTAAAGCCTGCTCACTAGGTTGGCCAGCCTGCAGCCAAATGTTGCCCTGCCTGTTCTGGATTCCATCTCTCCCTAGAGGTTATAGTCTTCATGGAGAGTCTCATTGTCATTAAAACCAAAACTCACACTAGAACCAACCACGTAGCTAAGAGCTGATATGTATTATACATCTATTTCTGGTTTCCCGCTTTCCTTCGACTGACAAAACTGAGGAGAAGATAATTTGGGTTCCAGTATTCATCATTTGCGCTCCCAGTCTGTTTTGATTCTGCCCATGTTCCAGCTTCTGCTCTCTTTTATGCCCACACAAAAGAGCAGTAGCGGACAGTAGTCTGTGCTCTCGACAAGTTGCAGCACTGTCTCGGCAACATCCCAGATCTTGGCTTCTGGAAGGCAGAAAACTTCTCAAGACTCCCATTACCCGTGAACAATTTCCCTTGATTTATTTTGGTTTTTAAATAAATTATTATTGAATGTTGCTGAAAGAGCACCTCCACTTTGGAGACAAATCTGAAAGAATCAGTTTCCAGTTACACATTCGAATACATCTCCGTCAGAAAAAAAGTAATACGAAAAAAAATCAGAGTATGTGTATTCATTTTCTGTTGATCTTTTCTGGTGGATTTATTCGTTTTGTTACATTGTATGCAAAGCATCCTTCATACTGTATGTCATCCAACTATCATCACCCCTACTTCTTCATTTGAGCTAAAAATCCTTCCCTGATGCTCACAGTCTTTTTCTTAAATTTCGTTTTACTTAAAGAAATTGCACATACAACTATTTTAAAACTTCCCTGCAATGGGCTGCCCTTTCTCATCTGTTTATGCAAATGGACACATAAGCTGACCTTCCACAAATTCATCTGTTAAATGAGTTGCAAGTAAAACCACCCAAAACCATATTTATTCTGTGAGCTCCTCTTGTCATAGACAGTAATGAAGACCAGCAGCAGATACAGGAAATCTGATACAGGAAATGGATGTATATAACAATGCCAAATTTATTTCCCTCTCAATTGGGCATTTTTCAGAAAAAGAACATCTGATCAAGTGAGATCTCTTCAAAATGTTTCGCTGTTTTTACCTTATCTTTATTAATGCTTTCTCCCCGGAACACCCATCCCAATTACATGAAATGCAAGTCTAGAAAAAACAACAACAAAATCAAAATCAGGGCAGCAAGAGAGGTTGTGACCTGACCAGTCCACATCAACAAAACCTTCCTTTCTCTCTATTGACCCTGGTTCCTTTAAGGACTATCAATAGGTTTTTTCTATCTTTCTCTGTATCTGCTCCAAGCTAAGAGGAAAGAGAAAAACCCACAATACTGAAGATAGTGTTAACAATATACTTCAGCACATGTTTAAATTTAAGCCCATGCATGACTTATTCCGTCTACAGACAAGAATTACTGGATTAAAGTACAAGGTTCTGTTGACAGTGACACTTGCCTTAGTATCTACGAAACTTCCCCCTTGATCTTTCTTACCAGCATTCACTGTTTTGTACGTGAGCATCATGACCTGCTCTTCAAGAACTTTGGATACAGCCACTGGCTAATTTTAGCCCTTTTAGTTGGGTATCTTTGTATGTAGAATGCTGAATGCTAATGACGAGACTTGCCTCTCTACACAATCTTACCATCACCTTTTCACTAGCTTGGGAGAACAGATGTTAAAAGTCTCCTCAACATCTGAACTAAAACACATGTTTCTCACATGAGCTAATAAAGACAACATCAATTACCCTCAAGAGCAGCCAGAGTCAAGACCATAGTAGTTTTAGTTGACCTCTTTATGGTCACAGAGCGGCTTATGGTCTTGTGGAAAGACATTGTTTCTTATTGCTTTTCCTTTCTTTGTTGGCAGCTTTCCTCAGTGACATTTATGTTAAATAAATAAATAAACAAATAAACAAATGAAATAAAAAACTGAGCAATAATTAAGATATCCATTTCTCGGCTTTGCCAAGACATGTCTCTGTATGACAGGAAGCCCCCTATTGATGGTCTCCAAAGGAAGATGCTTTGACCACGATTTGCAGTGGAAAACAAAAGCAGTAGTGAAGTTACTCCACCGTACAGACAGATGTTAGAAAGTAACACAATAATTATGATTTAGGGGTCCAAAGAGCAAGAGCTACCTTATCTTCAGAATCACATTCTGTAGGAGAAAACACAAGGAAGCAAAATGACATTGAAAGAAAGGGAGAAATAAGTTAACCACTATCTCAGCTAACATCTCTTCCTTTATGCCTAGCACCAGATTTATTTCAGTCTCCATCATGAACATCCGTCCTACCAGGATTACAGAATGAATGTCAGTGCAGCTGGATGAATGGAGAATAATTGTCTTACCACCTTTGTATCTTGCAGTATGAAATATGCTGCATTGTCCCTTATAAGTAGAAAGGTAAATATCTTCATCAAAATACTCCACATATCCAGTGTACTTTCATAGAGGAAATAATTGTAGAATCCACTTTTATATGTAGGTAGATGTTGCAAAGGCAAGGACTGTGGTAATCAGTGTAACAAGCATTTCTAATTTGTTACTTAAGAAAAGTCCATTTTCCCTGCAGGACTGCTGCAGATTGCAGATACTCATCTTTCAGATCTAAGTCTTATAAGCATCTGTGGCAACCTACACTATCAAATGCTTTTTCATCAAATTTGAGTGTTCTTGCAGCTTTTTGTGATTCTCTATTTCTTACTACTGTCTTGGGCCATCAGAAACTGAACAGTGTGGGAAATAGTTTAAACAAAGTGACAGATCTTCAGAGGTACTTAGCTAACCGAGAATGTCAACTGAAGTCTTACCTAGTCTGTTAAGAAGGTATTTTCTTGGGCTTTTTGACTCAGAGTCTAGATAATCAAAGTAATCACTAACCATAAACAGACAGGCTTTAAAAAGGGACAGAAACATATTGCTAACAATTGTTAAGTTAAATTAAAGCAATTAATTATGCTGTATTAATCTTTTCTGAGTTATCATCCACTCCAGTCATTTTATACTGCAATTTATATCCCAGAAAGCCCCAGTCTGTTCAAATCTTTTAACAGTAGGTAGGAGAGGAAAAAAAAAAAAAAAAAAAAAAAAAAAAAAAGTAGAAAATAGGTTAAAAAAGACAAGGAAAAAGTCCTTCACAAAGCACTTCAGACATTTTGACAATTAGTACATGATAACTTCCTCTGGAGTGACAAAAATTAAGACAGAGAGATTTATCGCATGATTTGGAAGAGCTACTTTTCTCAGACGGTGACTGAAATGGAAACAACAACAACAACAACAACAAATGCTGCATCATCATTTTGGATTGCATACCTGCTAGCACTTCCCTGATGTAAACAAAGTCAATTACTTCAGAATATGGTACAAACTAATTAAAAACTTGAAGCATAAGCAATAGCTACAAATCCACAGGGAGAGGGAGGAAGAAATCAACACCTTTCCAAACAATGATGGAAGAAGCACAACTCACATAACTCCAGAAAATCCCTGTGCCAGTCCAGTGGCACCTGAGGACACAAGTTAAAGAATACTCTCCATATACAAGTTCAGATATGTAATCTCAGCAGAGTATTGGTCTTTGCCAAAATCTCAATAAGGGCGAAAATGTCACAGATCAATATCATCAGAAACTTGGCAGCATATGCCAAGAAAAACACTTTGTATGCCATTACTTTAAAAGAACAGGGCAGCAGTGACCCTGACAAAAGGCAAGAGAGAAATTTCTAAGATGTTCTAGTGATACTACATTATGAAATAGAATATCTTTTGTTGAAAGAAAAATAAGTGCCTGAAAAAAAAAAACAAACAAACAAACAACAAAGGACTCATAAAACATTGGCTGAGTGAAAAACGCAGCATACAGATGGAACAGTACAAAGCGCCGCAGGGAAAGAGGTGGACGGCAAAACATTTGGTTCTGACAGTAAAAAGAATCATAGAATCATTGTGGCTGGAAAGATCCCTAGGATCATCCAGGCCAACTGTCAGCCCATTGCCACCGTGACTGCTAACCATGTCCCTCAGTGCCACATCCATGCAGTTCTTGGAAGACCGTGGCTCCACCAGGAATCTGACCCATTCTCAGGTGATGGCAATATTTTCTAGTAGGTTCCTTCTAACTGAAGGGAGAAAAAAAGTCTTCATGCAAAGCTTCTAGTCTGTCTTTATTTGCAATCCGTACTGAATTTCTTTTCTTATTTAATTGCTACTGAACCTTTCAGTTACATTTGCTAATTATATGGGCAAGATTAAGGTGCAGCACTTTTGCCACAAACACTGAATAACAAAAAGCGAACATTCATTGTTCAATAACTAAACATTTAAATAGACAAAAGCAGCACTTCCACATACATGTGCATAATTTATCAGTATGTTTTTTTCCTTCGTTATTCACAAACAACTCTTTATGACTGCAAAGTCAAGCCTATATTATGTAACAAAGTTCACAGTACTACAGGCAAAACCCTCTGTGCTGTGTTAACCAAAGACCAAGGTAAGAAAACTGAACTTGGGCACACAGAGCTCTTGCAACTTCTTCCTTATTGGACAACGTGATTCAGGAGTCCCTAGCAATAGATTAAGCAATAATATATTTTGCAATGTATTCAGAAAGTTAGAAAATAAATCCAGACAAGATTTACTGATGTTGAAGTAGCACGTTGCTTTGGAATTGATTTGCACAGTACTGCAATTGGTTCAAGGTTTTGGTCTGCAACTCTACTAGAATTTCTGCAGGTAAAGAATAATCAGAAACTGTAAAAATTCAGCAAAGGAAATTAAATCATCAACAAATCAGCAAGTTGAACAAACAAGGAAGCTTATCATATATTTCAGAAATTGAGATTCCACCTTGGAATCCCATAGAAGTGCAACTAAGGGCAACGAATGCCTGTTCAAAATACTCCTTCATAGCAGGTAGAGGTGACTCAGCTATTATTTTCATGTAAAATCTTTTAAAACCATTACAAGGTTTTGCAAAGTACCAAGCAGGAATTTTATAGCTGAACCTGAAACGTAAACCAAATGTACTAGAGACAACAAGATAGAGGAAAGCAAAGGGAACTTGGAGAACTGGCAAATGGTTTGATCATCTCCAATCAAAGCAGGCCAGAAAAATCACAAAATACAACCGTGTCCACTTCTGCCAGATCAGTGAATACGTAAAAACAAATTACTGACCTCTACCTACACATTCGTGGTAAAACAGAAACCTCTAGTAAAGATTAATGATAAGCAAGTTGATGATTGTGCAATGACTTGCAAGAAGAGAAATAGGAGAATTAAGATACTGCTTCAGATACGCGTCTACTGCTCTGCATACTGCGCAGCATACTATAAGAGCAAAAAGGGAATTATCACCTGTTTATAATAAAACTCCAGTAACGCGGGCTATGCTTTTTGGCTGGCACGTATACTCCCTCATATACACAGACTATTTTATATTGCATAGTTGCAAAGTACTTCTTCAGCTTCTGTTGTACTGTAAGGCCAGGCTTGCTGCTAGTGCAGCTAGTGTTGAGGGTTGCTTCTGTTCCATTCTAACAACACGTACGATACTGTTAGCGCTTCTCATTTAAATTGATTGTTCTTCTTATGATAAATAAACAGCAAAATTAAAGGTGTAATGCAATATATGTATAAATATCAACTGGAAAATGTCAGCATTGTGACTGATTAAACCGCATAAGGCAGTACTCAGCAAGAGTTCTGAAACCCAAACTGAGTACACAGGCTTGGATATCTCCAGAAAACTAAAACAGAATTTACCTCTTCAGGTGGTGCCATTTGCTGAAGTTTCTTGCCTTGGCTCACTGACTAGAATATAATGTCTTTAGAAAGATGCTTTAATAGGCATGTTCACCCTCACCATAGACTGAGAAGAAGAAAACAGATGGACAGACCAAGAAAATGTAATTATTCTATTATCATACATTTGCTGAAAGAGATATATGTGGGGTTTTCCTAATTTAAAAAAAATATTAAGGATCCATTTTGAAGGAACTGTAAGCATTGCATGGAGAAGCATTGCACATAGGTGCCAATGTCAGCAATGTCTGTCTGCCAACACAAGTGGTGGTAAGGAGGTGGGATGACTTCCTAATTCATGGGCTGGGCCCTAGCATGCTGAGGTGAAGAAAGACAAGTCACATGTGGCCACAACATGAAAGCACTCCAGCACTCCTTCTCAAGTAGCTGTGCAAGCATAAACCATCATCGCTGTGACCCCAGTGTCTGTCTAAAGTAGGGTGCTGTAAAATGCGAGGAAAGGTGTGGGAAAAGAACCTTGAATGGCCCCAGGGAAGAAATCTGTTCTTGAACCACCACTGGAGATGTAAAATATGAATGGTGCTCCAGATCACTTGGGTTCTTCAGAGTCTCATGACCCTCTGTGTGGCCTGTAGGGGAAAAACAACTGTGATAACTCAAGCCTCCACAGTATTTTATTGGGTGAAGATGGTAAATGAAGGCTGAATTATCTGAGCTGAGAGGGGAGAAGAAAACTGACAAGTTGATTTATTGAGTTTTTGTCAAAGAGCGTCTGATCTTTATTTTTAAGATTTTATAAATTTTAACCTCCTACCAAGGGCATATAATCCAGGTTAGGTTAAATTAAGTTTAGGTTGTCAGAAGAATAAAAACTGAATATGGCAGTGAAGGAGTGAAGAGCTGCAGTGCAAACAACTGCAGAGGCAGGACAGGATGTAGAGAGGAAAGAAAACTGGAGGTGGCAACTGGAGATGGGATAGGAATATGCATACATTCTTTCCTGCACAACACCTTCATGAAACAGCAAAATACTAAAAATAGATGAGTGAAGACCTCTCACATTCGTATTTAGAAATTAATGCTCCCTGAATAAACAATCCACCAGCACATGAAGTGGAAAACTGCATTGGAGAGAAGAGCCTGCTGCCTGAAAATGGCAACTAGGGGTATTCCTGCTCCACTGCTGAAAACCAGAAACCTCTGAATCCATGCAAAGCAGCCTCCAAGCAGAGGGTTGCACAGTTGTATCCCTTCAGACTTGCCACACTGACAACCAGGCGTGTGGGACATAACCCACTTTTGCAGAGATGTTTCCAATATAGAGGAAATAGAAAAGAATAAATTATTCAGTGGGTTGATGTCTATTAAATGCACACCAATTAATTTTTGAGTTCTGGGTGAATATCAAATGCTGACTAAATCTGGTAGAAACTTGGTATCTACATACTATGTTGTAAGTATACTTGCCTTTGTCACCTCCCTTCACAGCCATACTCTGATTGAGCAGACTTGCAGGCAAACGTGGTTAATAACAATTTAATATATGCCACTTCATTCCACCAACCACCTGAAGCAGCTGTGCTCTGGAGTGCACAGCTAACGCTGCAACTGGCAAACTAAAAGCTAACTTCAAAAGTGATTTCTGGAAAAGAATTTTTACAAGATCCAAGATCTTGGTGGAATTGTCCACATTTCATTTTGATCTGTCCAACTGTTTTTAACATAGCAAGCCTGGGCACTGGAAGCAATATAAACACAAGAGCTGGGGATGCTGTCTCTGACATCACGTGCACTGACCTGTCTCACCTGGCAGGTTTACAGACTGCGCTGAACTCCGCAACAAATGTACAAGGAATTTTTAAGTTAAATTAGCTCTAGATATGTCTACAGACCACCTTTCCTCAATTTCCTGTTCCCACTTGTGAATCTGTTGACTACTCTTGGCTGTGTCCCATGCTGGGCAGGGACATCACCCCTGTGTTTTTGAGTAAGAATGCTGAGTAAGAAACCCAGAAGGGCCATCAAGCATCTCCCTCAGTACAGCAGTAGTCCTCTGCTTACAATGGGGGGGGGAAGGAAGAAAAGGAAAATAAAAAAAAAAAAACAAGCCATCAAACCAGACAATGGCCAGATATGTAAGAATAGAGAACGTTAATCATGTACACATTGCTGGATAGCAGGAGATATCAAGCAGAACTTTTTTTGGCTGCGGAAAGCTCAAGTGTCAGTAATAATTATGACATTTGTCAGAGGATCAGTCCTGCAATGCCAGTGCAGATTTGAATTTGGAAAGTAAAGAGAAACAAAAATATGAATTCCAAAGCTGCTTCCAAGTTGCAGAATCTTTGTTTTGGGCAACTTGCATACTACACCAAGTGCCCAACTTCTCTGCCTTCAGCCTCACGTTCAATGACATCATCACAGTGAAACCGGAGTAGAGAGAGAGTAGAGAAATTGGAGTGGAGAGAGCAGTGTGCTTTAGGATAAGCAAAGAAAAGATGCTGAACTGGTCATCTGAGGGCTGCTGGAAACTATTTTACACAAGGAAGAACGATAAGCCACATTAATATGCTCCAACATTTCAAAAGCACAAGTTAATTGAAAATGCTTTCCCTCAGGATAAGAAAGCTCAGGATGGGATTTACTTGACCAGACATTATGGTGACTGCTATGGTGATTAGAAAGTCTAAGATAAATTGTGTCTGGAACACATGTTGACATTCACTCTTTTAATCAAAAAACAAACACATCATTAACAGACAATAACTCAGAGTGATGGACAAAAATTATAGTTAGAATTAATTGTGGTGTACACTGCAGGAAAAAGTAGGAATTCTGCAGCCCACAACTAATGTTTTTCATTTTGAATGGCTGCGGTTTCATGCTGCTGGTAGGATTCAGAAAGTGAATTAGAGAGATTTTCTTATGAATACTCTATGTAGAGGCAAGCAACTTGCTGAAAGCCTCAAACCAGTGTATTATACTTCCATAAACCTATAACTAGCACCATTTCATAGAACACAAATATTCTTAAGTGTCCCAAAAAGTGATTCAGTCCAAGTGTAATTGAAATAAATAGGCCTAGAATGAAACTAAATTCATTTCCCTTCTGACTTACCCAGGGAATTTGACTACCGGCCCCTTCATCAAATAGCATAAGAATTCACTCAGCCTTCAGCACAGGAAGATTTCTGTATGTTCTTAGGTCAACAGGGGAAAGAGCATCAGCCCCATTATCAATGCTATAACAAATAGCTGTAATGATTGCATCACCTTTTGTACAAGAAAAGAAAACTGTATATGAGCAAGGACGTTAGATAACGGGTGAAAGAATCAGAGACGTGGAAAGATTTTGCTGTGCTTTTTTTAATATTTCAGCAGTTCCATGAAGTTCAATTAATGCTAAACAAAACTATAATGACCTTCATTGCAAACAGCCCTATGCTTCTTAGGCCTTGGAGTAGACACCAGAAGTCTGATTGGGAGACAGCCTCCATCCTCCTCCTGCCAAACCTGTGATGAGCCACAAAAGTGAGGGAAATAATACACTCTTGAAGCATCATGGTTTGCACAGTCTGATTGTTTCTAGCTGAAGTCTCCGTGTGATTTTCAAGTATAGCACAGTCTCTTGCAAGTCCGAGTGTAAGCAAGCTGCATCCTGCACTAGCTTGTGGGTGTGCTCATCCCTCAACATCCATGAGAGCACCCCACAACCACAGACACACCACATACCCCTCTCCATCACAATCCCAATGCAAGAGCTACCGCACATATCCTATGCAGCTCAGAATCCTCTGACGCAGCAGCCCCAGAAGTGATGGGACAACTATGAGGCAGGTTTGTGGATTTTGTCAAGGCCTCTTTCACCAGATCTCTGCAGAGATAATTGATTTTTCTTCCCACTGAAAACTTCTCTTTGTCTTGCATGCCCACAGAAACAGTGCTCCACGCACAAAGAACATTTAGGTTCCTCAGTCACATCCTCAAAGACATCAGCAGCCATGCTGCTGTTCCTGTGGGGCTGATTTGAGCCTATTCCAAACCAGTACCATGCCAGCATGTTGCTCAAGGCCAGATGTGAACTCAGCAAAGACAGAATTTAGCAGCTCCAGTGTACACCACATCCAACAGTCCACAATGATTCCACCCCAGAGCTGGCTCTCTCATGGATAGCTCACAAAGAAGGCTGAACAAGCCCAGGTTTGCAGAAGACTGTGTGGACATACCCTAAGCCTGCAAAGCACTTGTTCTGAGTACACCGCCTTTAGTCAAACAAGTTATGTAGGCCATGCAGCTTAGCTCAGGCCAGCCAAAAGCTAATGGCAATTCTTTTTTTTATTTGTTACTGTTTTCTGCTAAGTTGAAGAAACAAACAAAAAAAAGTGGTTGGTTTTTTTTGGAGCTTTTTTTCCTCTGAGTGTTAATAGGAATGTTTGGAATGAAAGACAATTAACTTTCATGTGGTTTATGACTGTCTTCAGATCAAAGACTCATATTAATGGCACCTAGTAACATTTTTCATCAAAGAAAGAAGCAAAAATAAAACCTGGATTTTGAGTTAAACTTCTGATTAAGAAAAGTTTTCGAAACTAAAATTAAACATAGAATACATTTTTGAATCATGAAAATCCAGTCCTGAAAAAGATTAAATAAGCTGTTTTTCAAGTGATTTAAAACTTTAAAACAGTATTTTTCAGGGGTGATTTAATATTCAAGGAGGTCTTTTTAGGCACAATGGATGAAACCGTTTTTGTAAACAAAAGAAGCAGTAAATACACATTAAGCTACAAATAAACAAACAAAATAGTACATTTGACTCCTATGGCCATATGCAAGTATTCTCATTCTATTGGGGAAACAAACAAATGAAAGCCACACACACAAAAAAAGCAAAAAACAGGAACAACTAGATTTCACAGTAAAGTATGAGCTACCAAATAGTATAGCACTAAAATATGCACAATGACCATTGAAATGCAAAATATGAAAAAATACGTAGGTTATGATAAACAGAATTGAGAACAAGGACAATATGAGCCACAGGTCAGAGCAGTCAACTGCGCCTTAAAAAAAAATCTCAAATTTGGAGTATAAAAATAGTTACTGACCTACATACCAAGAAATAGCAGGTAACAGCAACCAGATCATCATCCTCCAAGGAATTGGATTGGGAACCAGCTTCTTACCACCTGAGGACCATGTGCAGGGCCGGAGCACAAAGGTAATGAAGTAGGTCCTCAATGTGGGACACAAACCCACAGGTCTGAACATGGTAGAACTAGTAATGGTTCTATTGACAGCAAACCAGGCAAAACTGGATGAGAACTTTCCACACCAGAAACCATTTAGGCATAGATACTAAAGACCACCACCCAGTAGCAGAGTTCAGATGGAAATAGCCCCAGGCTGAGCTGAACTGGGTCCTGGGGTGGGGTGGAGGTACCAGGTGAGGTTATTCAGTTGTGAAGGCCCATTAGGGTCCACAGGCTCAACTAGCACTTCTGCAGGTTGTTCTTGAAACTACAGAAGGCTTAGAGCACACAATCATGGCTTGCAGTGCATGAGAAACTCTGCAGAAGTAACTGGTGCAAGACAGCTAAAGAAAACATGCTAAGAGTTGAGGCCTATGAACATTTTTAGTTTTCCATGATGCTCAGGCATATGCATAAGGCCTCTTGGAAACTCTGAGTATAGAATAGGACAACTCCTATGAAAACCTGGGATGATATGGTTCAGTGACTCAATGAAAAATCAGCACCTTCTGTACAGAATTTCTGTTTTCATATTTTTTAAGGATGTAATATTTCTTTACATACAGTATTTTCAAGCATTAACACCAAGAGGTCTCTAAACCATTTCCCTTTTCCTGGCACAGCAACAGCTTTTGAAAAACGATGATTCTAGAGGTCCCTTCTGACCTTAGTTATTTTATGATTCAAAGTGATGTGGAGTACTCAGCTCACAGCACTTTTAACTAACCAATTTTCAAAGACAGATGCAGAGAAAAATCAATGACTCCTCAGGACTGTTGACTTGGAGGCATGCAAAAGCATTATCTACTTCTGAATGTGCCAGAACAGGATTTTTCACCTGCATCATAAAGTCATGGAACTTATTTCCTTTGGTCAGAACCAGCAAGCCCCATTATGGGCCCTAAATAACTATGCTTTAATGTTCAGCAAATACAGATCTGACTAATTTGGTGACCTGTTAGCACCCTGTGAACTTAGGTCAAATTAGTGACCAACCTATTTTTTTTTTTTTTTCTGAAGAGAGCATTAAATTTAATAGACATACGGTTAATGTATGCATTCATACAACAGTAATTGCTTTAAGAAGTTTGCATTACAGAAGCTAGTAATTACATTATGCAACATTTTCAAAACTTGCTCCGCACATTCATGATTAACCACATCACTATGTGCATGTGTCTATAATTTTGCTCTCTGAGCCATGGCTCTTCATGGGAACTACTGTTATTGCATCAGCATTTGTCACCCACGGCAAAGTGAGAGGAATCTGATTCATGAGCGGAATCTTGCACAGGAGCTATTCTCAGTACCCTGCTTTTCATCTCAGACTTCTAGAGTCTGAAAGACTACCAGCTGGAAGGTGACAATCCCAAATAAGAAGCCAATTAAGATGAAAGCAGCAGTTACAGAGTCCTCCAAAATCTGTGGCCCCAAAAGCTGTGCTTAACTGCAAACAGGACACCTTCCCACCGACAATTTCCCTGTGCACTGCTGCTGCTGTGTCATGACAGCCAATTACTCCAATTCATCAATGCCAGCAAGGAGCCTCTTGTGTTTAACCTTTATTCGTGACCTTTAAATAGCTATGGTAGGGCACACAACTTCAACAAACAGTGGGAGTTGGATGTCTAAACTGACTACAGAATTGGATATCCTAGGTTGGATGGGGCCCTGGGTAACCTGATCTAGTACCAGGTTTGGAGATTGGTTGCCCTGCCTATGGCAGGGAGGTTGGAACATGATGATCCATGGAGTCCCTTCCAACTCAAGCCACTCTATGATTCCATTATTGTATGATCTCATGGGTTGCTCCGTTACATCATCTTTCTCATCATCACCTCCAAACACATTCATCTGGTGGGCTTCAGTGCAACCCTCACATGATATGTGTCACTTTGACAAATGGTGAGCCTCCTCTGGTGCAACCCAAGAATGGACACGGCTGCAGCTGTGTCTGGGACTGCTGTAGATGCCTTGGAGCTGGTGCCTGGAGCCATCATGCTGGAAAGAGGCCAGCACCTGTAGTGGAGCCAGAACCACTGAATTTTCGAGACTTTGTCCTGATAAATGTGAGGCAGTTTGACAGATGAGGCTATAAGGGATAACTTTTAACATCCAGGCTTGTATTTTCAGGTGTAAATGGAGCCATCTTCATTTGAAAATTTTAGGAAATTCACCCCAGGTCCCCTATAACATGAGCCCTGTCTTGTCCATGGCTACGTACAAATGGCACAGTGGTGTTACTGCCATATCTGCAGCTTGGCAGGAGTTCCTCCATTGAGCAGACTTTGACTCCATGGCCTTTGAAGAGCCTGAGAAAAAAACTCAAAGCAAAACACTGATCACAACCAGTGTCACGGCAGGAAAATAAATAACCAAACTTTGCAATAAAGCAGCCATCATCCTGCCTTGTGAAGGGAATATATATTCTGTTCTCACATTTGTTTTGAAGTGTTAGGAAGCAAAAGTAAATATCACAGTGCACCAGCCTGACAAGTAGGTGCTCCCTAACTTAGTGAGTAGGAAGCTGCATTCCCAGGGGATGACATAGAATCATAGAACCATAGAATCCTTTGAGTTGAAAGGGCCATTAAAGTCCATCTAGTCCAACTCCCCTGCAGTAAACAGGGACACCAACAGCTAGATCAGGGTGCTCAAAGCCTTGTCCAGCCAGATCTTGAGTGTCTCCAGGGATGGGGCATCCACCACCTCTCAGGGCAACCTATTCACCAGTGCAGAGCAGAGAGACAGGATCACCTCCCTTGCCCTGCTGGCCACACTTCTTTTGATGCAGCCCAGAACATGGCTGGTTTTCTGGGCTGAGGGCACATTGCCTGCTCATGTTCAGGTCACCATCTTCTGTTACCCTCTGTGAAAGATTATACTTTTAGTCTCAAAGCTTGCCTGAGTGCTTGCAGTCAGCCCCTGTTGGACGGGCCTCACCTCTGCCTACACATGGTTGCCAGGGGCAACAAAGAATGTCCTACAGATAAGCAACTGGAAGAATGGATTTTGTGCAGCCGGATCACTCTTGGGGGATGGGCTCAGAGGGGTCTAGCTACCCAAAAGTAGAAAAGCCTGTAGAGAAGTGCCATATGTGCCATTATCATAGCAAACTATGAAAAAAAAAAAAAAAGAAAAAAAGAAAAAAAAAAGGAAAAGAAAAAGACTATTAGAAAGGACTCCTAAAACAAAGGAACTCCTGTATACTCTCACCATAGACCTGAAGACTACGGGCTCATGGAATGCTGTGAATCCACTGCAGGACTATTTCTGCTTTCTATAATGAACTCTTGCTTTTATTTCCTGTCCTTCTTCTGTCGCTTTCTTCTCTATTCTCCTTCCCCAAGTCTTACTAGCTAGGATCTGCAGTAAGCTGGTTGGGCAGCATTTGCCTCCTTTAAAGTCTTAATCTCACTAGGTGTATATATATACATATCACAAATCTCTGCCTGCAATAACTGGTGCAAGACACCCACAGGTCCTTTCTGGCAGGGCTGCCCAGGCTCTATCCTTACCTCCCCCAGCTTATGGGTTAATAGGGGAAATTGCTACGATTCAGATGCAGACTTGGATTCATCGACCCTCATGGGTTCTCCTGGGCTCACTGTTCAAGCCTGTCCAGATCTCTCTGTGCGTCACTCCTCCAGTTCCCACCTTCTTGAACCATCTACTTGAAGGCTGTGTGTAGAGCAGTCACTAGTGAAGACTGAGGCAAAAATTTTGTTGAATACCTCAGCCTTCTCCTTGTCCACTGTTACTACTCTGTGTTTAATAATGTACATTTATTAATGAGGTACTCAGTGAGAAAGGCAAATACTTCCCTCTTGCCTGGTCTTGCAGCAGCATTTAAGACTAAGATTTTTCCCACAAGCACGGTGTTGTCCCATGTGCTTTGTACAGGTCAAAGGGGCAGAGTCCCCAAAGATTTCTGCTGTGTGGCACAGTGTTTTGTGTTGAATTCAAAGTTACCCAATAAATTCTCTCATCAGAGCACTGAATCGAGGGCGTCAGCAGTACTACTTAGTCACACATATGGTGCTTTGCTGTGATTTCCATTTCAAAGTCTACTGTCACTTATTTCTGTTTTTCTCACAGCTGCCCACTCCCAGTGTTCGCAGGCCCTGAATAGATTGCTGGCATATGTAAATAAATAGGGTTCTCTCTCTGCCACACATGGTGGCATTGCAGACTGGACAATTCCCACTTAATTTTAAGATGTTAATGTCGTTAACATTGTTTTGTCTTTTTCTTGTCTTGGTGTTGCTTATTCTAGGGTGTAGGACAAATGACAAAACAAGCAGTTACATACTAATTTAATCAGCAGGGAAAGAAATATTGAGGAAAAAATCATGGATAGATAGTCATAGGACACTTTCACTATCACGTAAGGGGAGGACAGTTTTAAACTAGAGGAGGAGATTTACGTTAGATGTCTGGAGAAAATTTTTCACTGAGAGAATGGTGAGGCACTGGCACAGGCTACCCAGAGAAGCTGTGGATGTCCCATCCCTGAAGGCATTCAAGGCCAGGTTGGATGGGGCCCTGGGCAGCCTGATGTAGTGCCTGATGTTAGCAGTGCTGCCCATGGCTGGGGGGTTGGATCTAGATGCTCTGTGATGTCCTTTCCAACCCAAGCCATCCAATGATTCTGCAAAGGGAAAAAAAAAAAAACAACAAACAAAACACCACCACCATCAACAACAAAAAACTAAGTCCTGACTAATTCCAAGAATCCACTGCATGATTGTGAGATCCAAAACCAGTACTTACCAAACCAGCACCACATATAGAGGAGAAATAAATCTTGTTTCAAAGAAACCCAAGGCTTTGAGCAACACAGTTCTCCAAAGACAAACGCACGGTAAATCCTTACCACATCCTGCCTGCACGGCTGCTTTGGGCACTGTTACATTTTCCAGCCAAGAGCAATATTCAGTATGGAATTCTCATTCATTCAAGTAATTGCAGCCAGGTCCTACTGCCCCCAACTATTTCACTTTCCTGACCTACCTTAAAGCGTTGCACAGCCTCTTGTGTCCTACAAATGGGCAGCACTGCTATCTGCAGAGCCACTGTGAAAAGAGATGGACCCTTCACACCTCGTGCTGTTGTTAGAGCAGCTGATGGTAGCGGTGCTCCAAAAGCTCAAGAGGAACGCTTAGGTAAAAAAGGTGCTGTTATTGTATGAACAGATTCTAATAGAACATGGGAAAGAGGAACTGACAGGTTCCTGTTTTTTTCCCTAGCTCGATGTATACTTCCTATTCGCAGTACGTGCGTGGAGAACGCTTGAAAACTCTATTTTGCTCTCAAAGAGATCTTCCTTTTTCCATTTGGCAGATTCCTTCTCATGATGAACAAAGAAGAAACAAAAAGAAGGATGAATAAATCAACAGCTCTTTTTCTCTCATCTCTGCCTTGACTTTTACAAGCACTGGTGTCAGGGCATTACTCTAATAGACGTATCTACATTTTGTATTTCTACACTATCTTATATGGTATAGGTGTCACTGCAATAAAAGAAACAAGTCAAGTTTCAATTAGAGGTGCTTGAATTGGTTTCCTCCACGTATTTTTAAATAAAAATTGCTTTTCACCCAAAATAATATTTGATCTGCTGTTTAAAACTTCAATTTTTCCAAACAATGAACCCAATTTAAAATAGCTTCTTGTACTGTCAGCAAAAGTCAAGATCTGATTTTTCAGAAACTGAAACACTCCGAACCAAAACCTTTTCTATTTTTAAAAATGGTCAAGAATTCTAATAATTTTAGACAAAAAAATATGGTCATGTTTCCAAGCACTTTGTTACAATAATAACAGCATACAAATGCTCCCCCTGTTGGTTGACTTTTAAAACCTATTTCAAATGTAGTAGCAGTGTGTATGAAGAGCTTATTTCTTCCTTTGAAAAAAATAATATGACGCAGAAGAATAATTCATTCAAATTGCTGCCAATCTACAAGGCAAGTTTAATTAAATTTTTACAGCCATTTAGGCAAATGATTTATGCCTAGAACTATCTGATATTCACACACTGGAACTCTTAAAATTTAATTTTGAAAGGTTTGCAATCTAATTTTTCCTGGTCCAAGAAAAGCACTCTCTTGCAGTAGAAAGAATAATAACATTATTCTATTTCCTTGTGGAGTGAAAAGGCACCATTCCATACCATTAAGAAAACACTTCTTCATTAGCGTTGACGACAACAATACCGTAATACTGAGGAGGAATTTGGGAGTTTTGTTTATGCACATTAGATTTCCAACAAGTAGTTCTTTAGGAGCTGGAGTGGTTTTGTTTAGAGAGGAACCTTCCTGAGCCTAACAGTTGCCATCAAGAAAAAAAAAAATCTGTTTCCATGGAAACATCCGAGGTGGACCAAGCATAGATTAATCAAAATACAATGAAGCCTTTTTGCAAGGTACCAGAAAAAAATCGAGTCTAAATTGAGCACCGCTGCTCTTTCCTTCCATTCACACTGGAAAGCACGGGAAATTCTCCCCAAATGCCTATGTGACATACAGTTTAATTAGCATGGTAGAAAGTTGGTTTTCTTTATAATTATAATTACTGGATGGTTACGAGCCAAGAGCCAAAGAAACATTAACATGAAAATAAGAGAGGGAGCGAAATAAATAAATAATTGAAAAGTACATTTACATTCCTCTTTTATTTGCAACTGATTGTATCGAGTGGTTCTTTTTATGTTTAAAAAAAAAAAAAAATTAAATAGCTTTTTCTGTATACTTAGCACTGGAGGCTCATTCCTTAGCACTGAAGGCTCATTCTGGTATTCAAAACCTGAGCTGTAGTTTGGGGATGCTTTTTTTTTTAATTATTCTACATGATATCAAATCATTCTCAGCTGCCACAGACAAGAAATTTCTGCCATCAGAAACTAGCTGCAAATTCTGCCATTGCACAGAGATGGACAAAAGAGTTTATGTAAAAGCCAACCTCCCTCAGCCCACGTTGTCAACAAAGACCTCACTGAAAAGCTGCCACACCCTCCATTTTTATAAGAACATTTTAAATGAAACTCTTCTTTTGATCATTCTTTGAGTTGACAAAATAAACACTTTTTTGTTTGCATGTTTGTTTGTTTGCTTTTGTTTCTACAATAACTGGAGCTGTTTTCTAATTATTCCATGACTGGAAGATTGGTAAAAAATATGCTGAAGGTAAAAAAAGGAGCGTACCATAATTGCAATAGAAACCAATAGATGTCAAATGATTGCAAACCTTCCATTCATACACAACAACATGATACTAATGTCATAGATACAAATGCATTTCCACTTCTAATCCTACCTTGGAGAGAGGCTCTGGTCTGAAAAACTGCCAGCAACAGCATTGGCAGGGTTCCACTTTTGTGTTTTTCAAAGGTTTGGTAGCAAATACATTCAAGGATTTTGTTCCTCTTTATTTTATTACTTTCCAGCGGGGAGCTGAGCATCAAGCTGGGTTTTCCATTTCCAGCATTGCCATTAGTAATAAAGGCTATGTCAGCCAAATTATGATCACAATAATCTGCGAGTAGTTGCTCTGTTATTAAGAGATTTGCTCAGCCATTGCTTGGGGAAGAAGCCCCAGGCTGGCGAGTGGCACGTGTGGATACCTCAGTATGTGGGGAGGATGAGCACTACCAGCTCCCGCAGTTTTAAATGAAGTAGAAAGCAGCAAATACTTCATTTCAGTCATTCAGGCAGGCGTATGTGACTGAATACACAACAGCGTGGTCTGTGCAATCACACACTGCAGCGGCACATCCTGAGAAACAGATAAGAGCAAGTTTTTAACCACACTACGGATGCAATAGGTGATTTAGTGGTCTTCTCCAGCCTTAATGATTCTATAAAATATTACCCGGGGTTGATAACCCAGCTCAGATGCTTTAAGGCAGCATGGGGACAGGCGCATCCCCCTACTCATGAAGCAATGGTAGGTGCACAGAGCACCATGGGGGACAAGGGCGAGGAGGAATCACTCCACACAAGCCCAGGTGAAGCTGTGCAAGGGCACAGGCATGCCGAGTGGCACAGATGTCCTCGCTGAGATGTCAGCTGTGGGAGATAGGGACATATGGAAACGCAGCTTCCACTCCAGCGAAAACAAGGCCACATGGCATGCAGAGGAATTAACACTTGAAGTGCTGCAGGAGAGACCAAAACTGCCCTATTGCCGGGGCTGGGATGTGTAAGGAAAGGTTTGAGGATGCCGAGTAGGATCAGGGTAGGGGGGATTCCCTGTGCCCCCTTGGGCACTGTCTCCAACTCTGCAGATCTGCTCCTTAGTTCTCCCTGCTCCATGCTGCAAGCCTCAGAGGCTGCTCCCTCACTCACCAGCCTCTTTCCCCCTTTGTAGGGACACAATGATCCTTCCAGGCTTTGGCTGCTCTGGTGGGGTAGAGGGGCAGAAGGAGAGAGGTGCCCTGAGGACCTCCTCAAGGAGCCTGGCATGCATCTTCTTCCGTCCTCACTGGCCAGCTCAGCTCTCCCAGCTCACATGAAGCAGATGATCTGCTCTCAGCAGCCAACAAAGAGGATGAAGGGCTTTAACTGTCATTTGTTGGGTTTCTGTCTGAAGCAAATTGAGACCAATTTTTTTCCCTCTGTTCGTATTCTTCTTTCCTTAAACTAATGCTTAATGTCCAACACCTCTTCACAGAAGCAGCTTCTTTCACTGGTCCATTTCAATATAAAATTGCCCCAAAGGTCAGAATCAATACAAAGGTGCAAGAAAATCCTGAAGCTACCTATCCCTTCTCCAGCAGATCTACTGACACAGATTGCCAGATCCCATCTCACGCTACCCTGGCCTGTACTGGAGTTGCAAAAGTTGTTGAACATCACAGTGTTAGGCTCAGCAACCCAGCAATTCCTAGCGTGAGCATTTTTCACCAGGAAATTTGGGTTGGTCCTGGTGAAAATACCCCGTCAGAACAAACACCTTCTTACTAGGGGGTCTCTTTAGAATTAAGCAAAAGAGATAAAAGAAGTAATTATCTCCTTGCTAACTATGACAATACCTTTCTGAGGATAACACAAGTCTTTCTGAGGCAGCCACGACATCTCTCCATACTGAATACTTTAAACACTGTTTTCTTTACAATGCTACATCATATAGCGCTGGGGATGTGCCACCATCACTTGGGTGACAAGGGACATCTAGTGGCACACTCGCAGTTTAGCTTTGCTGTTAGGAAAAATAATAATATATTTACAGTAGAAGGCTGGTTATTTTAAAGGCCTGTAATGAGTAATAAAGCACATAAGCTTCCTCCTTTACTCATAGAAATGCATAGCTTCACTGTAGCTCATCATTGTGCAGCAAAATAAATCAGAACATGACCATAACAAGACTCTACTGGTTTGGAATAGGAATCACTTTACAGAACATGGTTCAAAACAGGAGAGAAAAATCAGGGAGGCTAAGGCAGCTTCTCAGAGCAAGATGGAGGCAGACGGGGAATGGGAACCTCAGACTTCTAAAGGCAGCACTTTAGAAGATCGCAGGATAATTCAGGTGGGAAGGGACATCAGGACATTCTGAGTTCAGCTTGTTGCTCAAAGCAAGGCTAGGTGTGAGCTCAGACAAGGCTACTCTGTCTCTTGTCCCTCTTTCAGGTGTGCTGAGAAGAGCCCACCACCTAAGTCAAGGCGTTCAAAGCCTTTCCTGCCAAGCTACTCCCCAGCCTCTATCAGTTCTAGGGTTCATCCATCACAGATGCAGGACTCAGCATTCATTCTAGCTGAATTTCACGAAGTCCTCATTGGCTCCTTCCTCCCAGTTGTTTGAGTCCCCATTTGGGACTGCTGACCATGGAATATTTGCAACCAAAGTTTTGTAGTATATTTTAGAAATTTCACATGCAGACTGGATCTCACAAGTCCCTCAGGAGTTTATGAACTCCCAGGTGGTCTGTTCCAAACCCTCAAATTGTATATGTAAGGAGAAATCTCTCTCAAATGTGTTCTCTTTTTCCCAGTAGCATTATAGACTACATTTTAAAAAGGATACTGAAAATAGTAGGCACTTAACATGCACACAAATCTCATGATTTCAAATATCCCATAAGAGATAGGGATGAGAACGTTCTCCCACAGCAATGTGGCATGGCATGACTTCTGTTGAGCTTTGTTCAACTGGATTCCTTTTCACACAGCAGCTTCAGCCTGGAGTTAGGCAGGCTTATAAAGTTTTTCCTTCCCCACTTTTGGTGCTATGGCTTGTCAGGTTGCACCACTAGAATGGTCAAAAAGCAGCCCTGCAAGAAAAGGGAGTGGAGTGAGAGCCAGGATTACACCCATCTCATTTGCTTATATCAGTAATAAGGAATCAAAACACTTTCATTACAAACCTAGTGACAAAATCAATTTCACAGAATTTTCTTCATAAGCAGCATACAGTTACATTCTCACATCTGTGTGCTCCCGATGAGTGAGATTGGTCTGGACACCAGGCATGTGGACAGTGACTGAATCGTGGAGACCTGGGGAAGAAAATAAAGGTGGCTCAAGGAAAGCAGGGATGATGCAATGGCACCCAAATCCAAAGCAGGCCAGTCAGAGAGTATTTCACTGGAAGGAAAATGCTATAGGTATTCACACACAAATCCTAGAGATTGGTCTTTTAATTACTCACCAGTAACCATGGAGCTTCATAAGGTTTCTGCAGTCTCCATGCAGAAGGTACACAGCAGTACTGAGTGCCAATGGCAACCTAATAGGAAATAGCCAGTCCTTGTTTGTTTTTTTTTTCCTTCAGGCCATGTATGTTATTTTACTTTTGATAATCTTAGAAAGTTTGCTATGGGAGTGCTTATGGTGGAACAGCTCTTCTGAAGGAGACATCCTGTCCTCCTCTGTCTCTCATTGTCTCCATGCTTTCCATGGTGGCTTTCCAGACACTCCTGGCTCTCTCCTTCAGGCTTCCAGATGTGCCTTTAGTCTCTCAAATAAGTTCCTGCTGTTGACCAAATCTGTGTTTTTATTTTTTATGAACAGACTTTAACAGTTATTTTATGGGTTCAGCCAAAATTGGTACCAATAAAATGTTTAAATTGCAGACCCTGGAAGTCTCATAATGAGCAACGTAAACAACAAAACACTTATAAAAAAAAATCCTTTGTGAAATGAGGTTATAGTGCTAAATAAAAACCTCTCTCTACTCTGCAATTTGAAATAAAATACAGCAATTAGGTGATTTAAGCAATGAACACGCAAAGAAGGAATCCAGCTGAGTGCCACATAATACCCAAACCGAAAATGCAACAGTTACAGTAATACTTCTTACTTTAGAGCTTTATACTTGCTATATGTCAACACACGGGGTTGCAGTGTGGAGATGGGTGAGAAAGGAAGGGCAGGAAGACCAGCTGGGGTTTTGGAAGAGCAGGTTGTATATCTTTCAACACAGAGACGAGGTTATGCATTAGGCCTCAGGTCAATCTGGCTGCTTGTTGTCACTGAAAGGGGAAAGTTGTACTTCGCTCTCCTTTACACACTTAGTGCCAGGTCTCCTGACCCCTGCAGTGCCCATAGGCCACCTCAGGGCTCCCATATGGGGCTGCAGTGCTGAGCCAGCAACAGCCAGCCTGGGAACTATTTTCATAGGGCTTATAAACTTCACCCGGTAAAACCCTCCCAAAAAAAACCTGAGGTTTCAGCTTCACTGAAAGAGCTTTGATGCTCCTCTTTTTCCAGGCAGCACCAATATAATATTTTTTTCTTTTTCTTCAGCTCTGGCCTGCCTGTCTTAGCTGTTCCTGTGAAGGCATTAGGGAAAAATACCCATATAACAGAGCAACAGTGGCTGTATCCTGCCAGGTGGCCAAAGCTCTCTGACCTCAACGCAGAACTCTCACATGGCTGCAGCCTACCTGCATCTCAGCCCAGGCTCCCCACATGCGGTTAAGAATAGCTGATTTATTTGTTTTCCTCTTATGCCCTGTTCCAAAATAATTACAAAGAAAATCTGTGGCTGGGAGAGAGTAAAAAATGGCACTTTGGGAGGTGCAAGTGAACCACAGAAACCCTGACTCATCGAACTCACTTTCAACTTGTTTGCCTGTTTTTCTCCTTCCATCCATCCCTATTTTTTTTTTCTACAGATTTTCCCAAGTGATCCCTCCTAGACTACTTGCTTTACCCATTCACTTTCTTTTCCCTTGCTCTATTAGTTTCTCACACTTTCTCGTTCTTTCCTTTCCTTTTTGCCCCCTTCCTCCTTTCCCCCCCGCTTCCTACTCCCCATTCACTTCCCCCGACTGCCACCTTCTACAAACACTGTGACCCACTATAAAGCAAGGCGTTTGAGAACCGTGTGGATGTGGCACCAAAGGACATGATTAGTGGGCATGGTGGGGATGTGCTGATGGTTGGACTACGTGATCTTAGTGATCTTTTCCAGCCTTAATGACACTATGATTCTATGACAGCAGGCTGAAAGGAAGAGAGACAGAGAGAAGACATGGCATTATGGATCAAAAGACAAACAAGAACGTTTTTTCATGGGAAAAAGTTAGAGAAATTGGCTTGCCTTTTCCAGCTCTTGAAAAATAAGCCCATATATTTTATTAAGCATTTCACTGGAATTCTAATTAAATTAAACTTCTGTGTACACCTGTACATTCTCTTCTCCCCCTCATCTTTTTGTTTCCCTTTTTTTCTGACCAAAACCACTGTACAGTGCCCTGCCCATCAGCTGCCACCTCGTTTTCCCCGGTGCTGACAGCAACTGGACTACAAATGAGAATCTCAAATTTGCAGCTGGCAAACTGCTGCTGCCACGGCATGACTAAAAGGTCCCAAAGAGCACACGACACCTTCGCCAGCCCCTCTGCTACCTTCGGCAAAAAGTTCTCCTTCCCAGCAGCCAGTCCCGGGAGAGAGGCTGGAAGAGGAACGGGGCTTTAAATAGCTTTAAGTGTTAGAATTACAGTGCGAAACGTCCCAAAGAAAGCAACCAGCATGGGCTTACATGACCCCAGAGGAGTTTTATGTTGGTACGGAAATAGAAGGGAGGAACTATTTCTGAGTACAGAAGCTGCAGCACTGAAGCTGTTCCCGGTGCCCGCCGAGGCTGGCAGGCCAGTGCTGCACCAGCAGCTGGCACTGTTGCTCCACTGGAGGAGCAGCGAGGGGTTCTGCACCCTGAGCACACAACGGGGTAGTACACAGCGCCTGTGCGTGGTTGCGCACACACTGGATATGCACTCTGCGCGTGTTTATGCATCGGCATCTCACAAGGAAGGAAAAAGCTTCCTAACGTGCATACATGTACCACCTTCACTTAGACCCCACACCCGTAAATCTGATCTGTGGACACTGAGACAGGTGGGAAATAGTGACGTGCTATAAAAATGGGGGAAATTCAGGTTGATTTCCTGCATGTCCCAAGTCAGTATGTAACCATACATTCTCTGCCTCCTGTACGTCATCTATTCCTGGAAACAGAAGGCTCGGGGAAGACCTTATTGCTCTCTACAATGACCTGAAATGAGGTGTGGTATGGTGGAGGTTTGCCTCTTCTCCCAGGTAATAGCAACAGGACAAGAGGGAATGGCCTTAAGTTGCACCAGTAGAGGTTTGGGTTGGATGTTATGAAACTTTTCTCCTCGGAAAAAGTGGTGCTGCAGTGCCACAGGCTGCCCAGGGAGGTGGTGGAGTCACGGTCCGTGGAAGCGTTCCAGAACCATGTGGATGTGGCACTGAGGGACGTGGGCAGTGAGTATGGTGGGCATGGGATGATGGTTGGCCTGGGTGATCTTAATAGTCTTTTCCTTCATGATTCTATGAAAACACTTCACAGAAGAAATAAGTCTTCTAAACTCACTCTAATAATAATGAGGGTGTGGAATCTTTCTTCCAAAGAGCAGGAGCCTCCTCTGCTCATACAAAGAAACAGAGATTTGCCTTCTTTCCCCATCACTTCAGAAGACAAGGAGAAGCCATAGCATAGCAAAAGATAAAAAGGAAATCCAATTACTTCACAACTACTTCAGGATTTGTCAGATGCTGAGGAGGTTAAAACCAGGCATAACTGCAGCAGAGGCAAGGAGCTCAGTGGAAGGAAAAAACACTGTACCCACCCACAGATCTGCCCTTCATAGATTTTAGTGCTTGACAGAAAAAGCAAAAAATGTAGATGGATGAGAGCAAAGAAGGAAAGAACTGAATAAAAACAACTTAATGTTCTAAAATACAAAAATTGGAAAAATCCATGAGGTGAGAAGAGAGGAACTAAACAACAGCAGCAAAAATATTTTTCATTGTGAATCTACAGAAAAGGAAACCACTTCATTACATCACATAGGAAATTTTAGCCAGCCCCAGTACAGGAGCCTAAAAGTGTGTCAGAAGGACAGGCAGGTGTCTGCTCTGCCTGCACTCCTCACAATGAGGACTGTTCTGTGATTGAGGTAATGTCCGGCCTGAGGCATCTGCAAACCAGAAAGGAAAAGTCTGGGCTAAATAAAGATGAAGAGTTCTTAAGGCCTTTCTGTTGGTCATTGCTGTTGAGGAAGTTTCCTCATTCTAAGTGGGGGGTGGGAAATTGAGCAAATTACTGAGAAATAGTAGAGATATGCAAGGAAATAGATCAGTTCAGGGGTTCAGAAAAGAAAACTGGCCAAGGAGCTAGATGAAAGGGAAAGGGGAAGGGGCTTTGTCTAAACAGCATGCTACAAGAAACAAGAAAAACACTGCAACAGCAGCAGTGAAATCCTTCCTTCCTGTGACTGCAGCAGCAGCAATTCCAGAGTAAACTGGGGGGGGCATATTTACAGTGCATGTGATTAACTAGTTTGAAAAATAAGTACTTCACTGGGGAACGATGCATTTCTTGGAGTGGGGAGAAAGAGAAGGCCATTCAGCAACACCTTAGCACATCTGCCTGTTGCAACAATGCTCAGCAGAGAACCAGACTCTGGGAGCAGCATCTGAGTTTCTCCATGAGATACTGGCATAGCCCCAGTGACAGTTTTGCCAGAGAGAGAGTTTGTCTTCCAGTAAGCACATTAACTCAGAGGAAACCTACCATGAACTGAAGACTCTTCAGTCTTTGTAAACCCTGAAAGAACACAGAACAATAGCAGTCCTCCCACAGTCTCCCTTCAGTATGAATTTACTGTATCCTGTAGCACTGATACGTGTAGCTATACACAGTTGCTGAAGTCTCAGCAGTCCATATGTGTGGAAGAGGGGAATATGGTGATGTCTCTTTTAGTCTTACCCTCTGTTACAGATCAACAGCTGTCTGGGGGGAGATGCTACGTGACCACAAAAATGAGTGCACAGCATTGAGAAAGTAGCAGCCAGTTTCTGAGTGCCTGTGCCACGTGAACATCTTATAAATAAGTGGGACTCGAATCACACTTGCCTATGGCCTGTGGCCTCAGTGAGCCCATCAGGCCATGTAGAAGGACAGCATCAGCTTTGTGCCAGTGGCATGTTTGTGGCACCTGGAAGTGACACAGGGATCCCTGGATGGAGACAAAAAACTGGATTTCATCTGTATCTAGTAATTGAATTTGAGGGTTTTTCACAACACACCTTTAATCTCACTGCTGCCCTCCAGAAAACTGCAGCAACAGTGGAACCACCAGATGCCTGTAGCTATGGGGAAAGCTGGATCTTGAAATGCCACTGCTATATGTCCCCTCAGCTCCAGATGACAGTGGAGAGCTGCCCCTGTGGCCCACTGGCCTTCTAGAACCCACAGGTTGCACCAGTAGCCCACAGCACAAGCGAGGACACCCAGGAATGCTGCCACAGCCCAATGGCTTCCAAAGCATGGTTTGAGTGTTACAGTCACACCACTTGCTGAGCAGACTACATAAGTGTTAGCACTTGGCTGAGGAGAAGAGGTCCATTCAGGCCTTATTGTGGCCTGCCTCGTCAGCCCCAAGGTGGGCTTGTGCTGACCCTGCTAGCGGGGATCTCCCTTGTGACAACCTTCACGAAGAAGCAAAGGTTCTGCTAGTGTGAGGTGAAGCAGCCAGCAAAGGAGCAACGCCTGTGCTGCATGAATCACCCTCACCTTTCGGAGGAAGAACCCATCCATCCCCCACATCCTGCCTGTGACATGAGGCGAGATAAAATATGCTGGGGAGGCATGACCTGGCCTGTGGCCCGGCTGTCTGACCACAGCAACCACACTCTTTCCTTATAAACAGGACACTGTTCCTTCTGGGTATCTGTGATTTGCTAATTCAGCCTTATTCAGCTCACTAGGCTTTTTTTTTTAAATGAATTTTCCAAAATCAATGCAGTGGCTGTGGAATGCTATTGGAAAGCACCGCGTTTCCTGCAGTTTTGGTAAAACATGGAGAAATTTGAACTTGCACTGCCGCTTGAGGCAGGTTTTTCAGACACCTGGAAAGGTGTTATCAGCCTGGTTCTTCAGGAGACTTCAGAGCTGTGCTCATCTCCTGAGACTGAAACTCACCAGCACTTTACATCATGGGTCATGAGAGTGACATCACCACCATCACATCAGGCACTTACAGGGGGAACAGAGGAAGCAGTTGATAGCTGAGGTAAATCTGCTCTAGCAGAGCATCTAGAGAGCAGAGTTAAGTGGCCCTGGAGGGGATTTTCTTTCTGCTCTCTAGCTAAAGTAACCACCATTAACCTCCTCACTATTCATTTTTCGCCTTCATTAACACCAGTGTAGTATTCTCTCTATACCAAAGGAGGACTAAAAATAACTCACCATGTTAGTTACTTGGGCATGGTTATAAATATGCCACAAATAACCACTACAAGATTGTCTGCTGTCTTGCTGTGCTCAAGTATTTTGCATTCTCTCTATCATGCTCTCAAGACTGCTCACCCTCACCTGAACAAGGTCTTGGTTACTGCTGTTCCTTGCTTTTGCCACATGGCAGATCACAAGCACAGATTAAGAAAACAGTCAAGATCCTCTAGCCCAACCACTAGCCCATCACTCCCACGTCCTCTAACTACATCCCTCTGTGCCACATCCACATGTTTCTTGAACAGCTTCAGGGACGGTGACTCCCCCACCTCACTGTCTTTGTCATAAATCTTCTTATACTCCTTTTGCAGTATCCACTCATTAAATACTAGCAGCCAAGGCACCTGGCTTTAAAGCCATACTGGTACAATACGAGCTGAGTTTTCAGTTTTCCAGTCAAAACTCTGCTCAGCCAGAAAGGCTCGTCAGCTACTTTACAAGACATAACTTAGCTTTCTTTGCTTCTGTGCTCTCTCTGAAAAGCAAACACTACATTAAAGCAGGCAGAGCATACGTATGCAATGATACCTTGGGATAAGGCAAGAATTTATAGTCTTTAAATGACAGAAAGATCCAGGTGAAGCCAAGAGCCTGCTTTCTGGCGCCAGGGATGATGAAGCAGCAGTGTGGAGCTCGTGGGAATGATGTGACACCTTGATCCTTGGGCGTCCTTGAAAACAGCCCCGAGTGATGTTTGCCTCCAGTCGATTTTCCTAATAAATATGCCTACCAGTCCTGTCACCCATAAGACCACAGCTTCATGGAGTAGAAGTTCTGTTCCCTAAATTTAAGATGACACATATTCTTTGTGGGGACCATGACAATAGCAGTTGTAGGAGATGCAGTTCTTTCAGAATTTCCAGTTGTTTTACAACTTTCAGATTAAAAAGGGGGCAGAGTTGACCCATTTTTCTGCCAGCTCTTCCCTCCAGAAGTAGATGCTGATCTTTCTATGGACTTTGCCTCCAAATGAGAAAGGTAACCAGAAGTCATCAGATAAGAAACTGGAAACAACAAAATAGTCAAACAAACCTGAAGGACTTTGATAATAAACACACAAGGAGTTAAGACACTTTCACATGGATTTCTATGCTTCAGCATGTAGGAAAACCTGTGGCAGGGATTTCATTTAGAAGAAAAAAAATGCACCATTGAGATCTTTCTAACAACTTCCACCCACTCTCCCTGAGCCTTTCCATCCCACAGGCAGATCACAAGCTGCAGAGGGGTGATCCTTTGGGCACCACACAGGACAAGTGTAGGAGTGCCCTTGATGGCAATATAATATAAACAGAGATAAGAGCAGCAAAACACGAGCGAGCAAATGAGAATGTACTCTGATGACCAGAAAAATTCTGGCTTTCTTCCTAGAAAAGCTGTGGTACCACCTGAACCACAGAGGCCTCCCAGAGTAGAGAACAACATCCACACTGGCTAAATAAATTGAGCAAGAACATCATCATGACAAAACCAAAGATATCCAGATAGGCACAATTAGAAGACCTAGTGTAAGATCGATGTGCTCCCAGCAATGTAAAAGGACATATAAGTAAACTGAAAAGCAGTTTAGCCAACATAACTTATTAGTTTAAACACACTCAGTTGAATCCCTTTGCCAAGATGCCCCTTCTGGAAAACCCAAAGGGCAGCAGCCATGCCAAGACTAGTGCACTGTATTATGTGCACTAGTGGCACCGTGGTGGTGGGTCTGCTGTCCCTCTGGAAAAACAGGCACCCACAGCGACTGATACCATAGCCTTCATCAGACCAATTTACTGTCAAATCAGCCCATACCAACAGCCTGCTCTCATTCCCATTGGGCTTTGGGTTGTTCTTACCTCTCCCTCTCTTTTTCCTGTGCATACACACACACATACTAAAAATGCATGCAATCCGCTGTTCATTAAGTGTAATTTCTTAGGTTTTACTTTCTAGCAGGCATCCTCTGCAGCTGCCAGCACTTCCTCAGGTTTAAATGTGCCTTTCACTTTGGCCACTGCAGAAAGAGGAGACTTTCTCCAGCCAACCAAATGAACTGAATCGTCAGACCGCAACATGCAGCTTCATCTATAGTAGTAGCACCGACACACAGGAAATCAGAAACTCAGTGCAGCCTGTCGGCTCTTGGTGTCAAAGAATAACTCTGCTTGGACTCACAAAAGGAGCAATTTTTCCTTTGAAAAATTCTCTCTCCTATTTCTTTGATGCCCATCTGCAATCAGTATTCAAGCACATAAATCTGAGCGATCCCCAAAAACAGGTGGTAAGAACCACGTGGAACAAAAAGCTCTGTTTGTGCACCTCTCCCGTCCCTCTTACATCCCGCATCCAGATGCTCCACTAGCAGGTGCTGGGAGGTGTTCTGCTGAGTGGGAGCAGCAACATGACAGCTTATCTTTACACACCGTCTTCAGTGTCCAGCTGATCTGGGAAAGAGCTGAACATCAGGCACATTCCCAGGCACTCTGCCAAGCTGGGGCCGAAGGGTAAACAGAACGCGATGTGCAGGACGCAGTGTGTCTTTTAAAAAAAACGACACCAGGTGGTCAATGAAATGATCCAGAAGAGGGGTCTGTGAGCGAACATTTCAAGTTCTGCTGTAGCACCTTATTAAGTGTATAGAGACCTGTGACTTCGGAGTGGGCTGCATTCTGGGAGAGCCACGTCGGATGAGATGTTGAAAATTCTCCATCTCCTCTGCAACCGCTGGCGAAACCACTGTGGCACTGAGACCCACACTGCCAGTCCTCCCTACCAAAACTCACTTCCAGTACTGCTAAACAGCAAATTGCCACCAACAGATTTATTTTGTTCTTTAACTGAAGCCGCCTGTAACGCAGCGTGCAAACCCTAACGAAAGGCGTTTGTACGCCAGTGCGGGTCGATACCATAGTTTAACACAGAGCAGCTTTGTGTAGGGAGAACAAGGATCCTGCAGTGTGCTGTTAGGGCTTGAGCTTCCTATGGCCAGCCCCGGATCTCTGTTCTGTGTTAATAAACTGCTGCTGTAATCTGCACCAGGGTGGTCCGGCGAGACGGCAGCCGTGGGACAGCTCGGAGGGGAAGCGCCGCGTGCAAAGTTCCCCCACTTATCTGGCCTCTTTGCATGAACAATGCTGGAAAAATCACCCATGCGTATCACGGAGCTCTGGAAGTCATGCTGCATCTCTTAGGTTTCACGCTGCTTGCTTTAAAGACTCAGTGGGCAAGAAAAGAGCTCTGCTTCTCAAAGAAATAAGCTCCCTTATACCCAAGAGACAGCTGGCACAGAAGCTGCACCCCTTCAGCAGCAGCTCCAGAAGAGCTGTGGGGTATCGTGAGGGTTTCTTGTGCACAGGAAGTCACCCTGCCATACAAGCTGATATTCCAGCAATTTCCCTTTGGCTTCATCAGTCTCTTAGCTACTTCACAATATACACTTCTAAAATTTGAACTCAGAAATTAGAATTCAAATGTCACAAATTTCCATGCCTTCATCCCTACCTTTTCCAACAGAGAAGTGTGTTTGTTCTCTCAGAGGTCACAAACTGACAGCTTGGGACCTGATGGAGGAGACTGCAGATCCAACATCATTAGAAGGAGCTTGGGGAAAGGGAGACATAGCAGGAACTGCTTGGGATTTACGTTGCAAAAGACCATCAGTGGTATAAGGGAAATTAACTTCTTTTCACCTGTCTGGAAAGGAAACATGGGCTTTTATCCCACTTGGTTAGCGCAAAATTTTCTACAAGTTTAAGCACCATAACACAAAGGTTTGTGAGGAGGTGTGAAAATGATCTGTTAGTTTATCTGTTCTTAATTGATTTACCCAAACTAAGCAAGCTCTCATTTGCTTGCTTGAGCACTGTGCTGCTTCCCTCAGCATACATGGAGAGCGAATCAAGCCCCCCAGTTCTCAGAATCCTGTAGCTGCAGTCAGCCTACCCTTACCTGCCTTCTTCTCCCTTGGGAAGGCAAAGGAAACCACCAAGCCTCTTCAAAGCCAGACACCAGGCAGAAGGGAGGCAGAAACCACAGTGAACTAGATAATTTATAGGATCAGGATCAGCAATGGCAATACACAGCCAGCTGTGCCTTTAGTTACTATTTTCTTACCTTTTTGTTCCATCCCTTCCTCTTCCCACTGCTTGGTTTGCATCCTCAGGCTGTGGGGTTTCCCCTATTTTCAAAGGAGTAGCAGAACAGCAGTGTAAGTTCAATACATGCAGTGGAGACTCTCCAGAAGGTTCATAAACCTTTCACTACGCTGGCCAGAGCTTTCAACCAAAGGGCCAGAAAAAAACTTGTCTGCTTTCTCATTCCATAAGGAGATTCTACACAGTTCTAGCACTGGCATTGGAGACAGACCTTTTGAAGTGGTTTCTGGGCATGTGTTTTCTGTTTATTTTCTAATAAAAGAGAATCATATGCACTGAGTTTTCTAAAAAGCAATTGCCCAGGGAAAAAGCTATAAAAGCTGTAAAAGTCCCTGACGCTTTCTGTTAGCACTGCATTCAGACTGCTTTGTTTACAAATGCAACCAACCTGTTATTTAATTAACTTTTTTTTTTTTTAGGAAATAAAATCTGGGAAAGTTTATTGCTCCGCTATGGCAAATATGTTTTCTGAACAACAAAGGGGACTGTGATCACTTCTACTGACATCCAGACATCTCAGAAGTGGTTAAGAGAATGTTTCTCAATTTGCAGAGGGACTCATCGTGGGTCATACACTGCTCCCACTGAAATGTGCAGTTGCATTCCTACCAATGTCCCGAGGAGGAAGAACAAGAAGTACTCCTGCCAAAAATCTTAGCGTTTTCACACCACGATAGACAACCTCAAGTCTCTTCAGTTACCAGTCACTTTTCAACAGCACCATCACAGCAACAAAGTGCAAGACTTTATCAAAATACTCCAGAAACCCACGACAGCTGCCTTTATCAGTGCCCACAGCTGACTGCATCTCACCCAAGCACTCTCAGTTAATTTAATCGTCATGTGCTTTTTCCTTTTTCCTCTCACTTCTGAGACCTCCAAGGGCTGCCTGGGCAGGGAGCAGCCTCAGAGATAAGCTCCACAAGATGCAGGTCAGGTCTGCACCACCCTCACCTTACCTTTACGTCTCCAGTATCACCACGTTATCTGCTGGAATCTCCCCTCCCCACCTTTCTCTCCACCAGCATCACAAAACTCTCCTTTTGCTGTGATGAAGAATGAAAACCAGACATGCCATTTCTGGCTTTTTTCACAAGGAAACCTTCCATTGCCCATTGCTGTTCCCTGTCAGCTCCTTTTGTTGCCCTACTGGGGTGGTGGATTGAATGTGGTGCTCAGGGATGTGGTTTAGCAGAGAGCTGCTAGAGTTAGGGTAGTATGGTTAGGTTGTGGTTGGACTTGATGATCTTTAAGGTCTTTTCTAACCTGAGTAATTCTATGATTCTATGATTCTATTAACACGTACCTATTTCAGAGGTACAGGCTGCCCTCACAAAAGTGGAGATTTAGGTAAGAATTGTGGAGCGGGGATGCTGTGTGCAATGCAACAAGGATCTAGATAGGGAAAAAATTAAGACTAAAATAATTGTACAAATGTGTTCCCTATGGTATGTACGAATATTTCTGCAGAACAGAGGGTAGTCCCAAGCGTGAAATTGTCCAGAAGAAGAAAGTGAGGGAAGGAGAAAGAGACAAAAGGAAGAGATTTATAAAAGAAAGGGGCATTTAAAACTACAGTGGTGGAGCAGCCTATAGTGAAACTTAAACATCAGCCTGCAGTAAAGTCTGTGTAATAGGATCTCCCAGCTCTGAGGGAGGTTTCAGCTCCCCTTCCCAGGCCTATCTCTTCGACCTTGCCTCTGTCACATAAACGAACAGAAATGAACATATGTTTTTAAGTTTGTTTCTAAAATAACCAGAGCGAAGCAGAAATGCTGCACTGCCCACACCAGGCTCTCCTCGGGGGAAAGCGGAGAGAAAAACCATGCGTGCTCGTCACACCAGATGAAGTGCTACAACGACAAGGGTTTATACAAAACAGAGCTAAAGAATGGTCTGTGGGGTGCCAGCTGCAGCATGCCACAGCTCCCAGCCCAGCCTTGCTGGTCCCTCAGGCATACATCAGCCCTGTGGTGCGGAGGTCACCAAGCGCCTGGTGGGGACGTGTCCACCACGGTGGGGTTGTGTCACGTCCCACAGTGTGCAGGGCTGAGGGTGGGCACTGTGGGTGGGCTGTGCACAGGCTTCATGCAGGGGCAGGATATTGCTGCCTTAGGCTTTGCTGGCCCTTCCAAGACAGAGGTAGGTGGGCTCCAGGTGCTGAAGATATGCTTCCGTCCTTCAAAGGATGCTAGAGAAGCTCAAGGGTTGCCCTGATAGGCTCCTTCCTCAAAAGCAAGGATCCTGGAGCTTTAATTGCAATAGCAAAAACAAAAATAAAAACAAAAATAACAAAACAGAAAAAAAGGTATCGAGGAGTAAAGAGACATGAATGACAAGAGATAAGGCAGGAGACTAAGTGTGGATGAAATCAGCTGCTTCCCAAAGAGGCAAGAGAGATCAAAAAGAGTGTGCACACATTTCATCCTGATTGATCCCAACAAAAGTAATTTCTGTTTCAAAATCAAAACATGAAGGTAAGCACCAGAATGAAGAGATCTGGTCTTAAGAACTACTTCTTATTGTATATTATTCCACAAATTTATAGCCCCAGGGATAACCTTGTGCCTTGGGGAGGGAGACAGGGAGAGCACAGAGCTCAGGCAGTCTCTTAGTCCCAGTCTGTCCCCACCCTGAGCTACATACAACTCAAAGCAAATCCTATGACCCAGCATCAGTGAGTCCTGTAATTCCTCTACATATTTCCGATGTTGTTGCAAGTACACCTTTACCTGCAAAAGCCAACTGTGACTGTATCTACATTCATTTTTCTCCTTTCTGCCCCAAACCTTGAGTCCTGCAGAGCCTTTTCATTTCACGGAGCTGCTTCAGGCTAATGTTCTCCATGGAAGAAATAGGGCACGTCCACAACAGGTAGAACAATGTCAATTTGGGTTTTCGTCTCCCTGAAATTCAGACACACAGACTATTCAGTAATTATTATTATGTTGCCAAAGGCATTCTCTCATTTGTCAATATGGAGACTTGACAGTTTTCAGAAATGACAGCAATAGGACAAGAAGGAATGGTTTTAAACTAAGACGGGAAGTTTATGTTAGATAATAGGAGGAAGTTTTTCACAGAGGGTGGTGACACACTGGAACAGGTTGCCTAAGGAGGCTGTGGATGCTCCATCCCCGGAGGCATTCAAGGCCAGGCTGGATGTGGCTCTGGGCAGCCTGGTCTGGTGGGTGGTGACCCTGCACATAGCAGGGGTTGAGACCAGATGATCATTGTGGTCCTTTTCAACCCAGGCCATTCTATGATTCTATGACATGACTTTCCAAAAGACACATCAAACTGGAAGGAGGACTCAAAACCTCCTAAAACATCACTTACAGAGACCGTGAATATGACTTAAAATACATTTACAAATGAAAAAAAAAGAAGAAAAAAAAAAAGCTGGAAAAAGTAATTTTCCTTTTTGGAAAATTTTATTCCTTCTTCTTCCCACAACAACATGTGCTTAACTTGAATTGTCATCCCAGTATACAGCCAGCATCAGAGAGCATACATTGCTGTCTTGTTTTGTTTTGTTTTGTTTTTGCAAAATGATTAAAAGTTTCAGGATTGAGTATTTCAAAAATGCTTTGCCAAAAATGGGAAGAAAATATCACGAAACAGTTTAAAAAGCTCAAATTGGCAATGTCTTCAATTGGTTTTAAAACACTTAATAAAAGTTTAGTAATACAATCCTATCCTAGGGCCATTATTAATCTATTATGGCTATGAGAGATCCTAAATAACCTGTGGAAGCTAGAAAAGAACATATTGTTCTTTATTGATGTTGACTAAAGTAATTACAGAAGATTTAATAAATCATCTCAGAAAAACGAAGTTGTTGCAAGCTCCCCTTTCTTGTTATGACAGGCAGCCCGTGAGTTATTCTGGGTCCATCCCTAGCTCTGCTCCCCCTGCTTTTCCACTCTTACGCAAACAAGAAATCGCTTATCTGCCTCCATTTCTTAATCACCACCATTTGATTTGCAGAGATGCTACAGGAGGGTTTTGGGCAAAGAACAGTGTCTGCCTCATGGCACAAGATGGCACAAAGCATGGGAATGTGGCAGGATGAGGGAATAGACCTTTAATGAGAGGCAGATAGTTGATCAGTTCATTAAACCTGCTAATGAGCTTCAAATGTGCAAGGTGGTCTGGAAGACTAGTGATAGGCTGGCAGTGCTTGGCAGAATACGGTAAGCGTGTTACACAATACACTAGGAGATTTCCCAATCTTACAACATGCATGTAAACATCAAAAATTCAGTGGCAACATGGGAAAGAGAAAAGCAGATTGATCTGTTTTTCACCTGCACGGCAAATCAGACAAAAAGAATGGCTGTTCTCAGCTGAGAGGTCCTGGGAGGACAAAGTAGGACAAACCCTTTGTGGTCAGCAAGCAGCACACTGGTAATCACAGAATATCCTGAGCTGGAAGGGACCCAGAAGGATCATCAAGCCCAGCTCATGGCTCCACACAGCACCACCCAAAATCCAAACCCTATGTTTGAGAGCAGTGTCCTTGAGCTCTGGCAGTCAGGGCCATGCCTACTTCCCTAGACAGCCTGTTCCATGCACAAATAATAACGTGGAATAGGAAGCTGAGTGCAGTTGTACATCCAGCCAACCAGATTAACCCTCTTTCCATGACACACAGAAATACAGAGAGCTCTTCCTGCACCTGTGGGCTCCCGCCCACACAAAACCAAGCTCTCTGGTCTCTTACAGTGTTCTGGCACACTTTATAAAGCATGCAGGTAAAACAAAATGCACCAGTGGGCTGCTTGAGACCCAACCCTTCCAGATACCCTGTTTTTACTTACAGAAGGTGTTTCCCACTAGCAGGAGACACCAGTAAAGCCCACAGTGTTACTCATTTTTAAAGCATTCCCAAAGAATACCTGCAAGCAGAGAAACCACCACGCTGTTAGGCTTTACCTTCAGGAATTTCTTTGTGATCCATTTCCTCCTTCTAACATTGGCTCTGGGGCAGGTGAAATGTGCTTCCTTTAAGGAAGAGCCTCCGTGGAAGAGATGTGCCGCTGGAAGTGCTGTGAGCAAGCAGGCTGCACACTTTGGCAGCCTCATCTCCAAGCCTGTGTTGCTTTCACCTTGTAAAAGAGTAAAAGGTATGGGGAAAAGTTCTTATTCCTTGTTTTTTTTTTTAATCTCACCAGGCGTTGTGCCATGGAAACCCTTGTTGTGTTTTTGCATGTTGTCCCAATTGTAGCAAAGGTGCCAGTGTGGCTCTGCTGCAATTAGTCAGACATGTCTGCCCATTGCTGAAGGCGAGGAAAGAAAGAGCATGCCAGTGAGACTCTTAATACAGAAAACATCTGTTTATTCAGTACAAGGAAATAAAATGATAGTTCACCACAGCTGAACTAGAAGACCTAATGCACAGCCCTAAGGTGGACCCAAAAGATACATGTGATAGGTTATGTGAGGGAAACTCAGGAAAGTAGTGCTGCATGAAGGTAAGGTGAGTCCAGTATGAGCTCTGTATGAACTGGAGGCAAGGAAAAGCTCGAGTCTGGGGAAAAAGTTAAGATCTGGTGGTGCTTTCACCATGTCCTAAGAGCATGATTTCAAGTAGAATCATAGAATCATAGAATGGCCTGGGTTGAAAAGGACCACAATGATTTTCAACTCCCCTTCTATGTGCAGGGTCGCCAACTACCAGACCAGGCTGCCCAGAGCCACATCCAGCCTGGCCTTGAATGCTTCCAGGAATGGGGCATCCACAACCTCATTGGGCAACCTGTTCCAGTTTAAGAAATAACCTTGGTCCTAGTGATATCACTGGCAAAACACTCTGGAGTGAAGCCACAATCTCACCTATAGCAGAAATGGCAAGTACCAGCATAATAAAGGCTATCACATGCTACATAACCCTCCCACCTCCAACTTCAGATCATTGGGCTGCAGATGATGAATAACCACTTGTATGTAACAACATACTTGCGAGGCCTTCTTCCTCATCCCCTCCTTCAGTCCTTTTGCCAGGGACTACCAAGAGCTAGGCACAACATGTGAGGTATTTTCCACCAGCACTGGGTAGATAGCACACTGGAAATCCTCAGGTCAAGTCCTGGATTTACAGGATGCCAAAGGAAAGATGCTTCTATCAGATGGATTAAATAGCCAGTCAGGCTAAATGAGATGAGATATGAGGACACTCACTTGGAACCAAAGGTTAATGCCTTCCTGCATGATGAGGGCAGGTATCTGAGGAGTCCAGAAGCCACCATGCAGCTCCTGACATTTGTCTGGGGGAGCTGAGAGAAAGTGTTCACCAGCTTCAGGCGTGTGCCATAGCGGACAGTCTGGAGCAGGAACTGAGATACTGCTGCTAGAAGAAAGTGATACCATCAGTAAACAGACCCAGGAAAAGCTAAGCCACTTTTGTTTGATTAATCGAAGACTCAAAATGAAGAATGAGGGCAGTGCCTGGTGGACAGCCATGCACAGAATCACTAATCATGGAATCACAGAATGGCCAGGGTTGGAAGGGACTTGAATGATCACGAATCTCCAACCCCCTGCCACATGCAGGGCCACCAACCTCCACATTTAATACCAGACCAGGCTGCCCAGGGCCCCATCCAACCTGGCCTTGAACACCTCTATGGATGGGGCATCATCAACCTCTCTGGGCAGCCTGTTCCAGCACCTCACCACTTTTACAGTAAAGAACTTCCCTCTGACATCCAACCTAAACCTTTCCTCCCTCAACTTAAAACCATTTCCCCTTGTCCTGCTGTTATCTACCTTTTCAAAGAGTTGATTCCCCTCCTGTTTGTAGGCTCCCTTTAGGTACTGAAAGGCTGCAATGAGGTCTGCAGCCTTCTTTTCTCCAGGCTGAACAAGCCCAGCTCCCTCAGCCTGTCTTCATAGGGGAGGTGCTCCAGCCCTCTGATCATTTTTGTGGCTCTCCTCTGGACCCTCTCCAACAGCTCTCTGTCTTTCTTGTACAGGGGGCTCCAGACCTGGATGCAGTGCTCCAGATGGGGCCTCATAAGAGCAGAGTAGAGGGGGACAATCACCTCCTTGTCCCTGCTGGCCACCCCTCTTCTGATGGGTAAAGGACCAGTGTTCATGCTTATACAGTATCCACTGCAGATACTCTCAGCTCCAACACCCTAAGCAAGAGGAGAGTCAGATGTGGAGCCAGCTCCTAGCACAGGATCCACACCAGCACGTGCTCAAGGTAACACCACACCCCCCCGGCCCCATGCCAGGCCCAACACACACAGGGATGAGAATGGACAGAGGTGGCCGTGGCAGGGCCAGTCACAGGCACAGTGGCACAGTGCTGAAGGCAGCGGGAGGATAATGCTGAGCAGCTGCTGCCATTCCGTGTACGCCCAGGAGCCATCCAACTCAGTGGTCGCCTGACTTTTCCAGCATTACTCAGAGTGATGGAACAGCGTCAAGGATACCTAGGAATTTCCCTTTTATCACAGCTGTAGCCACAGCGCGTTTATAGGAAGCAGAAGGGTAAGCGGCCCAGCCGTCAAGTATTTTCCTAATTCTCTCCACAGGCACAAGTGGTAGCCACATTTTCTCCCCCTCCTCGTGCTCTCCTTACGGATCTAACAGAAGTGCTGGAAAAATTCGGTTTTGCTGCTTTCTAGGTCTTGCAGAGAAGGGTTTCGGCAAACACGCACGTGTATCATGCTCCCAGTACTGCAGAGCTGCAAGGCAGGCACAACCTGAAAGCAAACTTTAGGCCTCCGAGGCAGCACTCACTCAGAACTAATCCTTAGCAGGCAAAAATAATTTAAATAAACCAGAACATGTCGCTTAAGTGTTCCATTGTTTGCAAAGCAGTTGACATGCAAGAGTGGGAGCCAGGAAAAAGTGTTTGCACAGAAATTCCCAAGCAGGCCCATTAGACTGACTGTTATCCCGGCTGCAATCATGCACATTATGCAACAAACACGATCAAAGGGAAAAGATCAGGAACGCACCCATGCGAGCAAACCCTTGGCCACTGCGAGAGGGAATTACCCAGCAATATAAGGTAACACTCATCTGGTTGGGTGTCCTTGAGAGCTCTACCATGGTGCATGGGAAGATAATTAGAAGCTGAGACTGAGGATTAAATAGATGCTGCAGCATGGTGGGTGCTTTTGGTTCGGGTTTGTTTGGCGTTTTTTTTTTTTTTTTCATAGAAAAATATTCTCAATCTCAGTTTAGAACATTTGTTTCCATAGTGAACAAAGTGGTAAGAAAAAAAATGAAAACCCTCACTTATATTTATTTGTTGGGGGTAAGAAGAGAGACTGGAATTTTCTTTTTAGACGTATTTGTTGATCACACTGAGCGAGGAAAAAGGAAAAGAAATATCAGCCTTAAGACGTGCTACCAAAACCTCTGTGCTAAATGGTTGTAAATACACATTACAAATAGGTGCTCCACAAGCATGACAGATGCTGGTTCATGCGAGTTATTAAGGGACTAGGCTGAAAATACGCAGGCTTTAAGACCAAGTTTTAAGAAATTTTAACTAAAAACACGTGGAGAATGTGCAGATGATCTCACGTGGTGAGGCACAGCTCCTACAGAATGTAGAAGCAGTGTGGCAACATGCTTTTTTTTTAATCTCATAGGGAAACATTTTTAATCTAACGCTATTATCTCATGGAGAAACACAAGCATAATTACGGCACTTCCTATTTTCCTACAGGTCACCCACCTCTAGAAACTCACTAATCTAATCTACAATGTGTAAGCATGCCCAAATATACAAGAACTGAGAGAATGCTATTTTTAACATCATCCCTTGTCCAAAACTCCAGCCTGCTGACAACAGGAAGGCAACCCACAAATCTCAGAGAAAACATGAAACCTCAAGCTTCATCCTTTCCAGTCAACAAATCCTTCTTATTCCCATCTTTTGACTTGTGAGAACTGGGGAGGTTACATTCAAAGAGAGGGGCCTTTTTACCTTAACAGACTACTGACAAATGTTGTTCAGGTAAGGGGCCACTAAGCATTTTCTTTACCCAAGACTTTTGTTATTTTTTAACAGTAAGAAACCTCAGCTGCCTGATCGACTTTTCCTTCCAAAACTTGTACTGTTCTTTTCTTTTTCTTTCAATTTTTGATACGTGTGTGTATACAGAGGAAACAAAGCATTGAAGTTGAAAATGCTGCTCTTGAAAACCCTATTCTCTACCACACTGGTATGACCATAAAACTACACCGTCAGCCCAGGAATGGTGAATTCACCTCAGCTGTGTCGTAAGGTGTTTCTGCATGTCTTGCAAGCCCTGCCAGAGGCTGCTGGCTGGTGCTGAGATGATGGTGATTCTGCTAAGGCCAGGCTGAAACCTCACTGTTTTTGTTTCCTAGAGAAAGAGCTGAGATCACATCTGCATCTTATAAAAGCTCCTGAATAGCTGCTGATCAACAACAACCGGCAGCCAAAGCTTTGCCTCGAGAAACTTGCATTGTTTTTCAGTGGGAGTTGCTAGATACCGAGTCCTCGTAAAAAGTCTGGTGAAGTCATCTGAGCTCTGAAACGGGACTCTGCTTCCTTGAGCAGCTAGCATTAATTGCCGCTAAGAACTGCCTACGAACAGCTCAAGAGCTCGAGGCTGCGTCGTTTTGCTTCCTTTGTTCTTTAGAGGATACTCATCAGCGATCCTAAAGACAACAGCATTTCTAGATGTTGTGAAAGAAAGCTATTTCAAACCAGTAACTAAGACATAAATGGGAGAAAAGTGTGATCATCTGCTTTCTCAGCTGTCACGGCTCTGTGCACATGCCCGTGCCAGGAACCCTGGGTAGGGCAGTGCTGGGCTTTACTCAGATCGCGTGCAGCTCCAGTGCCACACCAGATGATGAGCTGGTTGTGCTGAGCAAATGAGCAAGCTGTGCTGGAATAGGGGAAGTTACTGTAAAATGGGGTTTTGGGGTGAGACAGAGTGTAGGAATGCAGGGGTAGTGGAGCCTCCTCGTGGGATACCTGGAGCTGGATAGTGAGTGCCCTGAATGCCCTCTGCCACACCACATTCTCCTCAGCTCATCCCACTTCCATCTCACTTAATGCTTTTCTCTGCTGGGAGCACAGCAGAAGTAGGACTGTGGCTCAGAGCTGCAGCTGGCATTGGCATGCTCTATAATCGTTGTACTTGTGAGTATGAAGAGAGATCAGAGCTTCTCCTGTAGCCTGCCCATAGCAGCCAGTTACATGGGAGCACTGAGGAAGGTACACCGGGTTCCTTTCCTCCTGCCACAAGGAAATGCCTGCACGCAGGTACCCACAGCCTGAGAAACCACGAGATGCCTGCTCAGCAGGTCCACATTGCTGGATCTTCAGCCTCAGCTTTGCACTTGGTCACCTTTTTGCTCGGCAGGTCCCTATCAGCGAAAGTGTAATTTTTTCCATCTCCAATGTGCAGGTGTCCTAAGTGACGTAAGGGACTCTCCCAGAAGGGAGTTCTTTGCTCACATCCCAGCCTTGAGAGCCACCACCATTTCCCCAGACGCAAGCTAGCGTGCACCTATAGATCTTCAGGACCCCGCGAAGATCGCTTGCGTGATAGATGCTCCCCTCTGACTTGCAGACGGCGGGTGTGGGGGAGGGGCTGGCAGCCTCCCTCGGGGCTCCAGACGGGTTAGGGGTACCCTTGGGCCCCCGGCAGCAGCCGCGTGAGCTCCGGGCCGGGGCGGTGCGCGGGGACCTCCGGTGGCCGCGGAGCCGGGGCGGGGCGCGGGGCGGTGCGCGACGGGGCGCGGTGCAGGGCCGCGGCGGGCACACGTGGCTCGGCCCCCCAAAAAGACGCTCCCCGCCGGCTGCAGAGAGCAGTTCGCACCTCGGGTCTCGCACGACAGCCGTCTGTACAGTGCGGTGCGGAGGGATCCGCGGGGCGGCTGCGGAGGCGGCCCCGGGCTTGGGGCGGCTCTACCTGGCGGCAAGATGAGTCTGACGGCCGAGAGCCACCGAGTCCCGCTGAGCGACGGGAACAGCATCCCGCTGCTGGGGCTGGGCACCTACGCCGACCCCCAGAAAGTAAGTCCGGGTCCGGGCGTCCCCCGCAGGTGACGGCAGTCCCCGCTGCGCAGTCCCGAGCCGGGGCTGCGTTCCCCTTCCTCTCTACCACTTCCCAGCTCGTTTCTTCTTTCCGCTCCTTTCCTCCGCAAACTTAAAAAGCCCGATTGCGCCCGTTAAGAGTGCCGGCAGTGAGAGGCGCGCAGAGGACGAAAAGGTGGGAAAATAAAAATCCCGTCGAGTTCGCGCTGCGCGGTGCCCCTCCCCGCAGAACGGGGTTCGGGGCGACGGGGACGCGCACCCCCGGGCAGGGGACTCCGATCCCGGTGTTCCGATCAGCACCCCGTCTCAGGCGGGCACGCCGAGTTTCGGGTCCCCCAGGCCGGCCCCGCTGCAGATAAGATGAGGGATTTCGGAGCGTCTCGCAGCTGGCCCCGACACTTTCCAAGGAATGTTCTTAAAACAAAGCCCCAAATTCCTGCATCTTGATTCCTGCAGCTCCCACAGCTGAGTGCCAGCGGCCAAACCACTCTCAAATGTTCTGCATCCCTCGGTGCTGTGCGTCCCGGGCAGGCGTCCCGTGGAACTGTCGCATTTGGCGCTGCGTCGGGGAGGTGGGAGAACACCTGATGCTTCTTCCTTTTGCGCACCTGGGAGCATGAAGGGAGCTCGCTGGTCTCGCTCCAGAAGGATCGATCCTCTCGTTCCCTTCTGTTTGTTTCTTTGTTTAAAGAGTAGAAACAGTGAGGCTGGCCAGAGCCCTTCTTGTGTAACAGTATCAGCGTCGAGATGCAATACTCTGAGCGACTCCACACTCCGCAGTGCATTTAAAAATGCCTTCCTAGAGACAGCTCTTAATCAGCAACAAGTAAACGCACCGTTGTGCGTTACCAATAATGGCAGAGGACTTCAACAGAGGCTGCTGCAGGCAGCGCAGGAGTGGAGCAGAGGGCTGTGAGAGGTCCCAGCGCTGCCCATTTCCCCGCTGAGCACCACGGGCTCATGCAGGGACAACCAGTGGGAATCTGTGATTTCAGACGCCGGGCACCATCCTTCCCCTGCATCCCTGAGGTTTCTGGGGATATTTTTAGCGAGTGGTGTTCCTTGAACAAGGGTTAGCGGAACAAAATTTAGCTCTCCAGCGGGAGCTTTTGTGTAGCAGGGGAGCATGTTGCATAATTTGGTGACAAAATAGCTCTCAGTAAACTTAAAGCATCTGGCTCCAGTCCTGTGCATCGGCATGTCCCCAAGCCCTATGCTTGCAGTCTTGTGGGTTCAAAGCTGGTGGGTGAGGCTGCTGGCAGGAGCGGTGCCCCAGAAGAGCCGGCAAATGAATCATTTGTAGGTAAGGGGGTTCCAGCCCCGGGCTGCTGGCTTTTTGCACGTGCCTTCATAGCAGAATGGGGGTTGGGACAACAAAGCAGGGCCCGGCTATGGCAACCCCCATTTGGAGCAATTGCAGCTGCTGGTGGCTGCACCTCCGGTGGGGGATGGGGCTGCGTCCCAGCACCCATTCTCCCTTCCCTGGCACTTGTAGGAGTTTGATTCTCTGAGCTGTATATTTGCACGGGGTAAACATGATAGAAAGTTACGGGTGGGAGTAGGAGATGCTAAGGCATTGCAGAAAGCCCGCTTTCCCAGCAGACCAGGTGAAGCACAACATGCTGATCTGCAGTGTTGGGCTGCAGCCTTGAGCCTGGGTTGGGATTGGGTGTTGGATGTGGGAAGTGCCAGGGAAGGCAGCTGGGGAAGCGTGGTCGCAGGGTGCCACAGAATGTGCTGCAGAAGTGTTCACAGCTGCTGAGCATGGGGCAGGATTAACACAAGGGTCATGGCTCAAAAAGGCTGCCTTGCTGATAGTAGAGCTCATGTCAGCATCTTGCCACAGTGATGAAGAGTGGCTGAGCTGCGACAAGCTGCTCTGCTGAGCGCTGATTGTACCTGGCATGGCTTCCAGCGGGATGCCCAGTTGTGCTCCCATCCTATGCCTCCTGCTTAGAGAGCTGAAAGGAGCTGTGGCAGTGAGGAGCCCTGCAGGGTTTACCTTAGCAAGCAAGGCTATGAGCTTGCACTGGAGCGTCTCCCTTAAAATCCTCAGCTGCAGCCTTTCCTGGCTGAATTGCTTAAGCAGCAGCCTCTGAGCCACCCGTTCACTGCAGCGGAGGCAGGCAGCGGGTGGCAGTGATGGTGCCAGCAGTAACCAGCACACTATTTCTGCTTGTGAGTCAGATCTCTGTGACACGCTGCCATTCTGTGCTTTGATACAGATCGCGGAGCCGCTCACTTGTCAGCTTATTCATCTTGCTCTTGGAGGCAGACTTCTTCCAAAGGTTATTCACCCTGGCACCTCTGTGTCAAACTGCCTGGTCCAAAATAAATCTGTTTTCTCAATCTTGAGCTGCAGCCTGGTAGCTTGTAACGAGCCCAGAGCGCCCTTCCTGGAGTGCAGAAATGCTTGCACTGGTTGAGCAAACCAGGCGTATCTCATTAGCCACAGAGCAGGGAAATGGGCTCTTCCGACAGTCAGTTACAAGAAAATGGGCAGGAGGACAGCTTTGGTGTTTCAGGCTTTGTTTGGGCAAACTGCACCGCACAGCAGTGCCTTCTGAATTGAAATGTGTCAGCAGCTCGCCTGCTCATCTTAAATGACTTTATTGTTCTTTTAAAGACTCTTTTGGAAGATAAGTCACACTTCTGCAGTTGTGAAACACCAAGGAAAAAAAAAAAAGTCTTTGGCCAGTATTCGGTCCTGTGTGTAAGTTTACTGATTCAGTGAAGCACATCGCTCGGCTGGAGCAGCACTGCACCATTGAGAAAGGGTCTGTTTGATGATCACATTACTTTTATAGAAAACTCCTTACCCCCGGTACAGGAGACCTTTTTCTTCTGGCCAGATGTTTATCTAATTCCTTGAGACTGGCAGTGTTGGGGGGAGGGTGTGGTTCTTTCTGTTTTATTCTCCCAGCACAGCAGGAAAATGCAATGACTCCACTTGCCGTAGTACTTCTCTCAGCAAAAAGTGAAGAATATTCACTGGCTGTAACAACTAGTGATAAATTCGGATTAAAAAAAAAAAAAAAACAAAAACAAAAAACAAACACTTAGAAATCACTTTTGCTGCTTAAATTGATGTTTCCTAATATCTGTATCAACAACGTATTCTAGTGCATTAAGGTTGGCTCTGTGTTCTCCTTCTCTGCTCTCACAGGGAAGGAAACGAGTAGTCTTGCCTACCAATAAATCCCAGCAAGAAAAATCCATCGTTGACTCCTGCTTTTCTCTCTTCTACTCTCCCACGTCCCTTCTCTTGATGGTTTTGGGAGGGAATCACAGTGGGACCAGTGAGTCTGGGCTGTCAAGACCGTCCAGGAGGCTCTACAAGGTGGGGCCAATTCTTCTTCTTTCTGACTGCATGGACCTTCCTAACAAAGCTCCACACATACAGGAGTGGTTTTGCAAGGGCTGCACATCCCTCTTTCCCTCCAGAGGCCCCCAGGCAGCCAACGCAATTCCTGGGAGAACAGAGAGGCTGGGGGGTGGGAGGGAAAGGGAAGCCCCAAGTGGGGTGGGAGGGAACACAAGGTTTGCCCTACAAGAGATAGGGCAAACCTTGTGTAGCTGCAGAGCTGGGTCATCCCCTGCACAAGAACTCAGTTCCCAGTGAGGCCAGTGAGCAGGACCTGAACCCAGCAGGGAGCAGATGGCGAATGGAGCTGAACAGGAGTGGAGGAGAAAGGTGTGAAAAATACTCCTAAATCCTGGAAATCCTACACCTCATTAAAACTACACTTACACCCATTTCACTTCATAACTCATCCCTTTCAGCGCAGCTAGGATCACCAGCACGGTGCCTCCGTGTAAATAATCACTGTCTCTCTGGAAGGTCAAGGGGGCCTTGGCCACAGACCCTCTCTTGCCTTCCTGTTTTTACTGAGGGAGGAGAAGGCTTGGAGGGAAGGTTGTGGCAACCACACTGTACAAGAGGCATTGCTTCTGAAACATAAGATTGGGCAAAGCACTCAAGTATAGCGCTGGGTGAGGGCTTCTGGCAAGTTGCAACTTCTTTGCTGAAAATGAGGTTCTGAGGTAGCCAAAATCCATTTATGAATTGGAAGCAGTTTTGTGGAATAGTTTCAGGCAAAACAAATGGCAAAGCATTTGATTTTGGGCACTGGCAGTACAAGCTGAGGAATCAAAGGATTATTAAAGTAGTTGGAGGTAGTGGTTGCCTGATGAATAGCCCAAATAGCCTACTGGTTAGGGAACCCACATGCGAAACCAGATTCAATCTTCTCTATCTCTGGGGACCAAATTCATATCACACAGCCCAGAGACATAACATAATCTCGGGAGCGCGTGATAGTCTGAGAGGAGCAAGAAAAACTGCACACGCCCTGCAGGAAAGCGCTCTTCCCACTAACCCTACAGCTTTGGCTACTGAACAGCTCTGTGTGATTTCTACCAGGTAGGAGAGGGCTGTGCCCCAAGTCCTTGCCTGCCACAAAGTCACCCATGTGAGTGTGAGCCTGAGTTCTGTTTAAAAAGAAGTGGCTGTTTTGAATCAGGGAGAAGAGAAGATCACCCAGGGCTCCCGCATCCTATCTTTGTGACCAAGTCAAAAATCTGTTTTGCATAAGTAAAAACACTGTTTTGGCACCCCGAATTGCTTTTCGCACCCAAGCTAGAAGCTGAACAAAGTAACCTTTCGCTGTTCAGTACTAACAGCCCCTAGTGCTTTTGTAGGATCTTTTATGCTAAAACTACCCCACAGAAGGGCACTCACAGCATGAAATGTTCTGATCACCATTAATGGTGTATCTCTGGTGCAGACTGCCCTTCACTGCAGCTGGGCATAGGCTACCCTGAGGGCAAAAGAAGCAACAGCTGATTTGTGGCTACAGATGGATCTCTGAACTGCAGTATGGGGGATTACATACCATTTAATTTGCCTTTTTTCCCTCCCGGCCATCACCAACTTCTGAAACATGATCGAATGGAGACAGCAAAGATTTCAGGTGACTCACAGGAAAGTCACCTGGTTTGATCCAAAGCTATCAGACTGAGCAGGTATTGGACATCCCAGGCAGGAGCAATACCCCAGAGCTCTGGAGAGAGGGCTGAATCTCAAAGGCTTCCATTTCCCAATCTCTGTGAATTTCTCCTTCATAAATCCAAACCGCCTTTGGTCTTCATCCTGAGGTAAACCTCCCACTCTGCTGCTAGATTTTACTTGAAAGAGATAATAAAGGCAGGAGAAGGAACTGCTGTAACATGCACACGTCCTAACAGCCTCAGCTCACTTCCCACAACACGCTATAAAAAAATAAAAAATACCACAGTACTCTTAACATGAACAGTTACACCCAGAGTTGTATGTGAGCTCAGCAAGTAGTGAGAGTCTGGAGTTAGGTCTGCAATGAGCCTGCACAAAATCGTCGACTACACCAGGTGTAGGCCAGGGAGGTATGTTACCATTTTCGTTCTTAACAGTGATACTGGAACCCAGAGTGAAAAGGGGCTGGGGGAGAGTCAGCTGAGATAGCTGGCTACAGAGCCTCGTATTTACGCCCTGAACTTAAGAAGCAAAGTAATCTTCCAGAAAAAAAAGAAAAAAAAAAAAAAAGTTGCTGAATGATGCCATTGCTGCTCAGTCTCTCAGATTTCAATGCTTATTCCTCAACTAAGTCACAGTCACTGGCAAGACCTGGTTGCCAAGAGCAGATGAAGGCAGGGTTTCTTAGTATTTGGTCTCCAGAGACACGAACCAATGCCAACGTTTAGCATGACAGGCTCTGAGGCAGAAGAGTGGCTGTTGGCTTGGAAGCGCAATCAAAAGCACCGTAAGAAGTGACAGGAGAAAGAACCTACATGAGGCTTTGAAGAGCTGCAGTGACTATGGGCTCTTATTATTGCCTGAATCATTTCCTACTGTTTGCTACAGAGATGGCAAGTATACCAAAGGACGAGGGATGACAACACTTCAGGTACTGCTTTTGCAGCTCATCCTTCCCATCATCAGATGGCTCTCAACAAAATCCTGCTTTCATCACCAACTTTTGCTAAAAATCTTAGTTGCATGACGCATTTTAAAGTTCCCTATCATATATGCTTTCAGTATTTGCCACCAGTGAAAAGCAGAGTTTATTTATCTGGCAGACAATCAGAGCATTTCCCACTCTGCCATACATCATCTCTGTAGCTGGAACAGCCTTTCTATATTTCTGTGACTTCAACATGTTCTCCTTGGTGCTCAGCCATGACCTCTCCTCCCCTGTCTGCAACCACCTTACGACACCTCTGTTTCTGCTAACTCCTTGTAGCTTCATGTTATACAATGGAATGCTTACGGCTTGCATAAATGCAAGATTGCATCTTGAACTCATTAAGAAGAGAAAATTGAGTCATGTAATTAGAAAAAAAAAGGTAATCAGAAAAGGAAGCCGTTTTTCTTTCTGATATGTGGCAAGCTCAGAAACTCCTATCTGTTGTGTAGAAACTGTCCTTTTACCGGTAAAGTTGGATTTGACAAAATGATTCATCGCCCTCCATCAAGTGGAAGGAAAGATTCTTGCATGCAAATCTGTTGAGGATGTAAGCTTTTTTCTTATGTCTTTTATTTGCACAAAACCGTGACTCTCAGACACTGCTGAATTCACAGAAATGCCTGTTTACTTTCCTGTGTCTTCTCTGCTGAGATCTTTGTGGCTCTTCATTTCTATGAATCACGAAGCTTAAGAGAAAACAAACTGATAGTATGACTAACCTCTGCTTCGTGCCAGCAGCTTCTGTGGTGTTTCCAGCTCTCAACACAATTAGTGTCTCATCATACGGGGCGCATTAAAAGCTGCATTCACTGAAATGATCAACATGTGAAATGCCCAATGAGGATGGGCCCAGCCTCATATATGAGGGTGAATGAAGGACTAACTTTCTAGCTACAAGGTTCATTAACCTATGAAGGATTTATGAGCAAAGCAGCCACAAAATTGCTATTTGCAGAAAACAGTAGATTCCTTACTTTGCGCTGATGAGTAGACTGTATCATTGGTTAGTTAGAGTTGCTTACCCCTCAGCCCCAAACCTGAGCACGCCTTAAACTAAATACACCCTTCTTAAAACGATAAGCCTTGTAGTCATTACTGACACAAGAGCTGCTGTGTGAAAATGTCTCTATGCTCCTCCAGGAGCAGGAGACATACCCCCTGCTGCAGAGGGAAGGACCTCAGCTGATGGAGCTGATGACAGCCAGATAATCTCCTGGCCCCCATGCAGCAGTGCCTGTGTAATCCAAGCTGAGGAGCCAGCTCTCACAGCCAGCCTGGCACGGCTTCCCTTGGCTCCCAAACACGGCACCGACACACACGGAGCTGGACACCGCCTGAGAGCTCCAGAGGGAAGCGTTCCCGGAGCAAGGCAACATTGAGGAGATGACAGTATTGGCTGGGTGCTGGTATGGCTTTTGTATGGTAAATATCAGATGCTAATATCACCCACTGAGCCGGCTGTCTGACTGTGACAGAGGTTGGAATTGCATTTAATAGGTCCAGATGCAAAACTAATAGCAGGCTAATCCAGATAAGCTTTTAGGACAGTAGCACTACCCAAAAACAGTCTTAAGGATATTTGTTTGAAGAGTAACCAAGTGGGAAGCAGACCTTTTCCGTTCCATAGCTGTGCACTGCAGTGACGAGCACTAGCTGTTTCAATATATCCCTCTTCCAAAAACTACAAAGTTAGCTGTTACCAATGCAATAATGTGCAGCCCAAATATTGACAAAAAAAAGATTATTTTTTCCTCTTTCTCTGGCATTCTAAAGATGTTGAATTTTTAACTCTGCTCAAGTACCTCAGGGAAAGCCCTTCCCTGTAAATCAAAGTTACAAAGACTGTTCTGCGGAAGAGGAGACAGGGAATTGCCGGCATTGTTGAAGAGCATGGAAAAACTGAACCCCTACAAGTGAGTCATCTGAATTAACACAACTGAAAGATATACTTTTTGGCAAGAACACTTAGAACCCAATTTTCCAGACAGACCTGCTCCATTTTCTAAAACGTCCCTGAGTGACTCCATACGTTAAATGTGCCTGCGTGCTCCCATGTGCCCCTGATTCCCCGCAGTTCCCCAGAGAGCAGCGTAAACATGTTCCTGCGGCTCACGCGGGAAGCCAACATCTGGGCTGCGTCTTCAGTTGACCTGGGAGGCCACATTTGTCAAAACTTGAAAACACTGTGCAGAAAATGCCTCTCTAAGCTTCAACAACGCCAACTTTTGTTGGTTCAGCTAACTAGGTGGTGGAATTCCCCAAGCTTTACATCTGCCTTTGCAAATGCTTATGCCAACTGGTGCCAGAAACCTCTCCCCTTTAACTCTAAGGAATGAAGTGGAAGAACTACTGGCAACCTTTTCTTTCCCCTCCGCTGTTGCACAGGCTGGTGCTTCATCCTTCCCTTGTGCCTCTCGCATCCATGGGATCATGTTTCTTGTTCGAAGGGTGTTTTGATAGCATCCACCCTTGCAATTAGGTATGTGCTTTTTAGGGCTGTTTGGATATGGTATGCTCCAGCTCTACAGAAAATTTTCCCAACCCAATTCACTGATGCTGAGAGCAGGGGACCCAGGTGTGCACAACATTTGCTTGGTTTGCTTTAATGCTCTAGCTGCTTAAAATTGAGGCATGGCAGCCCTTCAGCCCAGGTTTGCATTAACTGAAAAGCTACAGCGATCCTAAAACGGAGGATTCTGCAATCAAGTGGTAAGAAAAGCTCCAGCAACCTCTGCCAGCTACAATAATAAGGCTTTCCTGAACACAGCTTTGAGTAAATCCCAGAATAACAAAGTCAGAGGAATTCTAGAAATGCTAAATCTGTAGTTATGCAATCTAAGTTGCTGCTGTTTGGGCAATCAGACCTCAGGCTTCCAACCACTGATGGGACTTCATGTTAGAGACAAAGGCTCCCTTCATCCATGCTCATCAGTGTGACTGGTGAAAGAGAGCATCACCGTTCACCGCATCTACTGTGGGCACATTTGCTACCCTCCACTTTCTAAGGCAATGCACTCTCTTGCACAGCAAATCCCCAGCCAGCACAGCAGCTCCTGGCTCTCAGCTGCGCTCTCTGCCTCCATTCTCAGCCTTGCTTTTGCAGAGATCCCTTCTCCGGATTTTGCTTCCCGGATGGTGGCTGCCAATACTTCCGGGGGAGGAAAGCCAGATTTTCCTGTGTACGAGAGAGAGATGTGCTGGCAGTTGCATTTTCCAAGAAAGAGGTGTACAGTACAGCTTCTCCTTTACAAGATTAAACAATTCTAAGAATGTACCCTTGTGTGGCTTATATCCTCTGGCTTTGTAAACTCAACCTGCGCTTTCCTGTAATGCCTTCAGTACAAGTTTTCTACGTTCTCCTCCTGACATCTTAAGCCAGTCCTCTTTTCCAGCTTGTCCGGAAAACAGGCAAATGGAAATAAGCAATTGGGCTTCAAAAAACTTGCATAAGAATCTCTGTGTGAGTGCCGAGCTCTGGCAACGGAGGCGCTGAGCCCAGGAATGTACCTACTTTCTCCTTCCTGTATTTAGCTGACTAAGATTCCTAAACAGCAGCTTCACATCTTAAATTATAGGTTAGCACTGGAGCACTCAGCCCACAGTTTGGATCCCTCGTGTAACTCAGCTGCAGCTCAAGTCAGATTTTTCCAGGAGATAGCCCTCTTTCCCAACACCTCCAACTCTTCCTTCCAGGCTCACCAGTCCCAGCTGGGGGACTGGATACCACTAACCAGATGAGATACTCACAGCACTAATTCCTTTCATTGCTGCTGCCTCAGCCCCCATGCACTGCAGAGGTTGGGGCAACTGCAAAGCTGCATGCATGAAGCAAAGCAAAGTAGAGCATGGGAGCCTGAGTCAGACTGTGACTTTTTGCCATATGCACTATTAAGGAATAAATTACAACAGCGATGTTAAGACATTTAAAAGCACTGCTTGTGGCAGCTGTTGCATGCAAGATTGCTATCTGTCACTGATGTGTCCCACTAGCTTTGTCTTTAGAGGTAACTGTAATCACTTTTAAACAGCTGGAAAGCTGATGGAAATTGCTGATCAGAAAAGGATGCTATAGAAGAAGCAGAATGAATGGCAGGAAGCTGAAATGCAACACTAAATTGCAGTAACGAGTAAGACTACCACGAACACTGCTAAGTAAATACTATTCTGCTGGACAGGCAACAGCAAAATTTGTGGGTATGTCTGCACAATAGAATATTCTCCAGTGGTTTGATCACATGTAATCCTGAGCAGATTTGAAGCTGTACATTTTCCATGGTAGGGAGAATAGCTTTTGACAAAATGGGATGTGATGGAAGGTGTCTGGAACAAACATTACAAAAAAAAAAGTTGATGGTCTCAGAGGAAAAGAGAGCAGACCCTTTCAGACAGGCAGACCTGATGAAGCACGTTGCTTTTTCAGACTCATAAAATGTGGTAACTGGCCAGTTGGCTACTTCATCTATGGAGAAGGAGCCAAACTGCTTCTTTCTCTTTCAATGAAGTTGCAGATTTGAGTCTGCTTCCCTCACCCTTCCGCCAGATTTACTTATCATGGATCTGAAGGAAGTGATTGCAGGTTTAATCCCTCATGCGTGCCGTAGGTTTACACACTATTGACTGATGGAGGGACAAAACCTGTGTGTTATTTCTTTTAACTGTGTGATTTTAAAAATAACTTGAGTGCTATTAAAGGTGTTATTAGTGATACAGTGAGGGGTTCTACTCAACTTACTGGTTCCTCTTTTATCAGAATAGATGTAATAAATATAATGTCTGTTTTGGCACACATTAGTGACTGAATGTAAGAGCACCACAGATAAAATCTGACCCACAATGTACAAGCGGTTATAAAATCCTGGTTCTAAAATAACAGCCCTTGATCAAAGTAGCATGGGTGCAGGGCACTCTGATTAGAGGCTGGAGCATTAATTACAGCAAAGAGACAAGCACACCTCTTATCTACAATAAAGAAGTAAAATTTTGTCTTAAGGCCAGTGCCTCCTGAATGACCACTGACAAAGCACAAAGGTTCCTAGCACCATGCTGGGACATTTTGGTGTCTCAGCATGCATTTGTATTGCTCTACACATGACTGCTGCTTAGTAGGGAAATGGAGCAAGAACACACAGAGGGCTGCCTAAAGAGGATAGGACAGCCACTTTTTGCACTGCCTGCAGCAAGGCCAACGAGGCCTAGCTGTCCTGGGGGAGATGCCAGACCTTACACAGCACCGTGTTTTCTTGTGAGGGATTTTATCTCCACGAGAAGCTGAAAAGAATAAAACATCTTGGCCTGGGTAGAAAGGAGAGATCTAAGCTTGTGCCCTCTCTGTTGGAAAGACAGATGAGCAGTGTTGATCTGAGCCACCCTGTTTTAATACGGTCTGTCAGGAACAATGGAATAAGATACTACACTTAAGGCAGCACTTCTAAAAAGTGGCAAAACCACAACATGACGAGCCTGTGCAACTCATCAGCACAGTTTACCACAGCTCATTTACTGCAGGATTTGGAAGGATTAGATATGTGAAATGCTAGAGATGATAGTTTCTCCATCAGAATGAAAATAAACATATGGTATAAAGTTTCCAGGCTCGCAGATGTCCCAGGCCTTCAGTTCAGAGGGTTCAATAGAGGCAGGCTTTTCCAAAAACTGTTCCCTAGGTTCCCCCTTGCATTTTTATCTGAAGCACCTTAAACCAGAATCTGTCAGAACTAATATACCACATCAGATGAAATGAACTAGTGCAATAAAAACATTTGTATTTAATGTAAACCCATCTCCAGCCCTTGATAATCAAGTCCTGATCCAAAAAAAACCTCCTCCAGTCCCCAAAGGATAAGATTAATCCTTGAGATGGAGGAGTCTTTCACAAGATTATTTGTACAGATGTGTACAAGTCCCATGCAAAAGAAATAAGAAATATATAGGAGTTCAGCACTAATATAAGTTAGCCTATTCAGGCAAAGCCAGCTGAAGTAGCTGCAAGCTTGCTCATTTCCCTTTGTTACCCTCTCCTCCCAAGTCTGCAGTGATACCATTTACCAATCTGAAATGCTCTGCTCTTCATTCCATGTTCCTTCTGTTTTCATCACCGATCAAAACATCCCTGTGTCTGAGAAATGATGGAACTCAGTGATCAACATTTCCCTGCTTCGTGGAGTTTAGTTTATAGTTTGAGGAAACAACTGGGAGCTGTGCTCATGCAGTCTCGTAAGAGAGCAAGGAGAAAAGAGAGAGGAAATCTTGGGATCAGATCCACATCCCATTTTTAGGCTCTTTAACAAAGAGGAAAAACAAACAAACAAACAAACAAAAAATCAGGCACTTTTAAATTTGTATTAAGGTAACGTGTCACTGTATTATAAATGTTCTGCTTATACACACATTAATGATAGCAGTCAAACAAGCTGAAAATGTCTAAAAATCACAGTGTTTGAAAAATCAGGTTTAAAAGGGAAAACAGACTGCACTTTTAAAAATATATTTCTCTTTCAGATAACTACCCATTACTTGGTCAGAGCCTTAAGCTGAGCTTACTTGCTTTTCTGGGCAAGCCATGCCATGCAACCATAGCTCCAGCCCTATTGCAGCTCATAGCTGTGACAAGCCTGATGTTGCTGCCATCAGTCACTGCAGACTCATAGCATCTGGTTTGGAGCTTTTAGTCTCTTACCTTCCTCAAATCTGGCTCTATCAGGTTCAGATAGGGACAAGCAATGAATGTGTTGGAGGTTGTCAGCGCGCTATGCCTCATGCTCCTAACATGTCCCAAGTGAAAACTAGAAAACTAGCTGTTCTTGAAAGGCTTTTTGCTGCCCTGATCTTCATTACATTCTACTAAAAGCTCGGCAAGCACCCTGGTGGGGCTGAGCATGCTCCCATGGGCTTCCACAGTGAAAGCAACAAAGCATTCTAACAAGTGTTTCGTTGTTTCCCTTAATTAAGCAGACAATATTGCATCATGACTGTTCTAATTATTTTAGCTTGTCAAATTGTGTCTTTCTGCCTCTCAGTCATCAGTCAGGTCTGCAGTAAATGAGCGCAAGCATGAGCAGCTTTGTGTTTTAAGTAATATTTAGGCAGACAGCTCCCCCTTTAATCTGAACAGAAGCCAGCTCAGTCCCATCCAATACAGTCAGCCTGGATGGGATGCTGAGAAGCAAAGTGAGCACACAGGGATACGCTCCTGTTACACCCAAATAACCTACCGCTAGCTGCAGCTCTGCGATTTAAAGACAGAGATGTTGATCCCACATGTCTTCAATAAGCCTTCATCAGCCTTTCTTCCATGGATGTGAAGAAGATCATTGTCCTAGGAAGCTTCAGCATCCCATGGCATCTTTAAGTGAATCAGATGTCCCTGTCTCACCAGAGCAATGTCAGTGAAAAAGTGGGAGAAAAGTGTTGCCATGCATCACTGAGCACCTTTGGCCATCACTGCTTAGAGTTGCTCACTTGTTAAGCAAACTGTGGCAACAATAAGATGTTTTTTGGTCCAGTGATCAGTCAAATACGTTCTGTGACCACTTGCCTTTTTTCCTTGCTTTGCCCAGCACGTATTTTACTTACCACATCAGCTTTTAGAAAATATGGCTTTTAAAAAACAACAAAACCAGCTCACTTTGAATTTCAGCAAAGATGAGTAATCAAAAATGCAGCACAAAATACAGAAATGTCTCTTGGACGTGCCAAGAGGTATATAAACATACACTAAACAGCCTGCTGATTCGTAGCCACACTGCAAAGCAACTGTCCATCCACAACTGGGAATACCAGTAAGCCCCCCTAAAACATCACCTTTTGGACTGTAATACCTCTAATGGCAAATTGGTTCGAAAAGAAAGAAGACACATCCAAACCTCTCCTTCCTGCTCTGCTGGGTCATACGCTATTCATGCAGTTTCTAACAAGACAGAAGGCTGACCAGCTCTGCTCAACAAAAAAGCCTTCTTCCATTAGAAGAATGAATTTTATTAAACAGGTGTTGCAAGAGAATCTTTACTAGGTGAGAAATTCTGAAATAATTTACATCTCAAGTACATTCAGTTCTTACTTTCTGAAGACTTTTATACTTCTCTTTCCCAGACACATAGCGAATGTTCTGCTTTTTTCTAGCTTATTTTTGCATTCTAATTCCATATGTATGATATTTTTAAAGAAAAGAACACAGCACATTTTTGTTCAGATGCTGAAACACAGGTATTTGGGCTCAGCTAAACATGAGCCAGCAGTATGCCCAAGTAGCCAAGAAGGCCAGTGGCATCCTGGCTTGTATAAGAAAGTGTAGCCAGCAGGAGCAGGGAAGTGATGGTTCCTGCCCTCAGATCCAGTGAGGCCACACCTCAGTTCAGTTCAGTTTTGGGCCCCTCAATACAAGAAAGACATTGAGGCCTGGAGTGTGTCCAGGGAAGGATCTGGAACACAGATTTTACATGGAATGGCTGAGGGAACTGGGATTGTTCAGTCTGGAGAAGAGAAAGCTCAAGGGAAGACCTTATTGCTCCCTACAATGACCTGAAAGGAGGTTGTGCTGAGGTGGGAGTCAGCTTCTTCTCTTGTGACTAGCAGTAGGACTACATGGAATAGCCTGAAGCTGCATGAGGGAAGGTTCAGGTTGGATGTTAGGAAACATTTCATCTCCAAAAGAGTGGTAAGGCATTGGAACAGGCTGCCAGGGAGGTGGCTGAGTCATAGTCTCTGGAGGAGTTCAAGATATGTTTAAATGTTGTACTTAGGGACATGGTTTAGTTTGGAAATATTGGTAGTAGGTGGGCAGCTGGACTAAAATGTCTTTTCCAACCTTGATGATTGTATGTTTCTCAGTTTAAAGCTGAATTAGCAATGGGAACAATGCAATACACATTCTGCCTGATACAGTAGGTATCTGCACGTTTAGACCATTGTTACACTCAGTGGTGCCACCTGAGCTGTTACCCACATGTTGTGCTGACATAAGGATTTGTATAGTCACGTACTGAGCCAGACCCGGGCAACAGGAGGGATGATTAGAATGGGTGAACACCAGCATAAACCTTGTGCCTATCTCAATGGCTATAGCATTGCACAGGGAGCGAGCAGGAGGCTGGAACGATATTTATTCTTTCTCTTCTCCCACTAGACTCCCAAAGGCACTTGTTTGGAGTCAGTGAAGATTGCCATTGATACCGGTTATCGCCATATCGATGGTGCCTTTGTCTATTACAATGAGCACGAAGTGGGACAAGCCATCCGGGAGAAGATTGCTGAAGGAAAGATCAAGAGAGAAGACATCTTCTATTGTGGCAAGGTTAGAAGTTATGCTCATATTATTCACAATAAGTCTGGGATTTCTGTGAATGGACTTTCTTAAAAACGCCAGTGGTCAACATCCAGTGTATTTCTAGATCCAACATTCTTTGTATTTCTTTCCTCTTTTTACCATGAAGTGATAGCATTTTCAGCATTAGCTTTGCTGTAAAGCACAGTAATCTCTGTTGTCAGTTTAAAAGTGAGTTAGCAATGGGAACAATGCAGTACGTGTTCTGCCTGGTACTGTAGGTACCTGCAAATTTAGACCATTGCTACACTCAGTGGTGCTACCTGGGCTGTTACTGTCACACGTGTTGTGCTGGCACATGCATTTGTATAGTCACATACTGAGCCAGATCCGGACAATGATCTTGCAAATGAGTTACTGTCTGTTAGAGCAATTCCCCATAAAGATTTGCCCTGAGATTGCACAATGGAAGGGGTGGGAGCCAACACATGCATGCAAGTGTCTATGTACAGGAGAACAGCAAGTGCTTATGTTGGTACTGCTGCCAAAGAATTACTAATCAAGCTACACCCTAGTTACTGTATTGTCTGTCATTAAAGACTTCTATGATCATGAATCAACACACTGGGAGAGAAGAGGTCATCACACTTTGGGTTTACAGTAACAAGACTGGAGTAGTGCATGAGCAAGTTATTGTTTTAAAATCCCGGCTGTAAGAGCAAGTTCTCTGCTAGAAGAAAGAAATCCCCTGTCCAATAAAACATACGATAGAAGCTGCTACAAATACATTGACCGGATTATGGGCATAAGAGAAAGCATATTTCTAAAAAAAGATCAGATGACTCCCAGAAAGCCCATGGTTCCTGTCCAGTTTCTAATGGACTCTGTGGCCTCAAGTTCCCCTTCCGGCAATGCTTCTTTGAATATAACAGCCTAATATTTTCCCTTTCTCCCTTCCCAAATAAGACGTAATCCACAGGAGTTACTCAACAGCCTTGGAAATAAATATACAGTTCCTAGAGTGAAAGTTCTGATGGGATAAAAGGCCTGTTTTACTATGAGCAATTTAGTTAAGCTTTATGATCTGGGAAAATAAGCTTTAGATTGTGTAGTTTGCAGACCAAGAGGATTTTCAACAACTATAGAGCAACTTCCAAGTAAAGCAATTTTCAGTCTGTGAAATATGCAACTTTACTCCTAGTTCCCTGCTCAGCACTACTGGTTACAGTCACAATTTTGCCATCCTAAGAAAAGCTTCAAGTCCTCAGAATTTCCACTTTGATCAGGGTAATCTCTCAGTTTCTCATATGCCAATACATTTATTTCAATCAGTTAAAATATTTTATTTCATCTGTTTTGTAGCGTCATTACTGCATATTACCAGTAATATTTCAAATTTTTTAAAAAAACAACAAAATTGTACATGAAGATTAGAACTGAATAACTGCTTTCCCAACTGCTTCCCCCATCAGCATCTCCAAAAGAGCACCTCTTGGCAAAATTTTATTCTCCAAACTTTATTTATTAAGCCTTTCTATGTTCAGTTGTCTGATCTGATCACTAGATATATTTACCCACTACTTAAACATTGAGCTGTGAAATTTCACCTTCTGTTTCTTGATTATGAGTTCAGCTGTTCCCTAAACTGCAAGTGTCCTGCTAGTATCAAAGTTGCAACTTGCAGTACTGTGGTAGTCAATGCCTGTAGTTCCAGCCTTCCTTGGGACTGTGAGATAGGACACAGATTTATCTTTCTGTTGTGCCCTGCTTGTGCTTGACAAAATGAGGGTTTAATTTCAGGTGGTCATCTTGATTAGAGCACTTCTGTAGCCTTTAAAGTGATCAAAGGCAGAAGTGGAAAATATACTGCAAAAAATGAATCCATCAGTCCAGGATTTTCATAGGTTTCATTGGACATTTGAACAGCCACTCTGAGCCTTCCAGAAAGAGCAGAACTGGATGACCTTTGTCTAATGAGCTTACATATCTTTAGCTTTGTGTAGCTTATACATCTATGCATTGAACAAATTATAGGCAAATATCAAACCAGTAGATACATCAGACCTTCATAGATAACTGACCAACACTAACTGTTGCATCTTCTGGAAAATGTGGTAATAGAACATTCTTGAAAGTAGTAGGCGCAACAAAAGTTGTGTTTGTTTTCAATCTCACTGAATCAGAAGTCCTGGAAATACATACAGAAGACTCTGCACATGCAACTCCTTGATACAGGCCTTCTCTTAAACAAAGATGATGCGAGTCAGAGGCTGGTCAATCAGCAGGGACTAACAAGAATGTCTCCACGGAGTGGCACTGTTACTGGAATAGTGAGTTGGTGCAACCATGCTGCAACTGCCAGTTGAAATCATCGGCACTTGCACTTGGCTCTCGCTGCTGGCTGGCTGGTCAGGCACAGCAGCTCAGCATCCAGAAATTTTAGAGGTTTTCTATCAATTGCCAGCAGCTCTCTTGGCTTATATAGCAAGACCTTTTTTGGTCTCCTCTTTCATCCCAGGATATTTCTTTCATTAAAATAAAAGTAACATTTCCAGGAAATACGGTGTCCTGAAATGCTGAAGCCAGCTGGCAGCTTTGACTTCTCAAATGTCTGCATGGGTTCTACTTAGGTAGATAATACAATAACTTGTACAAATCATGAAAACAGTTGTGAAACTCTGAAGTTTCCATGGCATTTGTGTATTAAGGCAATACAAATGTTTGCTATTTCTAAAGACTGTTTCCTTAGAATTTCTGCATTTTTTAAAAGTTATGGATATTCACTGGCAAGAACTTAGCTCAACAGCACTGAGCTACTAAGGGCACTAGGAAAAACAGCTCCCAAGCTGTCAATATACCTTCAGTTACTAAATTTCTAAATCAAAGTAACAAAACAAACTAAACATGAAGGATATAAAGATTCACTTCCTTACATATGTGAAGTTCAAAAGAACATCTCATTTTACTTGTAAAATGAAAATCAAAGATTGGCAAATGCTTTAATAGCACCCAGACCAAAGGCTTTCAGGAAATCCAGCTTAACAGCTTAAAACTGAGAGCAGGACCTTGAGCCTTGTACTGTGCTACACCTCAACCCATGTAGTCAACACTTCACTGATCTTAAATTCTTCATTTTTTGCAACAGGATTAAGACCCAGTGTGAACTTTGAGGTGTTGGTGTCACTTTGGTGCTTCAGCTTAGGGCAGGAAGATATGCATGCTCTTAGGACAGCTAAGCTTCAAGATAACATTCTTGCCTTTGCCGGCACAACTAAGTAGTTTACACTCTAAGTAAATAATAATTAAAATACTTCAAAACTTACTCAGGCTATGTCTTAACACCTATAATCCTTATCTTTTGAAAACTTCAGTTCAAGTGTTTCATGTTTCAGAAATGGTTTCATTCTATAACTTGGCATGCTGCGACTTCTGCATTGGTAGCAAAATTGGCTAGACAATGACTATACCAACAAACATCAGTTTTTTTCCAGCCAATGAAGGTGCCAAAAATCACAATATGACTCCAAATGTCAGTTTGGTGCGTTGAAAAACAAAAAAAAAACCCCAAACACCCAACCTTCCCCATCATTCCCCCAATAAAGATAGAATGGCCCAACTTATTCTATGCAACCAGATGGTACTTGTATACCATTGTATGTTAATTTCACTTTTTTGTAGATTTTAGCTTCAAAGAATGGTTCACAAAGAGTTCTTGGTTACTAATTACAATGTTATGGTTCTATTCTTGCAAGAGATTTGCATCAGCAGAGTTCTGTTAGAGGTAGCATTGCAAGCTAATCAACTGAGCACACTCCATAGCAACATCAGGCCATAGCACTGGTTATGATTAAAGAGGTTGCAAAGGCTATCCTTTAACTGATCACACCTGTGTTACGGTAACTAAACAATAATACTTCTTTCAGTGAAGATAGAGGAGTAAGTTTAAACTTTGCTATGTCGGCAGTCATGCAGACTCCACGGCCACAGGAAAAAAACCAAAAGATCCTCTTTGTGCCAGGTGCTTGGCAATTCAATAGCAAGCTCACATGATCTGAGCTTCAGCCTTCAAGCATAAACCTGACCACAGATTTCTTGTGGGAACAAAGTTTTCCAGTGAAAGCATATGCTTGGAAAGCTCATAAAACAAAAGGAATCTGCCTAAGTTCATTGAGCAAGAGTTTGCAATAAACACAACTCTGAATAACCTGTCTTGTAACAAGCAGGTATTTGGTAGCTTTACTGGGTCAGCACACAGACAGTCCTGGGCAAGGATTCCTGTCTTAACTTCTACAAATTCCTGTGGAGTAATATGGGATAAAGCCCCTTGCATTTTTCTTGCAGCAGTGTAGACCGTGGTATCTTTGTACTGTGTATAATGAGCTCTGTCAGAAGTACAAGAGTGTATGAGATGGAGGGAATTGGCTGGAGGATGCTCGCTGTCACTCATGACACCCTAAACAGAGTCTGTGCTTGTTTCCCCAGCTGTGGAACACCTGCCATCCACCAGAGCTGGTACGTCCCACATTGGAGAAAACCCTGAAGATCCTGCAGCTGGATTATGTCGACCTCTACATTATTGAGCTGCCAATGGCTTTCAAGGTAAAAAGAAAAATTGCCCTACAAAGTACGCGTTTGGCTTGAACCAAGGTTTCCGTCTAGCATCATCCTTGTAGCTTCCAGTCCACACTGAAAATAGCACTTATGCAAGATGATGTTCTTTATACAGTGCCTGCACATATTTCTCTGCATTACCCACACAGAGGGATTTACAGGTGTGTGAGATTCATTACTAACAGCTGTAGCATCAAGTCTCTCCACTGAAAGGACAGGTCTCCTAACTTAAGTAGAAGACTAATTATGCTGAAGAACTACTTTAGGTGAAGTAACACAGGTATTGTACAAAGCCATGAGGAGCCAGGAGCAGAGAGTGGGTAGGGAGAAGATGGGGCAAGAGCTGATGTCCCTTACTCTATCTCAAAAATAGAACAGCCTCAGGAGCACTAAAACCAATGATCAAATCATAGCTGTGATCTTAATCTCCTTAAATGTAGTGCTCCTCTCAGACAGCTTGAGTAGGTGACAGTTAACCCCAAATAAGGGTTGTCTATTTCTTGCTCTCAAATGTCTAAAAAGTTAAAGCGTCGTATTTCTTCATTCTGCTGGCTCTTGGCAACTTCTTCCTGCAGTCACAAAACCCTTGAAAGTGAGGAACTCACATCAGAGTTGTATGCCTCCACTGCAACCAGCTCTTGTAAGTCTCCTTGAACTTTCTGGTTTCACAGACAATTTGCTCTAAAATTTTCACGTGCAAGTACATGATATGAAGGTAAATTAAGTAATACTGAAATTAGAAAATTGAGATTCAAAAAACTTTTAGAGATTTTTTAACCAAGTAAGTCCTTTTTCTTAAAGATACTAAGGCCAGGAAATTACCTACCTAATTGTTTCTGTGGGAGTGTTAAAGTGCTAAATTGGCCATACCTTTTTTTTGCAAGGAAATTAATTACTAAAATCATATTGTACCACAGATTCCAAACTGCCAGAAGCACGAGATAGGAAGCAATTTAGCAATGGAGCAATCACCTTGGACCTGTAAATCCTTTTTCCTGTTAAGACCTCCACATCAGTATTGGACTTACATATCAAAACTTTATTTATCCAGTCCCACGTATGGAATCCTTTTGGGTGCATTTTTAAAAATTTCCCACCACTTGCAATTTCCTGCTTCCCCTTTCTTGTGTTTGTATTCTCTAGTAGTTCACTCTCCCACATAGTGAAGGTCATTGTCTCACAACATAAAGATATAGACAGCTGGCTTTAAAGTAACGTACATCTGACTCCATGAGGCTTGTATCAACAAGCTCTGCTATTAAAAGAGTAGCAGTCCCAGATTTACTCGTGCCCCTTTTGAAGGGAGATTAAAAAAGAAGTCACCTTCTGCTTAAAAAATGCACGTTTTCGTATGCCAGATGTTTCCTTTTTTTGCTACCTCCCTCACAAAATACACCCATCCCAAACACGACACTTGCCTTTGCGGAGGACTGCATAGGTAGAACATGCTAATAGACTCCTTCTCTTTCCTTCTCTGCAAAAGCTGACACTTATCTGTCTCCTTAAATGCCTTCTAACAAAACTACTTTCTCCTTGGAATCAGTGAAGAACTTGAGCCAAAACTCATAGTCCCATTCTGAAATCAGCAAGGAAAATGCCTCGACACAGCCAACTGGTGCAAGTTCTCACAGGGACTTTCAGGTAGAAAGGAATTTATTTGCTGAGAGTACCACTCATAGGAAGAAAGCCCCACTATGCCAGTACTTGTAAGTACACCAAGAATGGTATCTGGGAAAACATTAATCACTGAACTATTAACTTCAGCCTGAGTCTCCCTTTTCTTTTTGTTCTCCCCCTTATAGGGATTCTCCATTCAGGACTTCTGTCCTTCCTCCCCTTAGCCCAGCGGTGGTGCTCAGCCCCTCTTCCGTGGTAAGACAGATACCATAGAATCATTAAGACTGGAAAAGACCTCTAAGATCATCTAGTCCAACCCTCCACCTACCACTAATATTTCCCTAAAAAACCATGTCTCATACAGTTCTTGAACACCTTGAGGTACGGTGACTCCACCGCCTCCCTGGGCAGCCTGTTCCAATGCATCACCACTCCTTCTGAGAAATTTTTCATAATCTCCAACCTGAACCTCCACTGGCACACTTAAAGCTGTTACCTCTCACTACCTAGGAGAGGAGGCTGACTCCCACCTTACCACAACTTCCTTTCAGGTCACTGTAGAGAGCAATGAAGTCTCCCTTGAGTCCCCTTCTCTGGACTTGAACAACCCCAGTTCCCTCAGCTGCTCCCCATAAGGCTTGTGCTCCAGACCCCTCACAGCTTTGTTGCCCTTCTCTGGGGGCACTCAGCACTCACAGGCTTTCTTCAGGTCATCACATGCTCTCTCCCTCAGCAGCTTGTATCCATTGGGAGGTGGATGCCTCTAGTCAGATGGTTAGTAAGCAGGTACCCACACACTAAACAATCTCTAGATCCCTCCCAGCTACCAGAAAAAGACATATTTTGGCCTTAAATTGAACAAGCTCACTTTAAGTATCTTTTTGTGATTTTAAAATAATAAAACAGATTAATAGCCTTGCTACTTGACATTTTATGGCCTTCTGTTTGCACAGTATGCATTTACAATTTGTTAGATTGCCTTCTTGAGAAAGCGCATGTGTCAAAGTACATTTTGAGAAGGTGATGGGAGGTGCAGACCTGTCTCCCTGCATTTGTGTTGGTGAGGAAATTATTACCATGGGAGGAGGTTTTTCCTCTCAGTTGTTACCAACTGCTGTGCTTTAAATATGCAAATTGTCTGGTAGCTTTTGGGGTGTCCCTGAGTTTGAGAACTAAGGGAGCACTGCAGCACTGCATAGCAGCAGTGGCTGTGCAGGGTTGTCCCAACTGTTTCAATGCTCACATAAGAACATGGTAGAAAACCACCTTGTATTCAGTCTAAGCTATGTGACTGTCTCCAAGACAACTGCAAGAGAAGATGAACATTTGTGCCAATGACTGGTGTTTACAGTCCATAAGAATTCAAGGTGAGAAATGTGCTAAACTGCTGAGAGACTTCAAAGACTTAGCAACCACCATCATGTTACCTGCAAAACACTGTCAGCATGTTATCCCTCCCTATCCATTTACTGTCAGTTCTGTCATTCAGGGACTTGCTTGCTTAAAAAAAAAACATTGCTTGACAGAGGAAGTACTGCCTGGAGACTACTGAGCAGAAACCTTGTGTAAATCCCTGGAAGCAGAAGCAAGAATTTATCCTTGTGAAAATTCAGAGTAGCTGGCACCAAACTCAATCTTCAAGCTACCTTTATCCCAGCTTTGTTGGCTTTTTAGAACACAAGGAATAGAAATAGAGAAAAATGCTGCATGTCTGAACTAGTGTAATTGCTCACTCCTATATGTAATGTAACATTGACTACTATAAAAGAAGAAACATTGAACAGAATTTAATGGATTGAAACAGAGCTATCCCCAGAACTCCATGAAATCCATACGCTGTGCCTGTGTGCCCTGAGCTCATAGTCTCTGAATAGCTTGTTAGAATATCATGGGGATAAATGGTTTGTTCCAAAATACATCAGTGTGGTTTTGTAAATAAATTCTCTCCGTTTCAAATTACAATGACAATTAGTTTTCTTTCTGGTAGAAAAATATTTTCAATAACCACCTGCTTCTTTCTAGGCTAGTTGTTTTTCCAGCAAGCCACAGCAACAAAGGCAATAGGTCCTCTTCAGAGAATTCATTGAGGAAAGCCAGCACATCTGAAGAAGACATGCTCGTGATTGTAATTTGGTGCCTGTAATCTAAGTCTGTGTTTTCCCTAGGCTCACTTGTCCTATGAAATGCCTTGAATTTGAACTCAAGAATCCTTTCCATAAGGAATTATCATTCCAACAGCTTGCATTCAGTCTTTAGAAATGTAGCACTTTGCAGTCAGAGCAAATGTTAAACATCACTGAAGGGCTTTCACAAAAAAAAAAAAAAAAAAAAAAAAAAAAGTGGAATTACATTCAGACAAAAGGGAGGGTGATGTTAATGCACTGCCTGCAATATTAATTGCAGGAAGTAAAAGAAAGCTCATATTGTGAGGTATCAGTTCATAACTCATCCCTGAAGTCTTGCTTGTGGAGCACAGAGACAGGAAGAGTTACAAGGAGTGCCCTAGGAAATGCAGTTAATGCACTTAAAAATGTGCAGCATGTACAATAGCTGTGCACTTAGATTGTTATAATAGTAAATAAAATAGTAAAGTAGTAAATTTTGGAAATGATCACTCCAGCTGGAGCTGGACTGAGATGGTGCTCTTCTCAGGCACCCAGGACAAAAAAAAACAGGATCAGAGGAAGGCTGAGAAGAAAGGAGGGACAGAAAGAAAGGGGAAGGAATACAGACTGGCACTCTAACTTAGCTCTTTGGAAGCATATTCATTCTTTGTTTGCCTTACTGTAAGGGTCAAAAGTTTATTGAAAAATAAGGCCATCCTGGAGTTCCTAAGCATGCATTCATGTGACAGTCCAGAAGTGTATCCAAGGACTGTCTCGCAGTGGAGGATGTGGTAAGCCCAGCATGAATGACCTGTTGAACTTCGGGTGTTTCAGAAAGCTTTCGAGTGTACTTATTTTCATATGTTTGCTGGTAGAAAGACTGGAAAAAAAAAATCTTTGCTCTGAGGAGTGAAAGTTTTTCTTTTTTCCTCTCCCCCTCCTCCCCCCCTTTTTTTTTTTTTTTTTTTTTTTAATAAAAAAAAGAAATCTATTTTTACTTTTCAGCCTGGAGATGCAATCTACCCAAGAGATGAAAATGGAAAATTTATCTACCATGAGACAAATTTATGTGCCACGTGGGAGGTAAGCAAACACAATATCTATATATGCTTAAAAAACAGCAACAAAAAAAAAAAAAAACCAAAAAAAAAACCAGATCCTCATTCTCAGCTTTACTTGCCGTCTTCATAAGCAGAGCTGAGACATACTGACAGAACAAATGGATCAAGTTCTACTAGCTTCATGGATAAATTTGACTCCTGTTTCTAGAAACAGTGCTTCTTTTCATCATTTAATTATTTTTATAACAAAACAAAATATTATTACGGCATTTGATGTCTGTGCTTCCTTCAGAGAGCACACATTAACAAGTTGATATACCTGTAGTGTTTTCTCCCCCGCACCCCCCCCCATTGCCTCTCCTTTTTAATCAGACCTTTACAGCAGCAGAAAGTTGAAGCCCCGAAGGAGTAAGCAACTGGATCTTCCTCAAAAAAGGAAATGTTTTTCCATTAACGTAAACCAAATTTTTCCCTAAAGCTCCTCATTTAGAAGTAATAATAATGTAATAATAATTGTATTAATTTAAAAAGTCACCATCAAAATAAGTTCACTCCCTTGTAAATTTAGTTGTAGGATGAGAACATAAGAATATTCTGCTAAAGAAGCCTGCAGGAAAACAGCATTTCCTCAGAAGACTGCATTCTAAAATTGTTTGTGAGGTGTGTTAGTTAAGATGTCCTACTGCCATTTGGTCTCAGGTGAGGCAGAAGGTGAGATTGGTGATTTCCTCACGTTCCTGCCTTTTGAAGCCTTAAATAGCCTTTAATTCAGAGCCAAAGATGTTCAACGTTCCTTCCACGTCACGTGAGCTGCGAAAGCATTACTAATTCAGCACAGTTCACACCAAGATAGTCAACATGGGCTATTCCACATTCCACTTCAGCTTGCACTGCCCAGAACTGGATAGTCACATCCCAGTTCAGCTCTACTTGAGGTCTGGTAGATGAAGATACATAGAGAATGGCTGAAATCTTGAGCAAAAGTTCAGAGCAGAAGAGAGCCCAGGACCTTTTTTGGCAGTGAAGACATCCAGGCAGAATCTCATGGAGCTGAGGACTCCCATATTAGCTGTTTATTTCCCCATCTGGGGCTGATGTAATTTCTCTTTTTCACAACTAATTGCTCAAGGCAGCAGCTGTCTGAACACTTTAAGCTGGTGCTTTATTGTAAAGGATATATTGTAGAAGGTCTCTCTTTTAAGCTAGAAGGCTGAGGTAAGAATAGGTAGCGGCAGCTGCTTGCAAATAAGAGCATCAGTCTAAATAAACCTGGCTAAACTCAATCCAGATAATTTCAGTCTTTCAGCGTGGTGCCAGCAAGAAAAATGTCTCCAGATGACTGCTGACTTGTCACTGAGTGATACAAAGCATATAGGGCCAACTAGAGGTCGTCAAATACCTGGTGCCTCTTACCTCCCTGCTTTCAACTCCTGTGAGACAGAAAATAACAACGAAACTTGCAGGAGGGGCAACCAGCTGTGCTGCCTTGAACAGCCCCTAAATCATCTGTAAGCAGTTTCTGGGAGCAAACAGGAAGACTGTAGGAAGATTGTAGGGAAGGAGCCTCTTTCCTCCTAACAACTTAGCAGATAAAGTTGAATGAAGAAGCATGTGTTCATACACACAGCATTCATAAAGCTTTTTCAGCTATTAGGATTCGAGACATACAAAATGTAGAATTCCCTTCTCCCACCTTTTCCTCCTACTTTGTATTCCCAAATTAACCTGTCTGCTTTCCAAACAAATTCTACCTTCATGGCAAAACATTAGGGTTTGGTCTGGAAAGCAGGTCTACATGAGACAAAAGTTTAGAACAGTGGGATAGCACCAGCCTTCATGGTAACAGAGCTGCTAGCTCTGCTGCTGCAAGTTTTCTGCACTTTCAAGAATGGACTGGCTTCTACCCCTCCAAAACACACGCTTCAAGGAATCAAGCCAGCTTTTGAGACTCCACTAATCTTTGCTGTCTTTGCAGGCTATGGAAGCATGTAAAGACGCAGGCTTGGCAAAGTCTATTGGAGTATCCAATTTCAACCGCAGGCAGCTGGAGATGATCCTGAACAAGCCAGGACTTAAGCACAAGCCTGTCAGCAACCAGGTATGACCTGAAGCCAAGGGCAGCGCCTGCTGTGGTACCAGTGCCCAGTAGGGAAGATAGAGGCAACACAACGCCTATGCAGCAGGGTGATGCTTTGCCACAGCTGTTGCCCTCTATATAGTCACACTTTCTAGCTTGAAAATTTTACTCATCCTGTGTAAGCTCAAGATAAAACTTGAAGGTACTAGAACAACCACTCTTCTCAGTTCCTGTTTCGGGATTATAAAATTCACACTTCTATGTCAAGCTCCACAGCCAGGTTAAATCTCTGCCATGTACTTTACTTTGCATCCAAAAAGTTCCTAAGACAAACCATTTGGGGTTAACTAGTCCTCAGTGAAGCCACACTTACCTCAGCTGACACTAAGCCTAAACAACCCTAAATATCAGAAACCCTGGGTCACTCTAATCTTCCCATGTAACAGCCATTAGATGTAATTTCTTTCTCTCTTCTGCCTTTCCAGTAAGAGTTTCAGTAAGAGTTGGAGAAAAACATGAATTAAAATGGAAAAAAAAATAAATAAAGCAACCAATTGGAGCTGAACGAGCCTATGAAGATGATAGGTGATATCCAAGTTAATCACAGTAGTAGGGCTCAGAGCTTGAGGGAGGTGGCAGTGACCCATCCAAGTGCTCAATACCTTTGACAGGCATTTGGCAGCTCACTGTATTTTCTAGAAGTCACTGGGAAACTTTTCAGACTCATCTGGCACAGATGAGCATCCACATTAGCAATATCAGAGAAGAGGTCAGAGACCAACTGGGACCAACTTCCTATCCCCAGCGCATAGCCAGGAGGGCTGGAATTGGCATAGGGCAGGGCAGCCTGAAAGAGGAGGAAATTCTAGCACTCTTCATTGGTACTAACATTGCCAGTAGCTGCAAAATTCAGTTGCTGTTCACTGAGTGCACCTAGGACTGCACTGCTGCTTCATGGGGTCAAGAAAAACTGTGCAAAAATATTAAATACAGATTAAGTCAGGCAGCCAGAAAGCATAGATGTGCCAGCGAGATCCAGATTGCTTTCAAACAGATGTTTTTCTGTCACCTTGTAGATATTTCTTTCCCAAAGACAGAGAGTACTTCCAGAAAATCCCTTCCTGTAAGGGAATTAGGGACAGTATTTGCAATATGAGAGGGCAGAGCTCATAATGACATCATAGCCATTGTGGAAATACCTCACCTTTTGCATATACCTACTCAACTTTCTATACAGGACAGCTTCTGCCAACACTTACCCTAAAAATGACATCAGATTGGTCATCCTGATAAAACAGAGAACCAATGATCTGACCCATATCAGGTGGGTTGCCTTCTCAGCTTAGTCAGACTCCCTCAGCTCCACCTCCCCACTTATTGCCACAAATGTCCTACAACAAAATTATAATCATAGATGTTGATCTGCTGCCCACCAAAAATAAATAAATAAATAAAATCCATCACCCAGCAGTATATCATTAGTACTGTAATCAAATTCCCATATTCATTAACTTACATATATCCTTTCCTGAAAGCCAAGAAGTCATCTTTAACCTGTAACACTTACAAATACTGCGACACCATCTACTTCCATATCTGGTCTTACTGATTAAACATTCTTTTTATGTTACTTTTGTAGGTTGAATGCCATCCCTATTTCACCCAACCCAAACTCTTAGAATTTTGCAGGCAACATGACATTGTTATTGTTGGATACAGCCCATTGGGAACCTCGAGGGATGAAACATGGTAAGTGCCCATGTTATTCCCAAGTAGCAGGGCCATCATCCTGGAAATAAATAATAAATCTCCATTGATGGATCTGCGTGAAATGCCTTTTCAGAGTAGTTTTGAACTCAAGTGTCTAAATATTACAGTTGTGAATGTATACTTATAACATTCCTGATGCATGTTGTCATCAAAAGTGCCAGGTGCCTGTATGGGAGGTCTCCATACGACTCCTCTGCCAGAAAGAGGCTGTGGAAGTCTCCACTGAGAAAGTAGAAAATAAGCTTATGTTAGGATATGACACAGGAAGTTTCCTTTGACAACCAAAGCTTCTCCTCCATCCTTCACAGAATTGTCCAAAGGTGCAATATTCTGCCCATGAATGAGTAGATGCCTGTGTGTTTTAATACTAAAAACAGCAAGACTATGTTTTTCCTCAATTCTCTTCCAGGGTAAATGTGTCCTCCCCTCCTTTACTGGAAGATCCCGTGCTGAATGCCATTGGCAAAAAGTACAGTAAGACAGCAGCGCAGGTTGCATTGCGTTTCAGCATCCAGCGAGGGGTGGTGGTCATCCCAAAAAGCTTCAACCCCCAACGCATCAGAGAGAATTTTCAGGTAAATTCACACTCTAATGGTACAGAAAAGAATCCATTTGCTCTGACTTAGCCCCTATGAAAGGCAGTTTTCCCATCTACTTCCATAGATGGAAAACTTGACCAGTGTCAGTTTAATTCTTTTTGACACCATCACTTAATAGCACTGTAGTATGATAATAACAGAGCAGAACAGTGAAAGAATTCTGGTACCCACTACTGCACTGAGCAGCACAAGCGAAACAAAGTCACTTGGTAGATCTGTAGCCCAAGAATTGCTGGTTGGAGGTATACAGAGATCACTGGCCTGTTCTGACTTATCCTCAGTTATGGAGTAGCATTACTGAGGAAGGGATGGTGCTGTATACGGGCATGCCAAAAAGGCTTATAACCAAACTACTTGAAAACAACTGGCCTGACCCCTCCATCCACTCCAAATAAGTGGGAGTATTTTTTCCTGTGTCCCTTGTACTTCTGAAATCTGGAGCACATGAAATGTTACCTGTGACAAGAAATTGTAACTTATTCTCAACATTTCCTTCCAATAGATCTTTGACTTCTCTCTCACTGAGAAAGAGATGAAAGAAATTGAAGCCCTGAACAAAAATGTTCGTTATGTGGAACTTTTAATGTAAGTCCAGGATAAGTCCAAAATTCTCACCAAACATTCTTGGTTTTTTTTGAGGAAGTGTTTTCTTTTTAAATCTTCTATTAATATTAATTTTTGTATAATCAACCTTGTATTATGATAAAACTCAGAAGTAGGAGCTCTTTAATGCAGTCTGAATATGTCTCAGATCATTCACAAAAATAAGCTTGCAACACTTGCTGAAAGCTCAAATTTCGAATGCCCACCTAAAAGATGATGTCTGCTTCTGGCTATTCCATCTCTACAACTCCTTGATCACTATGTGTTGTGATGGCTATCTCAGTCAGTCACAAGCTGTAGTATTGACCTTCTTTAACCACCAGTGTGAATACCAGCTCTGATATTCAAACAGGAATACTTTCTTGCCCTTCCCCTCCTTCCCAACTTCTCTCATTGCTCAGCAAGCATTCAAGTATTTAAGTATTATTGCTTATGAATTGTAGCCCTACTGTTTCCAGAGACAATTTATCCTAAAATGATATACAGAAGAATAACTTAAGAGCAATACTATAAAAAGTAAAAATATGCAGTATAGAGCTAGTTTAAGAAGAGCTCTACTCCTTCTCCCTTAGTAGCTTCCCAGGATACCATTAGCCTTCTTGGCCATAAGACCACACCACTGGCTCATGGTCAAGTGCAGGATAGCAGGATACCCAGGTCATTCTCCACAGAGACCCTTTCAAGCAGATCAGCCCCCACCTGTACTGATGCAGATGGTTATTACCCCCCAGGTGTAGGACTCTAAAATTGCGCTTTTGGAACTTCACAAGGATCCTCTGCCCAACTCTCTAACTTGTCCACGTCTTGCTGAATGGCACACAGCCTTCTGGTTTGTCAGCTACTCCTCCCAGTTTCACATCCTCAGCAAACCTGCAGAGTTCACATTCTATCCCTTTATCCTGATCATTGATGAAGATGTTAAACAAGACGGGACCCAGTCCCACCAAGCTCTGCCAGTCAGCCAATTCTCAGTCCATCTCACTGTTCACTCATCTATCCCATACTTCCTAACCTTACCTAGAAGGATGTTATGGGAGACAGAGTCAAAAGCTTTGCTAAAGTCAAGATACACAACATCCACTGTTCTCCCCTCATCTACCCAGCTGGTCACAGAAGGCTACCAGAACAGTCAAGCATGATTTCCCCTTGGCAAATCCACGTTAACTACTACTCTTAACCTTTTCTTCTTCCACTTGCTTGGAGATGACATCCAGAATACGTTGTTCTATCACCTTCCCAAGGACAGAAGTGAGGCTGAATCTCCTGTAGTTTCCCAGCTCCCCCTTCTTGCCCCTTTTTTGCCATATCTTGACTTTCCTCCAGCCTTCAGGCACCTCTCCTTTTCTCCTGTTCAGTTCTATCCTCTTGTACGAAAAGCAGAAAGCCACAAAGCTTGTTTGACTGCTAGACCACTTTCTAATTCATTTCTTGCTGCTTATGATCTAAATCTTAAAATCCAAAAGTAGTTTATCTCCACCTGAAGGTTGCACTGCCCTAGAAGGCTCAGGCTGACCCAGATCTCTTTTGGAGAAAAAGGCCATTCGTTTTACCTTGAGCTTAAGAGTATTCACAATCTGTGACCAAACTATGCTTTCCCTTTTTCAGGGCACTCAGTGTGTAGCCAAACACTAAAAGGATTCATGTTGATATATTTCTCTTGTTAGCCTGGGTTATCTACATCTTGCCACTGTGCTCAAACACTAATAATAACAAAAAGCAGGACAGCAGCATCAATAGCCCTCTAAAATGTTGACTGTTGCTCAAAAGATAGGGAAAATGTTTCAAAGGAACAAATAAACCACTTACTGTGATAAACACGACAGAAAATATTAACTAAGTTAAAAGCATCATAATAGAGTTCATCTTTCACATCTAAGCTCTGCAATGTGCTCTGAAGCTTTAGTTTCTTGCAACTTAAATTAGCCTCCAATTAATTAGCAGCACTTAGTTCCAAAAAGCTTCTCACAAATGGCCTAGCAAATATTTATGAAAGTTTTGGTATTGGAAATCATTTGATTTTACAAGGCCAGGTTAAGTTAGAACATCATTTAACTTTTGTTAGTGAGAATATACATTAAAAGTAACCCTAGTACAGAAAGAGCCTTTTCCAGAAGCAAAATTAGAGGAGGTAAATTCCCATGGGAAGAGAACTTACAAGGTCACTAATCTAAAGCTAACAAATGAGATGTTTTGCTTTATTAGACTAAATTTTGTCACAGGAGGCTACTGAGGACAAGGAAAGCAGCATGTATGGGATAGACACTGGCAATTCTGTTTCACAGAAGTGCCATGTTTGGGGAAAGTGCTACAGTACAGTCTGGCCTCAATCTTAAACTTAAATAATTTTTTGGAAAAGTAACTTTGCTACATAAGGAGCAATTAAACCTATATCTACCCAGTAGTATGTTCTTGAACTAAAGCATCTGGAATTGATGCTGCAACAGATGTCTTACAAGCCTAGACAGATGCCTTATTTCATTCACAAATAGGTATTTGAGGAGGTCAAACCACCATATAGAAAAAATTCTGGTTAGCTAGCTTTGTGGAAAGCCTTCCACTGTTGCAACTCAAACACCAGCAAATGGAAAAATACAACTTTCCAGTGACTCTTCCAGTTATCAGCTACCATGTGCAAATCTTTTGTTCTGATAGTGTGAGTAAGCCCATTGGAACAGGATATTACACTAATTGGAATGAGTTAGCAAGTTAGACATCTGAGCAGGGAAGAAAAAAAAAAAAAAAAAAAAGGGAGAGAGAGAGATAGGTGTAGTCCAGAAAGTCTTAGTCTGAAATGGTTTCTTCATCCCTTGAGAAATCTAAAAGCATTATTTTGGCAAGATTTTCGTTAATCTATCTGCTGAATCTATTTTGTCCATAGCAGAGACTGGGAGGACATTCTTCCTTACCAGTTATTCCAAGCTGCCTTATCTCCTTTGAGTGAATCATTTTGGTACACAAGAGAACATATGTGATCTGAGTAGAAAGCATGCTCCATAGATGGAAACTAGGTATTATGACAGTGGTGGCTGAGAGATTGTCAAATTATGCTGAAACCAAAACATGACAAAGTGGTTTTTTTTTGAGCCATCTCAATCTGTTAATACGTAAACAATTCATCTTGGCTGAATATCAGAATGAAATGTTTTGACGCAACCAATTCAAAATGCTTGATGTCTTCCAGTCAGTTAATTCAATATTGTGAAATGTATCCTTCTCAAATTGGAACGATTCACGTATGGGATAAATGCCAGTATTTGTTGTGCTCTGTTGTAAGGCAAGGCAACCAGCTGCCACAGTGCACCTGACAGAGTTCTTCAAAAATTCTAGGTTTTGCTAGTGGAAAATGTTTGTCAAGCCAGGACTTGTGGTTTAGCACCATCTTCTAAAATAAATAAAAATAAAAAACATTAAAACCCACACTTCCTCACTCAACTACCTCCCTCTTACATTGGCCATTTTCAGACAACCAGTGTTATTTTTCACCTGCACTTTACCCTCAGAACTTACCTCTTGCCTTTTAAAATGTTCTTGGATCATGTGTCTTCCTTGGGAATGCAGCATTTAAGATGGAGCCTGAAGTGCCTCTACCTTTGCTGCAAGCAACCATGAATTTCCCTTTCTTTCCTGAAAGGAGTCATCCCAAAACTTCTTCGTACACTCTGCTACTGGTGCTATTAATCTGGCAGTGCATCTGCACCTCAGCTGAGCTAGTGGGTTTTGAGGAACAGGGACAGCCAGACTTAGTCTGGAGATGGGAGCTACTTGAAGAAACAACCAACTAGACCTAGATCTGAAATGTGATCTATAGACCTGAAAAAACAGTCCTTCACTATCCTCTCCTTAAGTGCACAGGTGTACTGTCAGCTCTGCAGGGAAGATTATTCAGGGCAGACAGTATCAGAATCACAGAATGGTCTTCCACTAAGGCTTCCTCTCCCCAGGAGAGATAAGAGCTTTGCTCGGCACAGCATGAGTACATCACTGATGTGATATCCCAGGAGACTCACTTGTTCAATCTGACCTCTCCACAGGTGGCGTGACCATCCAGAATATCCCTTCAATGATGAATACTGAAAACAAAGCGTCCAGGCAGGTTCCTAATCCAACATGAGATTTGGCTGAAAGAGACCCAATGTTTGGTGCTTCCTTTTTCTGGGAGACTGTTCAAATCAGCATTAAAACTATGAAATCTACCTCTTGTTGTCTAATCCGTTGCTTTTTTATGCTGAAGAGCAGATCTGTGTAAATTGATGAACGTAGGTTTTTGACCTAAGAGGCTTTAACACCATGAACACTGAATTTGCAATGCTGACAACAAATAAAACTGAGCATCTCTCAAGAACAAACTTATTCATTCAAACCAAAGTCTTCATTCAAGGGTACATTCTCCATTAGATGTGAAACAAGAGTTTCTACTTCAGTAGATGTAAAGCACCATCGTATTTTTTTCACAGCTCAGGTGAAAGAATCAGGGAGCTAATTGGATTTCAAGTCTGTGTACATGTGAATATAAGTATCCATTCATGCAAGGAATGAAGCATATTTTACCCTGACCAGAGTATTTCCTGACACTCCATTCAACTAGTTCAGGCCCATACACATAAGCACATTCATTTCCCTTCTACCTCAGCTGAGGAGCATCACTGAATCACAGACCAGACTGTGTTTTTACATTTGAGCTGCTATGCAAGGATGGTATTGCATAGCATGCTGCTTATGCATCTTACAGCCATCCTGAACCTAGCACTATCATAAATACTTTGCAAGAGCCTTATCTCCTTAAGATAAAAATCCCTGAACCTTCTTTCTTGTTCCATAAATTGTGAATCACAAAATAAAATTTCTACTTTGGAATTCTTGCAGTCTTTTAGCTTTTGAGCAAGAATATTCTGAATTGGTAAACTAAGTTCCAAATGAGGAGAACGTTGTCTTTGTTAAATACCATGTTTGACCATGCTTTGAGATCACAGAGAACAAGCTGGTCCAGGAAAGAGGTAGATGTAAGACAGAAGGAAGTAGTCTGAAGCCTAGACATTTCCTTCTATCTTGTCCCTGATTGTAACACATGGACAAAAGCATGGACACCAGTATGATGACAACTAACTCCTACAATATGGAATTCTTTCAGAACAGCTGTTTGCTACACTAGTTCCCAGAAAGAACAGACAGCTCTTCCAAATGGATCTCGTGCCAGGACAGCCCAAACATCTTCAGTGGGTGCCCCTAGAGAAGCCAGACCCCTCATAGGGTGATAGCCTTTACAAATCATTTACAGATTCGTTTATAAAGCTGTGACAGCAAAGGCATATTCTGTATGCTTGAAGTTACCCAAGGGCAATTCCCATTTTATTCCATTACATACTTATACCATAGAGAGTGAGAGGATAGATCTAAGGAGGAGAAGGAACAGACACATTCAGTCTTCTGGTGTTACACCATACCCAAGGTCAGGTGGAGCTCTGCGGGATGAACCACCATCACAGTGCAGCTTTGCCACTCACAGGAAGTGAGGGCCTGGTCAAAATCCAAGCAAAAAAATGTAGAGTGCCAAAGGGGAACAGGTAAGCATCACACGTAACATTATTCCAGTTGCTTCATTATTAACAGTTACTTCATAAGAACAAACCTTAAATAGAGCTATCAAGGCTCAGCTACCGAACAGTAGCACTGTACAAATTTTTGCACTGTAACTTGACCAGATGCAGGTCTCTGGACACAGCCAACATTCAGGCCAGCCTTGGCACAGGTCTTGTTTTGTACACTGCAAATGTCAGCCAATGCCCAGCTTAAATGATCATAGTGGCTTTTTCTCAGCTATCTGCCCTTCCAGACATCCTCTCCCAAAAGTTAGGCATGGCTCTGGGTTCTAACAGAGCTCCTTCATGTGACCTTGTAAATGTGAGTAAAGACAGTGATACACTGAAGTCTTTCTAACAGGAAACACCCTACAATCAGGTCATCAATCTGTACTGAGTGAACAGGCAGGATGGAGTGCGAGAGCTTGTCTGGCCCAAGCAGTGCCAGCAAATCCTTTTCCCCTCTGCCTCCCCTGCCTCTATTTTAATAGGGCTCTCCTCCACATTGCCTAGTTTGAATCCAATGACAAATATTCAGCTTCTTCCCAGGGGCACACACTCCCATATTCATTCCCACTGGTTATGAAACTGCTTCTGACGTCTAGCCTAGTTTTTCCCTTCACTTTGCTCAGTTTCAGACCATTGCTCCCCATTGTTCTCCATCATACTCTACAAATAAAAGGCTCAAAGGAGGGAAAACTAAACAAGCCTGCAGATGGGGGCTTGGGAAACACATTCCACCAGCCAGTGCACAAAAAGAGAGAGGGAAAAAAAAAAAAAAAAAAAAAAAAAGAAAGAAAAAAGAGACAAGCCCAGGCTCCAGCCCCACATCCAATCTGCTCCCATCTGGCAAGTTGAGGCACACTGAGCACACTGTGTGGTGTAAATCACATCACTCAGCACTGCCCACCTCTCAGCTCCAACCAGAAAGCCAAGCATGGGGGCCTCAAGCCTCTGCTGCTCTAATAGAAATTGCACATGGCAAGAGTAGATCAAAACTTATACTGAGAAAACTCACTTGCTGTTACCATAAGTAACCTGAATAGTTAGTGACTCTTTCTGTAGCTGCGAAGTAAAATGAAATTCAGGTCAAGGAAGACTAAAACAGGATATATTACATAAAGCTAGAGGAAAACATGAAGGTGGAAAAGAAAGTGACAGGTTGGAATAAGATTCAAAATGCTCATTTCACTTGTGACCTAAACAGAAAACACATTTGCCTTTTAGAGTGGAGTAATCAGCACGCAGTTAGGCACTAGCGCAAGTTTTCTATTAATTGTTTCTCAGCAGTGCCATATTTTAGTCCCTCCCAACTTCCTACTCCCCTAGAGCAAAAACCCCAGCTTATAAAGGGCTTTGAGAGTCCAAAAACCAAAAGAGTTTGTTTTTATTTTTTAGTGTCAGACAGACTCCTCAGGGAACCTTAACTCAACATGCATGAGCAATACTCACAACAACACAACACATTGCAAATACAATGCAAAGCAGAACCAAATGGGGAAAAAAAAAAAAAAAAAAAAAAAAAAAAAAAAGCAAAGAAAGAGGTGGAAATAAAAACACACGTGTGTACACACACGCAGCAAAGAAGGCACCACTCAACGCTGCTCCATTTTTGCTCTGTAAACTGCAAAACTACCTGGATGGAGGCCTCAGATCTGTCCAAATTCATTGATTATAGCAACGGCAAAGTGCTGCTTCAGGACAAATCTGCACACAACCACAAGTGGCACAAGAGCTCACAATGATCTAGAACAAGTTTTGTAGTAGCCTTGTACAAAACAAGAAAGCAGCTTTGCTAGTTCAGGGTGCTTAAGACACTGGATAGGATCCTGCAAAAAATCTAAGCACATGAAAGTCAGGAGTCACTCTGCTGACTCAAGGCTCACATCAATACAGGGAAACAAAACAGAGGCCCCAGGCTCTTGATGCAAGAAAATTCCTCCTTTTATATTTTCCCAGTTAAATCCAACCAGCATAGTCCTCCCAAGACAGGGCAGACCCTGGCGAAAGCTTGTCTCCAAGCTTGTCTGCTTTGTTCTTCATTGATCTGTACTTAAGAAACTTTGAAAATGGATCTCCAACATCTGGAAAGGTTCTTTTAAGTCATAGATCAGAAATTCATACCCCTAGTCAACAAGCCAGTGCTGCCCTCTGGTCCCCTGGGAGGTACAGTCATCTCAAGATGAGTGGAAGAAACAATGTAGAAGGAAAGCAAATAGTCTAGTTTGTCACATACGAGAAATATCCATGCCATTCAGGATTTCTGCTTCACTATTTTTCTATTTTTTTTTCCTAGGCCTAGCATTTAAAACAAAGCAACACTAAATCCTCCCCAGTATACTAGAGCTCTCCACTTCAGAGACCATCAAGTTGCTAGGCTCATGCCCATGCTCAAGAATAGGTCTACTTGGCATGCAAGACTTGGAGGCAATTAAAAGTGTTGTCAGAGGATGGCTGAAAGGCAGGGAGTGAGGGGAATGTCATAACTCCATTCACTCAGCAGTTAGAGCACAGAACTGATGGGGCAAGTGAGGTTCGTTATGACGGTTTAAAACTACACATCTCACCTCATTCAATTACCAAGCTGTATAAACTTTTGGATGGGATCTTTCTCTATCCACCACATCAAGCTTTTCAACACTGCATAAGAAATTCATCAAGGCAAAAACAGGAAGGACTCAGTAACTGATCAATATAATGTGTTCACTTGAGAAGAAGGAGATAGTAGTGCAGTCCTCTCTCTACTCTCTCATTACTGACTGAGAAACACTCCTACAGAAAAAGAATCAAGATTTCCTCCCATCCTCCTCCCCTCCCCTTCGTGCTATAGCTCATTCCTATGCTATGCAAGTTGTTCTCTTTGCTGTTTCTTTTGGACACGACACCATTTATATTATCAAAGAGAATTCTATGTACTGGAAAAGATGATGTGCATATCCCGTCCATCACTATATGTGTAAACGTGAATCTCAGTTCTCTGCATGCCTATAAGTTATTACCATAATGAAAACAAATTCTATAGCTTGGAGTAGCCAAACACTTCTTCCCAACAGGCTGCAGAGATATTACAGATCTGTCTGAATTAAGGCATTGATTTTCACCCACCAAATAAATATCTTCCACCCAAATGCTCCAGCACTCTTGTTAGCCGTTGACCTTGCGTAATTAACCTTGCCCCCTTCAAACCTCATTCCTTTGACCTTCTTTCCAGCCAAACACATCCATCCTGACTCTGCTCTTTCCCAAGTTTATTTTGCAATAGTTATACTTTGCCCAAATAACAAGTTTGGTTAAACTTACGTGCCAAGCAAGACTCCCCCTTCACATGCAATCGCTCCCTCTCTCTCAGCCACTTGTTCCCATTCTTCTGGTTTCTTCCCACCCTGTGAAGAAAAAGGCCTCAGTACAGACCACTTCCAGGAAAAGGTCTCTCCTCCAAGCTATTTCCCAGCTCCATTAAAACTCAGCACTTAAAAAGAACACTGCATGTGAAGTATTTATTCCTTGTAGCTTTTGCCTTGGAAACACTGATAGGCTGTTCTAGACAATGTAAATTTCAAACAGAAACTTTTTACTTATTTAAGAGAGAGGAAGTATGAGAAATAATGTTGGATGTCTCTCAGTCATTTTAACCCTGTGAAGGATTAACTTTATTCCATGTAAAGGCAAAACATATCCCACAGAATATAGCTTCTGGCAGAACCAATGCAAAAAAGGGGTAAAAACAGTGCTGGGGAAGCCAAGGAAGGCAGCTGAGAGCTCCAAAGACTGGCCTCTTTAGGATGGTAAGGGGAGAGGCACAATTCTCATTTTTCAAACTATATAATTAGGGATATACATTCACCTCTCTATTTACAACTTTTATTGCAGTACAGGAATGATGAACTATTCTGAGAAATCAAAGGGCATTAAGATCAGTCAAGATATGACTTTTTAACTATGTAGGGCCACTCTCCAGAATTCATGGCTACAAGCTGAATAAGGTTGTTGGAGTTTTAACCTAGCAGCCTGTATATAGGCCAGTGCATGATACCACTGTACCTGATACTGCTGAGGCAGCAAGGCAGGAATGCTGTGGGAAAATGAGAACTTTCCCACCTCACTCTGCATGCTGCACATGGGATTAGATGACTGAACTCTCAGAGGGATTTGCCTGGGGCCAGGACAGGCTGCTTAGACTTAATATCGTGCAGTCACATTCAATAAAAGAACATTTCTAAGAAGGTAAGCCCAGAGCCGTAATTATACAAGAAAACAGATTTTGAGCTTTTCAGCCAGGAGTCAAAGGACACTTAGGACTGCAGAATCCAGCCTTCTACAGAGGTCTGCTGCTCATCACTAAGAGGGAGATGATGAGACGGGGTCTGCCAGCTTCTCTATGCACCCTAATCTCCTCTGCCACAGACATGCACAGCAACCCTCAGGCATCCAGGCAGAAAGCACTAAGTAGCTGAAGACTTGTAGAGCAGATACAACCTGGCAGAGAAACTCAGTGGGACTTAAACAATAAAACAGCACCCAAGTCCTCTGCATTGCTCAGCATTAGCCACAGCTTTACTGGCTGTCCTCCAAAATATTTTTTTTTTTTTTTTCAAAACCAATGGATATTTTTACTACTGCTGTCACCCAGTCCTTCCTCAGAAAACAGCTCAGACTCCAGTCTCACAGGCCCATCCTCTGATCAGGGAGCAGAAGGTCTCCTGTCTTCCCCCAGAGAAGCTCAGCAGGCCCATACCTCTGAGGCGAGCTTGCTTCAGCCAGAACTTCCCTCCTTCCTCTTTCCACCTCTGTGCCCCAGCAAGCACAAAGTGCAAACGTTTTACCTGAGGGAATGAAAAGGTGTAGTAAAGCCAGCAAAACCATGCCTTAGCAGCTTGAACTGGAACAAGGACAAGAAAAATACTGGAAAGTAAACAGGCCACCCAAGCCCTCACACATGGGAGACCTAGAGGCTACAGGGAGCTTATGTACTGCTAATTTAAGAAGTCACAGGTGCAGCTATACTCAGTTACCCTGGCCTGAGAAAGGAAAGAGGTGGAAAAAAGCCCCAAGGCAAATTGTAGGTTGGCTGGAGCTCAGGCTGTGAGGTAAACAAGTGAACATGGAAAGTAAAAGTCCATACACGCTTTTGACTCATTTTCTTCTTTCCCCTATTCATGAAATTTATCGCAACTCCTTTTGGGTCATCAGTAGATATATCTGCCTTAGTCACCTGGCTGGGATATTCACAGAAGGAACAATAAATGATTCATGCCCTTTGCCGGCATCACTATGAAATAAATTTCTCCCCCTCAACTTTCACGTGCTACCCAAGTGGAGGAAGCTGAAACAGTGTGCTTTAGCCATTGAGTTTGTCCCAGGGTGGCCTTGCAGGAGAGCAACCTCTGCATAGCTCTGCTACTGCTGCTCAGGAGGCAGCTTGCTCTGAGTGGGCTGCACCAACCCCAGTGCCTGGCCGGGGCCCTGGATGTGCCCCTGTGACACCAGGAGACAGTGAATGAATCTGAACCCTTAGGGTAGTGTGGTATAGGCACAGCCCTCACTCTTTCCTCGCTATTGGTGAGGTGTCTTGGAATTTGAAGCTGTCTTAGATTTTGAAAATGGGCTGTTTAGGTGTTATTTTGGAAATCATCCAATCCAATGTGGGAAAGCAGGAGGTAGAAGCTGTTCCACTACTGTATGGCTTGCTTTGCAGGGTGGAGGCTTTGGATGGTGCAGTGTTCATCACCACAACATCAAGCTTTGGTCCAGCAATATCTGTGTCTCTAAGGCTGCACTTAGGGCTCTGGTGGGCAGCAGAACCTCAGAGGGCCTACAAAGGGCACAAGCATCAGAAGAAAGTTCAGAGATGAGATATGATCCTCAGTCTATTCAATCCGCAAATTAAACATTGAAGTTTTGGTTGTAGGAAGGCTCTCATTTCCAAGTGATGTCTCTCCTAAAGAAAAGCATGGAGGCTTCCCTTCTGAAAGTTTGGACAATGGATATTTGGTCTTTTGAAATACAGCAAGAAAAATAAAATTTCCACCACTCTTTAACCAGCTCTCTTCTCCACAGTTTTTAAGCAGAGTGTAAGATAAGATCATAGAAGACCACGGTTTTCACTTCTTCCTGCCCTAAAATATCTTCTTGACACTTTCTGTGTCCTAGAACGAGTTCTCAGAAAATCTCCTGAAGGCTTCCTCCCACTGCTTCTTTAGGCTATGTGGTAAGTTTAGACAAATACAACAGTCTGTGCTGGACATTTCTTGCAACCTTCAGAACAATTACTTTCAGCACTTCAGTTCATCATCAGGGTTAAAGTTTGCTTGTCTTTAACTGCCTACTGTTTGTAACAGGAAACTCAAAGAGCACTCCCAGGGTCCCACGTGCAATTGCTCTTGCCTATTTATAACTACTATGGCACACTAAGATGGGACTTTCCACCTGCCCAGGGAACGCCATGCTTTGATGTAATTTCCCAGACTGCAGTCCTGCTGGGATCAGTCTCTCTTCTGAGCTGCTCCTTGTTGAAAGCTCTTGGCAGAAAGTTATGCAGAAGAAATTAACGTGCAAAGCAACCTCATTCTTTTTCTTTCACTGATTTTTTGCATCTCCTGTATCTTATGTGAACATCATTAGAAGTTGTATTTTGCTAGTTACTGCAATGTTTTGTATGAACCTCCTGTGAATAGAACAGTGCATGTCTCTGAACAATCACTGAGAAGAGCTCTTTCTCAGGACCTGCCTGTATTTAGTTGTTTTCTGCATTTCTAGTTCATTTGTGAAATAAAATTACTCGTCCCTCAGTACTTCAATAAAACTTTCCTCTTCCAAACAAGGGGGTGAGGATGTTGTTACAGTGCTACAGCTTCACAAAAGAGTTTTATCCTTCAAAGGACAATTAGCAGTCTGGAAACTTTTCAGCTTTGGTAATTCATGTGCAATAAAGTTATAAATGTTTATTTCTTTATGTATGTTCTGATACATACATCTGTTGCCATTCCCTTTATCACTCCATTTACCCTCATTTATCTTTTGTGAGTCTGTGTTGTCTTGCAATTTAAGGAAGCATCATATCAGAGTGCAGAGGGGACTGCATTTGCCTGGAATTTTGGTATTCACTTCTATTTTTATACCCCACTAGGCAGAGTCCTGTAATATTAATTAATACTCAGTGTAATCCTAGCAATTTTTTAAAAAAATCAGATAACAAATTAAAGTCCATGAATCCGTATGTATACCAAACATGCCTAATAGCCTAAAGTAAGCAGCCATCTATCTGTTCAAGTAATCAAATAGAACAAAAGACAGCTAGCCATAACATATCCAGTCTTATTTACTAGCTCCTTTTCCTGTTCCCAGCCACACACACAGATGGATTGCTAACTCTGAGTGATTTATTTTGCTGGTGTCAGGATGGCCAAACATTGTAATGCCCCTGGACAGACTCTCAGGGCTGCATTCAACAGCAGTGCTTGCCTGCACCAACAACCACATAGATGTCAGTGTCATACAGAAGCCACTCCTGCAACACTAACTCACAGGTCCCCACGAGTTTCTGAGAAATATTAGTAAATGCAAGATTTTTGAGAATCTCAGCAATTTGCAGCAAGGCTTAGTTGGTACAAAATGTTTTTCCGAGGTCTAAACTAAATCTTCCCCTGCTGCCATTCAGTCTATGCCTCTTCCTCTGTCCAACACAGACACAGCCATCCTGGTGCCCTCATTCCCTCTTGTTTCCCTCAAATAACACACAGCAGCTGCCGGGCTGGGTCTTTTGCCACAGACCTCTGGGTTGTCATGAGGTCTTGGGGAAGATTTTTGAGCCAGTTGGCATACACAGTCTACCAAGTCCTTTGAACTAAACGTCTGTGGCAGATGTTGCCAGCCCGTACAGGGGATCTGGTCTCAGTGACTCACCTGGTTGCTTCCAGCACCATGTTTTGGTGATGAGCAGATCGAGTTGGACACCATTTCCACTTTGTGTCATCTGAGGGCACAGCCTGAGCACTAGAGAAAGCAGGATGCCTACGCTCCCAAAGTACACAAACCACCAGTTAGATCAGATCAGGTCATCCAGCAAAAATAATGAAAGGGAACAACTATGGGAAAATTTGCCTATTGGAGAAATTTTATTCTAAACACCCATTAGATATTAGGCTGGGTCATGCCCTGAAATGGTGAGGGAAAGTTATACTAAAATGAGTTTGATGAATATGGGAGATCACTATGGACTAGCCAAAAAATAAAAATAAATTATTTCCAGCAAAAGGAAAAAATTTTAATCGGATGAGTTGTCAGCCTTCTGCAAATTAAAATGAAGGAACAGTCCTTAAGGGGAAATTGTTTCAAAATAAAACAAAGAAATAAAAGAGTTGTATTTTGAAAATCTAAAACATCTAACTTTCCACAGCTTCCTTTGTTTGCTTTAGTTTATGCCAATCCAGATTTGCAGAGCACACGGTCCACCCAGTACTTAGGCTGTCCATGTTTTCTCTTGCCTCATTTCTTGTTGGTTCAGTTTATATCTTCATATGGTTTCCAAGCACCCTGCTTCTTCTTCATGCACTTTGGATATGATTCTTACCTGAAGGGAGGTGGTCACAAGGTGGGGGACAGCCTCTTCTCCCAGCTAACAGCAGCAGGAAAAGATGCAATGGCCTTAAGTTGTGCCAGAGAAGTTTCAGGTTGGATATTAGGAAAGATTTACTTTTGAAGAGTGGTGAGGTATTGGAACAGGTTTTCCAGAGAAGTGATGGAATCACTGTCCCCAGAAGTGTTCGAGAAACATGTGGATGTGGCACTGATGTGTATGGGGGGGGGTTGGTGATAGGACCGGTTGATCTTAGAAGTCTTTCCAACCTAATGATTCTATTATTTGTGGAGGATGTGCTACAGAGAGAGACGCCAAAGACACTGGGCAAAACATGCATTGAGTCCCCACTCAAGAACTTCAGACTCCTCTTACATTTGCTGTAAAAGCCTACGTGTGCTGATGAGAGCTTCATGGCTCTATCACCCGTGTGTGGCGGCGTGCTCTCTGCCTATCACAGAGGAGGAGATGATGGGAGGGAAAGCTGTGTGCCTGTCCCTGCTGCTGGGTGCCCCTGCATGGTTTTCATGCTGTTCACTGCCTGGGACAGCTAGCCCTGTATTCAATGGTGTTTCAGGGAGAGGCTTAGGCATGTGTGTGGGTACTGCTGGACTGAGCACCAGGTGAGAACTACTGCCATCCTGTCTCCAGTGACAGGGCTTCCACCGTTTCTCTGGGCAACCTACTCCAGTACATACGTACTTGTATGTCCACAGCATAGTAGTTAGGTAATGCTGACCACTGATGGGTTGCCTCATTCCTGCTGTTTTGACACCTTGATTTTCAGCTAGCGTTGCCCTGTGTAAATACAGAAATTTTCCATGTTGGAGAGCTGTTTTGGTGTGGTTATTGTTGTTATTTAACAACATCAATATCCAAGAAACATTGGTAACATTTATTCCATTAGGAAAAGTATGCTTTGTAGCAGAACATCAAGTCTGGCAGAGGAGTAGTTTTCATGGCAAGGCTGAATCTTTTGCTAATCCCAGGAAAACCTTCCCAATTTGGTCAGTTTATAAGTCTTTGCAAAATTATTCTCCACAAATGTGCTGTTGAAATGAAATGCCTTTAGACTTCTTGGCAGCAAAGTTCCCCTAAGGTTTCTCCTGTTGTTCATGCATTTGAACAGCCAGTCCCTGGGACCACAGCTCTTGCAGCCTTCACTGTCTTCTGTGCTGACCTTTCTTTTCTGACTTTCTCAAGCATTCACTTTTGCACTCTGAATGATTTCTTTAACCTCCCAATATTTGTGTAATTGAGTACAGGCAGGCAACAGTCTGAAGAGACTTAAAATGATTAGAGGATCTTGGCACTAGATACTAGAGGAATACGAAAGAATGTTTATACTGCATCTGTTTGCTTGTAATGCACCTTTGCCAGAGCCCTAACTTAATTTATGCATATGGATCAACCTTTTAATACCTTCCAGGAATAATTGTTTTCATCATTTTATGTTTCAGCATGTGCATTCAAATAAAATATGTCGCAATTGGATTGAAAAGTTTAAATCCTGTTTTGAAAAGCCTCATGAAAAGTTAATGGGCTTTGGCACATTCAGAATAAGTCACTTCTAAAGATATGATGCAGCAGTCTAACAAAAACATTTTTGCAAAGTACTGAAACAGAAATTCCTCCGTTTTCTTGCAGAATTTATATTAACATAGTACGATTTCCTTTAGTGGTTTTCTATGGTACGTGTGTACATATGTATACAAGGACTGTTCCAGAACTAATGCCTCCTATTTTAATTAGTTGCCTGCCATGTCAGAGATAGAGGTTGGGTATATGACAGTAGAGGATGAACTTTCCCATCAGTATTACATTACATTATGTTGCTGTGCGACCGATGACAGCAGAGGGGCAGTCTAACAGAATGGAGCATGACATGGAAGCACATATGAAGCAAAGATGCATCAATGAATCCCTCCACGCACAAAAAAAAATGGTACCCCTTGACATTCATTGACATTTGCTGAATATTTATGAAGACCAAACCATGGATGTCAACACAGTGAGCTGGTGAGTGGTGTGTTTCAGCAGTAGCGATAGCAACAGTTGGTCACCTCCACTGGTGCAGACTTTTATAAGCAGGCTCTTGTTCATCACTGGTGAAAATGCACAACTAATGGTGGTGATCATGTTGAAAAATAGCATTTTGTAGATGAGAATTCACTCTATCAAACAGTGCTATTGCGCTCCGTATATGTGTTATTTTCATGAAAACAAATAGGAGGCATTACTTGCAATGTCATACGTGTATATATATATATAATAAAAGAATACACATGTACAGATGTATACATATAAGAAAACCTCAAGTCCATAACTCCCTATGTTCCAAATTATTTTTGTGACCTTGCCTAAGGCTATTTGACATTCAGTTATTGATTCCTGACTTCCATTTATAATTTTGTTCTGATGCTCTTGTAAGAAACCACTGGAACTGCATGCTAAGGCCCCTGCAGTAACAACCACATAGGCAGGTATGAGAAATACAGTGAAGTTCTATACAGTTCATCCAGTTCCAAGAAGTGCACTGCCATGCTTTTCCCACTATTTTAACTACTGAGCTCCAAAATATTGGACTAACCACCCTAAAATAAATCAGCACTAAAAATTACTGCAATAACTACTTTCTCGATGGTTTAAGAGCACTGCCAAAATCAACAGAACTGTCCTCTGTGGTGAAATTTGTCAGTGCTGCTGCTATGAACCATAGAAAACCTTATCAGTTGTTTTCTATTGATGGATATGTTTGGTTGGTCAACTGGAGTTAACCTTTCAATTGGACACTAAATGAATGTTCATTTTCACATCTGAGATCACAGGCACCCTCTAGAATGGCTCAAGCCCACATATGCTGACAACAAGGAGTCCTCTGTGCACTGCAGTTGTCCCTCAAGTCAGCTTGACTATTCTAGCAGCTGTTTGTATACACAAACCAAACTTCTTCAATGTGAGTGCACCTCTGGAATAAGCATTAGTGCAAATGATTGTTCTCTTGTCCCACTCGGTGGCTGGTGAGAGAGGTGAATATTTGGAAACCCCCCCAAACTGGGCACTCCCTACTCAGTAGGGTTACTGGAGTGATGGGGTCACAACAATGACTTGAGAAAAAATACAAGGCAATTTACTGAGCTTTCTAACAATAATCAACAACTTTGAGGCAAAACTGGATAACTTTTTAATGACAGTCAGGAAGCGTTTGTTGTGGTTTAACTTGCCAGATAGCTAAGCACCGTGCTGTCATTCACTCAGTGGGATGGGGGAGAGAATCAGAAAGCAAAATAAATGAATAAATAAAAAGAAGAACCCATCAGTTGAGATTAAACTATTTTCTAATATAAAATTTCTATAAAGTTTTCTATAAAGGAAAAAGGATAACAGTTATGACTATACATATATATATATATAAATGTACATAACAAGTGATGCACTAGAAATTGCTCACCAATACCCAGCTAGCCTCCAAGCAGTGGAAGAGGGAGAAATGAACTCCCAACCCTCTTCTCTCTCTCTGCATCATATCATATGGTACAGAATATTCCTTCCACTACTTAAAGTCATTTGTCCTGATTCTGTCCCCTCCCAGCTCCTTGGGCTCCCCCAGCCCTTCGCTAGTAGCAGCTGAGAAAGTGGAATGGCCTTGGCTCTGTACAACGCTGCTCAGCAACAATTAGAAACATTGGCATGTTATCAACATTGTTTTTCTCCTAAAACCAAAACATGGAATCATACCAGACATTCTGAAGAAAAACAATTCTGCCCCAGCTGAAACTAGGACAGTGTTACAAATAAGAATACCTTGGCGCAAGTGTTATTTCCTTATCAACCACTTTCTGGTAAAATTAGGAAATCAGCTACCAAAGAAAAGGGAGTACAAGAAAACTGAAAGAAGAAGAAAGAGAGAGAAAAAAGATTTTGCCATTCCTTGGATCCAGCATTGTCTTGAGTCAGGGGTCTTGGTCCATGGGTGGTACGTCAAGAGAGGTAAATGTGCCTGCTCACCATTACATGGTGAGTCCAAGACCACACTTCAGGTTGCAACCCCCTCATGTCTGCACAACTAGGGTGTTCTAGAAGATCCAGGAGTTTTCAGCAGGTATCTCTGGTGATCATGCCTCCTCCTCAGTGAATTACTCAAACCAGTGTTTTTCAACCAGTAGTGTTACTCAAGATGATGTTTTTACTCAAGCTGATGTTTTTCGACCATAAGAGGAAACAGATGTTGTCCATAAAAGGAAGTAGATACTGTCCATAAGAGAAAGTAGAGAAAAGAAGCTTGTCACTTTGCCCCTTCTGGGCTTGATCCGTCTTTCTTCCAGTTCCCCTTTTTGCAATGCTCAAGTCAGTACAGGCCAACGTCCTCAATGCTCTCAGACAACTATGTCCACTGATGGTTTGACAGAGAATACTGCTGAAAAATGCTGTGGCTGCCATGTCACACCTTTGTCTGGCTCATCTCAACCCACTACAGGACTTTGGAGACTAGTCTTTGTAAACTTTTATGTCAGGGATCTCCTGTATTGCCCATACAGTGAACAGTGACAGCGATCAGATCAGTGCCTCCCATCCTCCCACACAGTTCCTGCTCATGCATATAGGTAAAGGAACTGCCAAAGTACAACTTCACAGCAGCAAAGGCAGAGAAAGTGGATGATTTGGCTAAATAACATCTGTCAAGCTGCACCACTATAATGACATGAATCTGCTGCAGATTTGTACAAGGACACTCCTTTAGACTGCAAGGTTTTGACCAGAAATCTCTCTTCCTGCATGTGCTTCTTGCCCCTAGAGCAGTGGAGACCTCACCTTCACAGGAGACTTTGGAGTTGCTGCACTGCTTTTAGGTATCACTGGTAATTTCCCAGAAATATGTAATAGATGCACCTATTTTTCCACTTCTTCGGATGACTATATAAGATTTCAGATGACAGTGGATCTGTTCTTGCACTGTAGACAAAGCATTTTAAGAGTTAGTCACAGTTTAATATACACCATGGCTACAGGTACCATATCTTGTTGAGTTTCTTGTCTAGTCACACCAGTTCGTAACATCTCTCATGTCAACCTTAACACGTCCAAGTGTTTCTCTTAGTACCATTGGTGAGGGAGAGGTCTTTGAAATAAAATTTGACAATAAAATCTCAAGTGTAATATAATAAATTAGAATAAGTGGTATAATTTGATTTTTCGCTAACCACCACTCAGTAATAGACCGTGTTGTTCTGACTCCAGTTGAGCAAAGAATAAGTTTCATTGCAATGGCTTCTGAGCTTTTGTCAGATCAGCTGGCCTGATTTCCAAACTGCTCTTCAAGAAGACAAGTTGCAGGCAGAGATATTTTTTCCAGAAAAACGGGAATTGGAATAACTTTTCCAATTACTGCAGAAACAGCTACTATTAAGCATTTTGCTTCTGAGTGGGAAACAGCTTGTGGTTTTGTACAGCAGCCATGTTTTGTGGCACACGGTCAGCACCACGTCCTCTTCTAAGAAGGCAGCTGATTCCAGTCCTCAGTGTTCCTGAGGCAGCAACCGTCCCTGGGGCAACAGAGCTGGTGACCATGCTGCTGCTCTGAAAAGATCTCCAAAAATGAGTCCTCACCCACTTGTTTTTCAGAGAACAGCGACGGCTTGTTTCACAACAGTATTTGCTACATTTTACTTATGTTTCTCTTGCTCCCTTCGAGGAAGAAAAAACATGAATTAAGCCTTTGTTCCAACCAGCAGCCTACAAGGCTCAACCCGCACCACACCATGGGCCAGTCAGCATAGCTCTCCTGACACAACACCATTCAGGGACCGGCATGACTTGTCACCCCCACATTCATTCACAGCGTTGCATCTCCTCTGTAGGGCAACATACGCCTGTGCTGGTTTCTAGTCTCAAAACAATACTTTAACAAGCTCAAATTTTAAAACTGAGGTGCCCATGTCCTCCTCGGTACTGAAAATCACGCATTACTGGTGTTTCGCACAGGCCTTTCTGCATGGAGTATTGTACTGGTGCTGGTTGGTGAAGCAAGCTGCTCTGTTGGCAGCAGCCTGTCAGCTACCATACGTTGCTGGCACACGCAGCAATGTGAGAAAACCTCAGCATTTCATATAGACACATTTCAACTTTTCTACCCAAGGTACTTAAATCTTTGAGTTGGTCGAAACTGATAATAGTTTGCCCAGGCATTTTTGGGGGATATTTGAAGCAATCAGATATCAACATATGGCTAATTGTGAAGTACTGCCTTGAATGCTGTTAAAGCAGCAGAAGAGTGATGCAGAGCATAGAATGCTCAGTTGCTTAGCAGCTGAGTCATTACACGTCACTGTCAAAGGATGTCAGCCAGTCCAGGTTTGTAGCACTGTACAACAGCATCCAGGGCCAGGTTAATTACTACAGTTACAACTTTGAGAGAAAAATAAACAAGAAATCACCAGTTTCACACTTAAGAAAGTGAGCTGATGACCATGGAAAAAAGAAAGTAGGAAACTGCCAACATCAGAAACTTTGTGGTCAACTGTGATCCCACCTGAGGTTGGCTGCTGACACTAGTGTCTGGGTAAAGGATGGAGAGGGTGACACCAGCTGACTCTCAGGAGCCCTCTATGTCACCCACAGGTACCAGTTTTTCTGGGCAGAGCTTTTGGGCATGCTGAGAAAATCCTCTGAAAATCCTCTAAGAGCTGCAATGCTTTTACCAGAGGTTATGATACATTATTTGTTAATCAAGACTAAATTCCATGAGACTGGGTAAAAACCTTGAAGAGCTTAATTGAAAGATTTCTGTGGTCTCAAGTTAGAAGCTGAGCTGTAGCATTAGGACACACTGCAGAAAATGAGCGTACATTAAATGCATAAAATGAGAAACACAGCTGTTGACAGCCAGACATAGAAACAATTTGTTTTAAAATGAAACAACACAAAGAAAATATACAGTAACTTCACTGCCTTAACAGAAGCAGATGCAAAATGTCATAAAGTGATAATTAGAGTGAATTGCTGAATGCATAGTGATGTTGTGCAAGACAGATCCATTTAGAAATGTACAGTTTGTGATGAAATATCTGCTTGTTCCAAGCCATATGAATACAGAACATTGAGTTTTCTGTTCTGAGGGCGTGGGGCTGTTTGGTAGAGCCAAGGTCCTGCCATCCAGAGGGCACCCTGTGCTCCAGCAGGCAGCACCTCCTGCTAACACTGCCTTCCCTCTTGTCTGAGAGGGCAGACCCAGAGAAGACAGTTTAATGACCCAAATATAGCACATCTCCCATGGTGCCATATCTCAGACCTGCACCATCTCATGGCCCTGCCAGTGACAATGCTGACACCAAAAGGGTATCATGCATTTGAGACCTCAAGCCTGCTGAAGAAGAGCAGCATGTCTGAGTTTGTGGCAGCTGCACTGGACTCTGACTTTGAAAGGAAGCTTCTTGTTTGGGAGCACTGATTTTCTTACTTTTTTTTCTTTTTTTTTTTTTCATAAACACTCTTTGGCAGATTGCTTGATTTCAGAGCAGGGTTATTTTGCAATTATTGTTGACTGCTTTGTCTTAATCTATTTCCATGGAACGCACTGCAGCAGGGCAACCCCATGGGGCACTCTCTTGCTCCTGCTTCCAGGAAGCAAACCCATGGCTGCAGAGATTTGAGGAGACACCAAAGTAACTGAATGGCAGGAGGGAAGGTGGGGTGGTTTCTGTCTGGGGTAGGAATGACACAAAGACGTATGGGAACAAGCAGCCTTCCTCAGTCAGCTTCCCTAATAACCATAAGCTAGGGGTTTTCCTTTCAAATATACCTGCAAGGCCCCCAACGCCTGCCCCAAAGCAAAGCAGAGGATTGATGGGTGATGGCTCAGATTTTTGCTGCATTTTCTCCAGTAAACTACTCTGCTCCATCAGACTGCTGTGGATGGGCATGTCTGCAAAGAGAGCCCCTGCACAGATCCGCCTCTGACCAAGAAAATCAGCTGCAGGCAGATGGCTGCATTGTGAGAGCTGCTCCACAATTATGAATTTCTTCTGGGAATCCCAACATTTTCTAGGAAAGATGGAGGAGCAAAGGGGGATCCTGGATGGAAAATACTCCTTCTGTCCCCAGGCAAAGTAAACAAACTTTCAGATTCCAAAATCAGGAGACGAAGTGGATTTAACAGATCCCTTACTCATCTTCAGATACTCATTTATTCAAATGGGGAAACATAAGACGTTAAGTGTGTTTGGAAAATATATACAAGTAGTCTCACTCTGTGTAATTACATGCTCCAGTCCCTTCCTTGCAGCTTTTGAAAGAGATGAGTTAACCATTGTATTCTGTCTTCTCTCCTTATCTCAAGATTTATTCTGAGCTCCCTAATGCTTTCAGGTTCATTCACACTGAAATGACATTTGTAACAATGCGTTTTTTGATAATGAAACCAAATCAAAGATGCTCTGGTTTTATTAGGCTAAAGTGAAAATCCTCACTACAGTGTACTCGCAGGCAAACCATACATGTGCATAGCTTCATGAACGTCCACTTACAGGCACTCAGGAAAAAAAGTGCCTATTACACTACTTCAGAATCAGTGTAATACAATCTGTATTTTTAAAGGTAAGGAAATACTGAAATTAAAACCATGGTGGGAGGGAGGGAAGTTAAAGAAGGATCTGAATTTAATGGTCAGAGCTAAAAGAAAAGGAACTGCAGAATGCTAAGGTACTAAAATTCAAACCATGCCCATGACACGTTAAATACACTTAAGTGCATGACAGGCTAGTCTTTTTGAAGCAAAGGGATACCTATTTTTAAGGTACACTGAAACCAGAAGCATCAGTAGGAACTACAGTATGTCTGGTATGGGCACCAAGCATGAACTACAGAGCCTTCAGTGCTCTCCGAAGGTACCTGATGTTCGATGGACTCCTGTTGCCAAGCAGCTGAAAAGAGTTGTAAGCAAAGTGGCCAGAGCATTGTTTCAGTAGCACTTGGAAGAATACGGATCAGTGGCATCACTTCTGTGAACCTTGCTTATACAAAAGAAAACCAGACATAGCCACTAGCTCAATAACTGTATAGTGAACTGGGAAACCTTATCAGTTCATTCAGTAAACGGGCACTCACTAATTTGTTTGCCAGGAGTATTAGTAAATAAGATCCTTCTGAGTGTGACCTAAGCCACAGGACTTGTTCTCACTCAGCTTTGAAAAAAATTAGAGCAATTAATAAAGCAAAGAGTGGAGCTTCTCTTAGAAGGAATTGAGTAACTGAAAATACTTTAAAAAAAAAAAATTACAGAGCTGCTCAGCTGGAGGAGCACTGTGTTGTTTTTGCTCTGAGCACACATACAACCCCTACTATTATCAGGGCTTGGTTTCTAATGGAAGCAGAAAACCAGGTGTTAATCCCCAGTCACAATAAATGGGGGTCTTTCTGTGTGCTGTCGTCTGCTCGCTCCTCCAAACAACGTGAACATGAAGACCAATGAGGGGGAACAGAAGCAATTTCATCAGCAGGTTTGTTGCATATAAGGACAGGTGTCTGTGTACAGCACTCATTCAGGCTTACATGTTGTTAAACATTCTGTCACTAGAATGAGGGGAAAAAATGCAATGATTGATTTCATTAGATGAAAGGTATTTTGTCCAGTCAGGGTTAGTATAGAAGAATGTTTGTGCATGCTAATATGAAACTGAAGCAATTTGATACTTTACTTGTAATACAAATGTCTTTTGAAAAAAAAAAAAAAAAAGAATTGAATAGGTTAACATGTCCCTTTTCCTTCTGACAATAAGGATGCTGTAGCAAAAGTTGCATTAAAAGACACATTTGTACCCTATACAAGAAAGGAATAAGTTACAGAAAAATAAATTTACATCAATTACAGAGAAACCTAGCAGAAAAAAAAAAAAAAGGGAGAAGAAAGAAAACGAAATGCTTGTATGAAAGAAAGTGAAGCATGATTAGATCCCAGAGCTGTTATAAAAGGATTTGAGATTCATATCAATCCAGCACACTGGTTAAACAAATCCCAGGTTCTGCTCCTTACATTACAGTATGAGGATTTTCCTCATATAATCCTATATGAGGAGTATAATCCACATGAGGAGTACTCAGTTGTTGGCAAAGCAAATTTGTAAAGAACAGCCAAAAGCACCAAAATGGCAGAGGAACTGATGTACCTCAGTCTTCAGCTTACACTTGCATAATTGTTGTCTCCAAGAACCTTTGAAGGGAACCAGATGTGAATATTAAGTTTCAAGGCACAATGCAGCTAAATGTTTATGGTTTTTGATTTCTGGACACAATTTTATTTTTTTTTTTTCTTTTCAAATTTGGCTTCTAAACATCAGATTTCTTCTTTCTTGAAAACTTGGGAAGGAGGGAAGAAATTGTCAAAAATCTAAAATTTTCTTCTGTAAATTTCAATTTTTCCAGATTCAGCCTTTTTCTTCAAAGAATATTTTTCATAGAGGTGCTATCAGGGATGGCCATCTCAACACCTACATTTTAGTACCAATAAATGAAAGGTTAAATAATGCACTGACTGCAGATAATTGCTCTAATTATTACTCATGTCAACAGCATCCTGGCAAAGGTTTTATCATTTCAAAATTTAATGAGTCAGCTCTCTGTGGAAAAACAAACAAACAAAAAAAACCCCACCAATATTTGAGTCAGTTTTCTAAGCTGCCAGTGATTTTGAGGGACAGAGGGTTAAGGAGATTTAACGTTGCTCCCTTCTGTATAACGTTCACAGATTTGAATTATGCTTTAGCATAAAGTACAAGACTATTGGTGAAGCTTAATTTCACTCTCAACAGTTCACTTTCTCTGAGTTAAACTGGAGTTATAATTCTATTTTATGCAATAAAGTATTTGATAATCAATCTTAATAAAAATAGAAGGGAATAGGATTAAATTTCCTTTACTTTGCTCTGGCTCCTGCTTGACTGTAACAGATAATTAGGGAATTGTTAATCATCTGGATTTGCAATTGAGCTCTGTTATACAATGTAAATGAAGACAATCTGAAGACTGAAAAGTTTACTCCAAAAACCATGGGAAGACTTTTTTTTTTTTCTTTTCCTGCCTTGCTTCGTTCCTCAAGTGCCGTCATTCTTTTCACAAATATGTCAAAGGGAATTTTAATTGCTGTATTTAGAACTCCCAAACTCTACTCAGTATCACTGTAGTGACACTACAACTCAAACCCTGTGGCACACTCCCAGCTTAGGACTGCTGGTGGCAGGAGGTGAGGAACATCTTGTCCTATGGTCAGTAAATGCTACAAATCACTCTCTCAAAGACTTTTCCCTACAAGAAACATCTGTTTAACATTCAAAATTGGTCCATCTGACTTTTTATGCCCAAGTATCCTTTATTAATAAGATGGGGAAACAGTTTTTGTTGGGTTGTCCGTGCATTTTACAACAGCCTTTATTTACCCAGATGGCAGCCTGGGTGACTTGTGCCTCCTGCTCTTTTGCTACCTACACCCTTGGCCAGAGTTCCACTGCCACTAGCCAGCTGGAAGGTGGTAGAGTTTGCTGCTGCCTCACTGATCAGGAGGTCCATCCACTTGATCCATCTGTTGCTGCACCCAACCTGGCTCCCCTGGTTCTAGCAGTTCTCAGCTGTGAACTTGGAGCTGAATAGACTGCAACTTATATTTAGGTACTGACAGAGGTCTTTCCTAGTTATCACATCAATAGCTTTTCTAGCTGGGATGTTTTAAGTGGCATTCATTATGAAGGTCCTAAATGGCAGCAGTTTTTTGTGTCAGAGGTCAACATTTTGCATACCAGCTTCCAAAGAAATGTCTCACTTAGAGAGAAAATCTTCCTGCCATACTGGAACATAATGATTTTTAAGGAAAAATACACTAAGGCTATTGCTAACCACAGTTAAGTAATCATGTTAGAAAACTCACTGGGTGAAATTTTATGCAACTCACTTGGACTGACTCAACCCACGAGTTAATAAAGAAATTGGAAAGCTTGGTCCAACCAGAGAAAAAAAGATGTTGATGCATGAGAAAATTACATGATTGTCAGCAGCCCTTCCATAACAATCGTTTGATTCAGTATTAATTAACCATTGCTTCTTACTGTCAGAACAGACTACAGTTACCAATGCTATATTGAAGCACTTCCTATGAACTCTTATCTAGACATGCAGGAAGCAAAAACTATTGCTTCCCATAAGAGTTACAAATCTCATGCAGTGAAAATAGCTGCATTTATCAGACTCTTCTCCCTGTATGTAGGGATACCTTTTGTTTGTTTGTGGGGTGAGCAAATAAGTATTCAGTTTAAGCCACATGGGGTTTTCTGGATGTCTAGACATCAACTTCATCTACTTGGCAGACACCAAAACCTCTTTCCAGTAAATGCACTGTAGCCAGCTGTGCTGACTAAGGCCAGTAGGAATTCCTCTGTATAGATCAATGTCCATCATCTTCCTCACTTCCTACTGCATATCAGTGGACAGTCCTTTATCTTATGGCAATAGAATCAAAATATAAGAATGAATTTATAGCAGTGCTCTAGGGTGATTTTCCCTTTGAACTTTACTATCCAAAGAGACAGCATGCTTTCATTTTGTGGCACCCCTGACATGAAAGCTTGCTGGACAGCTGAGGAAGATGCACTGCAAACAGCAAGAAAATACACTACGTTCAGTTTACCAGCATTTGTTAGCAAAGAAGTCTGCAAGCATTCAAAAATATGAAATGCTCTAAGCAATAGCATTTTTTGACATTAAAGAACAGGCACCTACCTCCAACCTCCTAAGCCATGTGAAATGACCGGATTTTGAGTTACAAGGTTTAACGATGCAGCAGGAAGGAAATGAGCTGTTTACCTGCATCTGATTTAACAAACAGTGTTTGCTCTGTTATAAACCAGTTGATGTGCTGTGTCTTTTTTTAAAGGGCAAATTGGAAATGTGGTTTCCGCAAAAGGTATAATGGCAGACCCATGTGTCTGTGTGTAGATGGAGACAGGATGCAGTTCATTTGAAACTCTTCGGGGTATTCTGCATTACAGAGGAAATATTTATGCCCAGTGATGGCAAGCGTCCATCTCAGACGCCCGCACACATGTGCGCCTCCACTCCCAAGTCAGAAACTTGTGATTCAATAAAGTGAGACCCTCAGACTGTTATTCAGAGAGGAAATTCATACCCCAGTCTTATCAGTAGAATTAATTCAGATAGATTTCACTAACCAGACAGGAACACTTCAGGGTTAAGGAATGTGAGATCTGACAAACGCTCAACAAAAAGCACATGCATCCCAGCAAATCCCAACGACGCCTAGCAATACTGGTGGTTTGAGGGAGCCAGAACAGATCTGAATTTGGGAAAGAAAGAGAAAGAGAGTTAAAAGAAAAGTCTTAGAACTAACAGGATGTTTTACCCCTTCCAATGCATCTTTTACCTCCTGGTTTTGTTGAACTGTGCTTATCCATAGCTAACCATATCCACATCCACCGAGTTCATGAAGCTCCTGATGAGATTACCAGTTTGCTTATGAAAACTTTCCGCTTTTGGTAAAATCCTCCTATTCCCCACAAAAGGGTAAGAAAGTGGAAGTAAACCAAATGCAGCAACTCACTCCAGAGGTGAATTTATTTATGGGATTTCCTATAGATGCAAGCCACAAGTTGGGATATCAGAACAATACCTGTCCGTCTCAGTGAGAACACACGATACTGGACACTTACCAGCCACCTGGAGAAGTGTGCCAGGCATCAAAACACAATCCCAAACAGCAACCACCAAGTTCAGTCTGCAGGGTGGGAAGGAGGTGGCTGTGCAAAGCCTCTTTGCCACACCAGTCACCATTGCAAGCCCTGTTCTGCAGCCCCAGTGGTACACTGCCATACCCCACTATTCAGCTCACTGCAGACTTCCTCACTGGGAATGTCATGGCACAGTGGTGATCTGGCTCCAGCAGCTGCCATACCCCTGCTTCTCCCATCCTAAACCCAAGGAAGCTCTGCAGCAGTGAAGGAAGTTCCCCTGTGGTGACAGGACAACAACGTTCAAGGTATGGCGTCACCAGTGGGATGGGCAGACTCAGTGTGGAAGAATGGAGCGAGAAGTGCTGACAGTGACTTGATTGGGAAACAAAGCAAACCACATCCCCAGTGTTCATTATGGGGCTCCCATTGATTTCCCACAGTCCCTTGGGAAAGTGGGAGGGATTTCCCACCAACAGAAGCTACAGGACTCTTCCTCGTGGTATATCCCCGAGGACGGCCGGGATACCATCACAATCTCTCAGGCATTTCCAACATGCAGTTCTGGACAAGGACAGAAGACAGAATTCCCACAAGAGATCGTTCAAAACACTCTCAACACCCTGCACCCTCAGCTCCCTTACAGGTCTGCTGTGGGACCCTTATCCCATCCCACAGGAGCCCACCAAGGACGCCTGAGAGAAAGGGCTGGCACCAGGTCAGAGCTCAAGGTTGCTTGCAGTGGGAAAGATCAGTCCCCACGTGGGCAAGTGAGAGCCTGCTCTTCCCTCACCAAGAGCAAAAACTGAGCAGCAGCTGCCTGAAATGGCATTATCACTCCACCTCCTCCCAGCCCAAATTTAACATCTAAAGGTGCTGCCATCAGCACACGAGGGCCAGGCACACAGCACGCTCCTGTACACCTATGTGGAAACAGATGGTAGAAATCCACCATGACATTCTGGTGTAAATCCAAGGAACATTTTAGAGGCCTCCTCCAAGTTTTGGGAGGTTGCATAACCCCTCAGAGAGAGACCAGCCCAGCCCACAGTCCGGGAGGGCACAAACAGCTCAAAATAACTACTTAGCTCTTTCTAGGGGAGCATGAAATTACTGCTGTTTCGATCTGTGGTATGACTGAACTTCAGTATAGCCTCTAGCAGCTATCCATTCTCTGAAAGGTGTTACATGAAGACACGTCCCTTCACTAGATGTTCAGCATGTTGTCTACTCCAGCTTTAGCAATGGTCCTGGCAAGCTGAGGAAGACCAACAAAACAAGTGCTTCGCTGTTACTCAGGACATTTTTCTTCTGTTTGAGTTGGAGCCCTTCTGACTCTTAGTGCAAGACAACCAAATGGACCAGTAGAGAAATTAGGAAACATGATGTAAATCTCCACTAGGATACGATCTAAAATCCTTTTTTTGCCACAAAACTCAAAGCAGCCAAACCACAGGACAAAAACAGCTCAGAGCCCATTGTCTACTTTTGCTACACTGACATGATGCTGATGATCTTCACTCTGTGGAAAAACAACTCCAAAGAATCACTCCTCAAACATGCTTTTTAGTACTCCATTTCCCCCATTTTCTGTATTCATTTCCCCAAGCATGTCCTAAACAATATCCAGTGATGTACCATATTAGACATGGAAGCAATTAGTTCCATAAATTAATCATTATGCGCACTTAAATCTTGACATTTACATCCAAATCATCATCACATTGTCATGATTATAGTATTTATTACAGTTTAACTGCCACCAGACTGTTTAGGAGGATAACAACACTCATAGAGGAACCAGCCTTTCCTTTAGTTACCACGCTTGTAGTTTCACTCTTGCAACTCGAAACAAAACTGCAGTGTGGCTGAAAGTCTTACATGCACATACATGCACCATAGAGTTTAAAAAAAATATCTGAGGTTCCAGTGGCATTTTTAGACAAGCTATGAGGTATTGTCACCTCTTGAAGGATCCTTACTGGGGTGAGCATGTATACTCTAAGACACAGGCAGGGTAAATCTGGTGCTTCTTGAAGATGACAAAGATGGAAGGGTTTTTTCAATTAGCTACACAGTCGTTCAAAAGCCTGTTTGAAATCCCAGGTTTGCGAGGAAGGCAAGGTAGACTTTTCCCCAAGAGTTTAAGCTATGAACATGGTGCAGTAGCCTGTGTTGGATGGGCAGCATTGATGACAGTAACTGGCATCTCTGGCAAAGAATTTTCCTCGGGATGAGAAAAAGCTACAGATAAGGAAACATTTAAACCAAAGGAACAAACATCTGCTGTCAGTAATCTGGCAGCCAACAACTCAACAAGTGCCTTGTTCTCTTTCTTCCCCCCAGGTAGCTCTAAACACATCCTTGCCAGGTGTTTCCACATTGGTTTATTTTAAAGCACGAATACATAAGATTGATCTGGCAGCTCTGACTGCTGCATTTTGCTGGTTCACTGGTTACAAAAGGTCTAAATAAATAGGATCAGGCCCACACAGTAGGAAGTGCAGCTTGTGCTGTGCTCTTCCTTCAGCTCTAGAAACACTCCAAGAGTTTTGTTGCAAGTCCAGCCCATGTGCTTGTACCTTTGCCATACATTGTCTCATGAATGCCACAAATCCTCCAGCTGAAATTTTGCATGCAGATGTCTGCCACGTGGGATGGACTCATCCCATGAAACAGAAGCCACTCACTCACCCGTCTCAGGCTTCTTTCATACGCTCTTTTGCCTACAGAAAAACATATCAGATATCTAGCACACACATATGGCATGCACAAGCACTTCTTGTTTTTATGGGCCTCCTGCCTTTACCACCCAAACCCAAATAGCATGGGGGATGGAACAAAAAAAATTGTATTACCATATGACCTGCCCTCCACTGCATGATGAAACACACTAAAAGCCTTTCACGTGAAAACAAACTGCATGATGGTTTTCAACATACCAAGGGGAGGCAGGTAAGACAAATGCCCACAGCACTGTCTGTTCAGCATTGCTTTTGCAAGGCTCTGCTAAAAAAGGAAAGAGGGTATGCAGACTGGAGATGGAAAGGGAAACATCTATTTCTTTTGTGGAGTTAGATCTGATCTGAGCAGATTATGGCCAGTCACGCTTTTTCTTTCTCCAGCCTTCACCCTAAGAAAATTGTCAAAGTCTTTCTTGCAAGACCAGCAGAAGAATCAAGAAGATTCTGAGCTGGAGCTAAGAGGAATCCATGTACTGTGTACAAACAGAAATATTCACAGTAAACTTCTGATATTTTTAAAAGAAACTCTTGTAGTGTAACAGAAGACATTTTAGAAATACGAGGTTGTCTTGATGAGGGTGAAGAGTAACAAAAGAAGAAATTTAGAAATTTAGTCTGATATTTAGCAAATAGCTGCTCTTCAGACCTCATACAGGGATAAAGATCACAAGCCAACCAATGCACTGTTTCTCTTCCTCTGCATCCTTGAACTCTAATTCCTGAGAGAGTGAACACTAAGTTTTGATCTCAGGATTCAATTTTTCTAAGAAAACACAGGGTAGTAAGCAGACCACCCTGTCTATAAATTCAATACGTCCATCCTAAGAGAACAACTGAAGCAGTCACTTCTTTAGTTACACTGAAAAGTTTTCAATTCCTCTTTCTATCAGAGGGGTAACATTCATTCAGTCTGTTATGTCCATCCCCTCGCTGCTCATTAAATTAAACCCAGCTACTGCTTTCTCAGGCTCTATTCAGTCATAGCAATGTTTACCACAAGGAAATGTTACACTTACAGGACAAAGAGTTCTCTCCATCAGAGTTCTGACGAGATGTTTTTGCTGAATTTGCAAGAAATGCTAACGCCAACTGGAATCACCACTTTTTTTTTTGCAAGAACATCCAGTTTCAGTGCTGTTAATTATTGGAAAACCCCAGTCTCATGTTGGCATCTCTGGTTACTATACTCAAGCCCCAGTGATCCTTATCTCATGCTCCATTTGTGAAATGATAAGGCCAGGTACCCTAGACAGGGAGCCTCAGGTTCAGTTCAAATTTAGGATTAAGAGTAGGTATTCATATCCTGAGGAAACAGGTCACCCTCTCCTCTGGCTGTGGTCAATCAACCTCTCAGATTTTGTGTGAAAATAAAACTCTGACCTTCTCCATTTTGAACAGAAACATTGCCTTTGTGAGAAGCCAAACAGTAAAGAAAGAACTTCCCCATGTTGTTCTCCCATTAGGGAGGTTATATACCAAGATCATAATGCCCTGGATTGTTTTGATCTAAAAAAGGTAATAGAATGGAATGGCTTTAAAATAACTCACGAAACCAGATTTGTATGAACCCCAAATCTAGAACCCAGATTTATAAAAGCCATCTTGTAATTAAAAGATTTTAAATTGGTTGGTTTTTCAGACAGTAATTTAAAAAATCATATAAATTCTCAGTCTAACTCCTCAGGACCTTAGCCTTTTTCGCACCCTCCCTCCCCATTTGCGTATTGGGTTATTTTTCCACCATAAAACAGAGAATGGGAGCAGTTCACTCACAAGGAATATTCCCACACCCACAACAGTTCAGACCTCTGAGATCCTGAATCCTCTACAGTCTAAGGATGCAATCATTTTTACTGTCTGCTGAAATAAGTCCTTGATTTCCCTGTATTTGCCATCAGCATGGCTCACTTCTACCAGCTGAAAAATGTTAAGGCAACAAAGACCAACATGTTACAACTCTTTCAGCTACACCTCCCTAACCTCTCCCAGAGGACCTATTCACAACCCAACACAGGTGAAACCACAGGCTGGGATTTTCTGACGCGTTCTTTTACTAAGAATCCTTCCCTCTTCTCACTCCTGTTCCAGTGCACCCTAAGCCCCTACTCCAAAGATTTGTCTGTGATACAAAGGAGTTACTGCTCTCTGTAGAGCATGTCTATTCTGCCCAGAGAGCACCTGCACTCCTAAGCAAGCTGAAGAGAAGCTGTGCAAAGACACTGGGAGCTTCAGAATAGGTGCCCAGGTGGAAAAGTGAGCATGAAGTAGTTCTTCAGTACCAAGTGCATGCTTATCTTGTTTGTGCACTAACTCCTCTGTAAAGAGGAGCCCTAATGTTGCTGTAGTGAGCCACCGAAGCAGCTTTATTTATAATCACACTGCCTGACATTTCAAAAATACACAAGACGTAAATCTCATCGCAGCAAAACGAAATGAGTCGATGATCCTCCCAAAGCACACACTTTGACTTGAAATTCTAGAGCGTGACTGAGCTTTAAAGGAGAAACAGCTCTGTGATAGAGAGCACTGAAGCTCAAACTGCAGACCATCAGCTGTCATCTAGGTCAAACCAAAAGCACAATGGATAAAGCAACATTTCTGTGCACTGACCTATGATAAATGGACACTCTTAACGAAACCTGTGTCCTCTGGGAAAATCTGCTGCACTGCCATCCTTGTCCCTTTTGTCACCACACATTTTGAAGTGACACGTTTGCAGGCTGAAAACTAACAAAATCAGCACCTGGATTTGGGCATGTCTTTTAGATTTGCTCAACACAAGCACAACAAAACTATTAGTTTTCCCAAAGGAGTGAACAGATGTGAGAAGTTATATACCTCATATCCTATTTCAGTCCTTCAGATTGAATGATCCCAGTCTGAAGGAAACATGACGTGTGTCTGCAAAATCTGATTGCCTGTTTAAAACGAATTTTAAAAAGATTACCAGACTTAAGGGACTTCCATGATACAGTTTCCTGGTCCTGAGACATAAACTACCTTTCAGGATACCTCAGAAAAAAAGCATCTCTTTAATTTACAACAACTCTTCTTCCTTACTAACTCAAGCTACAAGTAGAGATGTTCCATATATGCGATGGTGATGCACTGCAGAACGATTTATCACAAAAAGAATTCATCAAACCTTTTCCTTCTTCACTTGGCTACATACTTATAACACGTCTAACAATAACCTGACATAATTCTACCTGAAGGACAGATTTTCAAGCAGAATCCCTGTATCACCTCTCCTTACCACCTCCAGGCCATTATGGCTGCCAATAAGCTACAAATGAAAAACAAAACCCAACGTGCAATGGCACAAACAGTTCACACTGTAACTACTGATATCCTAAGAAACCATGAGAACTCGCCTTTTCCTGATTTTGCCCAGATGTCTGTGGGAAGACCTAGAAAATTCGATCTATTGGAAGGGAAATCAGAGAAGGAATCAGACTGTCTTCCCTGTCAGAGAAACAGAGAAATACTTAGGTTGGAAAAGACCCTTAAGATCATCAAGTTCAGTCATCAACTTGACCTACCCAGGTAGCACCACTAAACCATATCTCTTACTGCCACATCCACACGTCTCAAAAAAACCTCTAGGGATGGGGAATTCCTTGGGCAGACTGTTTCAATGCCTAGCCACTCTCTTCATGAAGAAATTCTTCCAAATATCCCATCTAAACCTTCTTGGGACCATTTTCTCACATTCTATCATTATTACCTGGAAAAAGATGCCAATCCACACTTCATTACAATCTCTTTTCAGGTAGCTGTAGAGCAATGAGGTCTCCTCTAAAACTCCTCTCCAGATTAAACAGCACCAGTTTCCTCACCACTCCTCATAACACATTTTCTAGTCTCTTCTCCAGCTTCACTGGTCTTCTCCGCACACATTCAAGCAATTTGATGTCCTTCATGTAGCGAGGGGCACAAAACTGAACACATCTTCCCTGAGCTTTCCAGTTCACTGTTAGTCAGTCTGGCAGATCAAAAGTGTGTTTTCCCTAGGCTATGCAAGCTCAAGTATAATACTGTTTCAGTCACCACCATCAGCCTTGAGAGAAAAATGTAGAACATCACCCTAGAAACACCATTCTGGTAAGGTTTTTCTGATTCCATCAGATTTCCTTCAACATCAATGTAACTTCACATTAGCAGAAAATGAAAAGCTGCCTTGCAGTCTCCAAACCTCCAGGATTTCTCCTTGGTGCATTCTCCTTGCAACATGCCTTTCTTCACCAGTCAGCACTGCCAAATCCATCAACTAGTCTACCCACACCTGAGTTGCATCACTGAATAAACGAGTCATCCTGAAGCAGGAGAGGACTCGATGAGCAGACATTGTCTTCCATGGGCAGGAAAATAACAAGCTAACATTACATGCCTTCCCTTGTCCTGGTTCTCATTGCCGCTGGCCGCAGCACTCACACTTTTCATATGAAATTATTCATATTTCTCTGGACAATTTCTTGAAAGAGAAAACAAACACACAAAGAATGAGAGAGGAGACCTTTGCCATCTGGAAACACAGCCCAGGAGAGCCCACGCCATTGTGCAGTGCAGAGGGATTAGCATTACTCACACTCCCCTGACTCAAGTCCCCCTTCTGCTCCCTGTCATTTCTGCTTTCGGCACTTCATTGTCACTCAAAAGGCATCTGCACAGAACTTTCTCATTGCAGCAGCTGGCTAAAGAGTTGTTTATTGTCATTACCCAATTTCACCTCTACTTTCCTTCAAATGGGGTCTGTCCCCAAACCCACCAAGACCTTGGGCATCACTAATCTGGATCGTGTTGAGGTGCTGAAAAAAGGGCCCCACTCCTCTCCAAACTCCTGTAACAGCACAAGAGAAATACTCGAAGGTATTTAAGCATTGCCTGTTCAAGTTTTGGGAAGTTTGCGGAGGTCTTTTTGACTGTGCCTCACTCAGTGTGGTTAAAGTTGGGCAACACACATCATGCTCTTCATTGCATTTATGTCATGATCTTAACCACAAAAAAGGCCTCACAAAACTATGCGGTCGTACTCTGGGGATCTGGGCTCTGCTTAGCCCATCTTCATCATTTCTGCTTTCCACTAGTGCAATGCACTGCCTCCCATCAAGCCTCCGTATATACGTATGCCACAGGAACTCATATACAGTACACAGTCAGCTTGAGTTGTTGTGCCCCTGAACTTTCCTCTTACCTGTTTTTCTCCCCAGGATGGTGGGCACAAAAGTTTGTGTTACTTTGTTGTTGTTGTTTTCTAATTGGAAAAGCCTTGGCTGTGCTTACATCTTTATTTCACCCCCTGACTCCCTGATTGTAAATACATTAAAAAAAAAAATCAGTATTGCAATTTTAACACAGTATAATCTATAGACAGAGAGGACACTTGAAAATGGCAATTTAGACCAGCGCCACCCCCAGTTTCAATTATTATCCAAACCGCTTCAGTTTTCCCTGTCTTATGTTTAACTTCTTTCCCCTTTTAGTGTATTAAGAGTGGCTGCTTAGAACTCCATGAAATGTACCCTGATTGCTCATGCACTCAAGCACCAGAGTCATATAATCACAGAATCACAGAATGGCCTGGGTTGGAAGGACCTCAAAGATCACCTAGTTTTAACCCCCCTGCTATGTGCAGGGTAGCCAACCACTAGACCAGGCCGACCAGCTTCACATCCAGCCAAAAGTACTACAATGACATTTTGGAAAAGAAACTGCATGACAGTTGGACCAACTCTAAATATGTCAAGAGTTAAGCACACAGATCTTTTACCTTTGAAATCTCTCTCTTATTTCTGTGAACCTTGCTGAAATTCAAACAGGCCTTCCTGGCGAGTTTGAAAGCCCACATCTGCAGAAGTTGTAGAGGCACCACCCCTGCCCGGGTGCTGTGGAGAGGAATATTTGCTAGCAATGGGTTCAGAGCCACAGTGGCGTGACATACTTAGCAGACCTGGATTTAGCATCTGAGCAAGTCACGAGGAAGAGTAAGTGACACAAACCTGTCAGATCACTGTTGTGCCCCCACAGGCTCTCTCTCTGTCTTTGCCATCCCCTCCACCCTGCATACCCAGAAGAGGAAGGGGCCTCTTCTGACCCTTTCCACCCCGCTTCCCCACCTCCAAGGTGCCTGCAGTGCACGCTATCTGTGCCCATCACTTGCCTGCGCTGCTGTGGTGCAGTGCTGCGCACCTTGCTCCTAGCACCTCTACTCCCTCCTGTGCCCCAGGAGGAGAGCACAGTGGCTCTCAAGGAGAAGGTTCGATCCCAAGCTCCCGAGTTATTTCTCAGAAAGCTTATGGGAAGGGTTGGGGCCTTGAAGGAAAGAGCAGGCGGTTTTCACTTGCTCTCTTTTCTTTTGATCCCAAGTACGGAGAAAGCAGACCCTTCTCACATACTCAGGGCTTTTGAGTCAGCCTCCTGCAAGGGTAGCCTGTTTACAGAGCCAGGTTTCTGTGCAGCATTGAGGAAAATCAGCAACACTGAAAGGAATGTGTGAGGCGATGGAGAAAGCACCGAGAGAATACCTGAGCCACATTTATTACACAAAGCCAGCAGGTAATGAGTTCAAAGCAAGGAAAAGGAGATTCCCCTTTCAAGCAGCTTGCAGCTCAGCTCTGAATATTTACCACTAGACATCAAGGACACCAAAAGTTCATATAGGTTTGAAAACCGATGGAATAAGACTGAAGGAAGAATGCACCCTGGCTTGTTTACATACACAGAGACAACCACGAGCCACAAAGGCGGCAAATGAAACCACAAAGGAGGCAGAGCAGCCTCTGGCAGCTTCCCGCCCTCCCCGGCCCCTCACGGCCCGGTGCTGCCGCCGAGCGCGGGCGGGCACCGCCACCTAGGGACCCGCAGCGGGGCCGCCCGCCCAAAGGCGCCGCTGAGGAGCTGTTTCCTCACGGAGGCCGAGGGGCCTGGTGTAACGCGGGCGAAGGCGCTCGTGGGTTAATTGCCTACGAGCTGGGGTTCCTCGGTGCAGAGGCTCACCCCAGCCCTGAATAACTAGATGCAGTTATTCAATAAACGCTCTACCGCAGACCCCACCGCTGCAACATGATGCCAGTGCTAGAGGTTTGCAGCAATTCAAGTAAGGCTGAACAAAGTCACAGGAGAAAAGAAATCTGACAAGGGCTGTTAAATACAGAGGTGTTGTCTGAGGCTTAGGAATTCCCTGAGCTTCACGCCATACTACCTAACTACTCCTTTTCCAGGGATCCAGCACCAAACACTGCTGGAGACTGGAGCCAGGCTGGGACACGCTGGCATGTCCCTGTTCAGCCAGTCCCGTGCAGAAAGACATACCTCACATATGAAAAAATACTAACATAGCCCTACAGTGCCTTATCCATGGCTTTTTCACTGTATTATCTCCACGACACAGGGCCGTTTTCTGTAATGCTGCACCTGCTTGAACTGGCAGCATAAGCAGTGCAGACATCCTCTTGGCCACCTGTGATACCTCCTCTTTTGATCCCATCAGACAGCAAGTTTCCAATTGTTGCAGTCCCATTCCTCGGTACAAATGTGTGTGCTTCAAATGGTGCATGTTCATGACTAGGTCTTCTCTTCTTCAAACGTCACCCCGTAGTTGAACAAGCACTCCAGAGTAATTGAGAACCAAAAGAATCTCTCACGCAGGTCTCTTCCCACAGCAGCCTCAGCAGACCCAGATCTCCTTCCTAGCTTTTCCTCTTTCACAACTGCTCAAGATTTTACTCGTGGCTTGACATGCACCATGACCTAGGTTTTGGTTTGAAATTATCATCCTAATACTTTTGCTCTGAATGCTTTAGAAAGAGAGTCTTTGTAAGTTTTCAGCATAGAATCAGAAATGAAGTATTTAATAGTACGTACTTCTTCCTCTGCTAGGGGCTAGGACTTGGAGCTGGGTGTCAGGGCTGCCATGGATTTTACCTGCTTCCCATACCTGGTCCACTGTAGAGAATCATCCAGCCAGAACCAACCAGCATGAATGAATGAGAGTAAGGAAAGACCAAAAGTGCAGAACTGAATAAGAAGAAAAAAGAAACCAAAAAAAAACAACCACACAAGGGAGAAGGAAAGGATCAGCTTCTGGCAGGTTGCTTAAAAGTAGTCTTGAGGGAGAAGTCCAGACTCAGCAGGAATTCCTGGACTGTTGTAATCACTTCACAGCCCAGAAAATAGTCTGGTTTCCAAATCCTCACAGAAGTGAACAAGTTCTAAAAGGTTTTTGGTTTTCTTCTTTGACAGTGCTATGCTTGAATCCAAACATGCCATTTTCTGCTTCTTGCATGCCAGCCCCTCATATATGAACAGATGCTTGATTCTGGGTAGTTGGCAATAATATTATTTGGTTTTATCAATGCTTCAACTGTAGAAGTCAATATTCCTGATTCTCCCAGAGTTCATATGCAAAACCTTATTAGTAGCTTACAGTTTTGTGCATTGGATGCTTCTGTTCAATTGGATGGTATCTCTTCCTTTTGTCATATCAACTTCACCACTCAGCTTGGGGTCATCTACAAATTCTCTGAGGGTGCCCCTGATCCCAGTATGTAGGTCATTGATAAAGATGATAAAGATCATCTGTCCTAGAGGTGAGGCACTGGCACAGCTGCCCAGAAAAGCTGTGGTTGCTCTGGAGGTGCTCAGGGCCGGGTTGGATGGAGCCCTGGGCAGCCTGAGCTGCTGAATGGGCTTTAAGGTCCCTTCCAACCCAAGCCCTTCTATGACTCTATCATTTACAGAAAGCAAGAGTGAAAGAGTGCACAGAATATTAAAGAAAACAGAGAACAACGTGACTTCTAACATCTCCTTTGGACTTAGTAAAGGGAAAATAATTTTGAAAAAGAATTTTTAGGAGTCCATAGCTGAAGATACAGCCCAAGAAAAATGATTCAGAGAACGCACAGTGAAATAATACTTCTCTTTGAGAATGAGTAAAGACATAGCTTCCTCCAGTGGTTAGAATATCATATGCAGACACCTGCCAAGTATTTACAGGTTGAGCTCTGGCACACTGATTAATGGGTCCTTTCAAAATGCAGTAAAGCATCTGGAATGAAAATCAAAACTTATTAAGAACAGATGGATGCGGTCCAGGTCAGCCTTCTCTAGTGCACATATTTGTAAGCTGGATGTAAAAGTAATTTTGGAAAGATAGTTTGAATGGAAACTGTGTCTAGGACTCAATACATCAGACAACAGACTTCATCAAAAAAAAGCAGGACTGCGAAAGAACAGGAGCAATTAAAGTTATTCCCTGAGCTCTGGAAGTCTGATTCCAGCCGATAATGCCTTCTGCAATCCTACAAACCCTTGGTCCCACATCATTACCTCAACCACACATTAATTCTGGACTGTTATTCCCTCAGTTCAGAAAGAGCCTTGTTAAATAATGCAATTGTTAAGCATGTCATGCCAAGAACAATATCTGTGTTTTCTCCACCTGGCCCCCATACAGTAGTAGTGCCAGGTTATGGGGCTCAGATTGACTTTTAGGAGTTAAAGTGCTTTGGGAAACAACATGCTGTTCAGCATGTTCAATCAAGAATTAGGTTTCTATAGTTTAATCACCTGTAATAAATCCTCTTGAAACTGTTAAAAGAATTCTTAAAAAATGCTGGAAAGTGAAACATGGCATCACTAAATTAAAAGAAGGCCTTAAAACTTGCTGAGGTGTCATTTAATAGAAAGCCTGGAACAGGTGCATAAGTATGTAACCAACAATATTAAAACCAGGGACACTGTGAAGGCCTTAGAGCACTACCACCAGGAAATCAATTAGAAATAAACTATAATGAAATAATCACTTGAGCTAACATCTTTGCAGGCAGAGAAAAGTATGTATTTCTCTTATATGGAAGAAGTGTCTTATTTATATGAGTGTAAAACAGTTGATTCTCCTGAAGTTGTTGCTGGTTCCTGAGAGGCAATTGTTAAAGGAATAACTGAAGAAGCTGCCAATACAGAGACAGGAGATCTTCGGGGGATCAAGTACAGAGGAAGAAGACAGGGTGCCCCCACAGAGGCAGAGGAAGAAGCTCTGGCTGCACCTCACCACCCACAGCCCTTCCTGATGGAGCCCAGGCCAACTCAATCCATCCCACTCCCAGCTGGATCCAGCAGATTTCCCAGGTGGAGCAAGGAAGCCACCTGCACCGAAACCAACTTTACCTCTCGGAACTGTCTCCCTTTGCCCCATTCCTGGTGGAGAGTCAGCCCTGGTCCCAGACACTACCGTCTCGAATTCTCCTCTACAGCCAGTGCCACCAGCTCAAGGAGCAGCTCTGCACTTCAAGCTTGTTCTTCTCTGCTCCCTCCTTCTTGCTCACAAGTAGAAAATAAGTTTTGTGAGTGCATATTTGGATTTGTTTATTTTTCCCTAAAGCAAACCCAAAAGCTCCTATTTGGAGATTCCTGATGAGATGGACTGACCTCTCAGCAGAGCCCTCTCCCTTTCCTCTCTTCAGCTGCCACGCTCTGTAAACCTTTCCATCATGCACAGGTAAAGTGCTCCCACAAGCACCCTGCAAACAGGCAATGTTTTGGAAACAAAGAGAAGTAATTAGTCAAGATCCCAACCAATTATTTAATTTCATGCTGAGAGCAGCTTTCTTCCATACCCATCAACAGAGTGAGCTCCACAAACCATGGACAAGCCCACCTTGACACTTGCCCACCCAGCACCAACCCAGCTGGCACAGAAAGCAGCAAACTCCACAGAAAGCAGCCTGGCTACTCACTGTGTTTCCCAGTCAGGCCTTCTCCACCGCTATCTCAATGACTGTGAAGCTGTGACTCTCATGTGTCTGAGTCAGAAGTCGTTTAACCTGCTCTCAACAGAATAGAATAGAGAAATTCTCATGCTTTTTTTTTTTTTTTTTTCTGGTGTTTTTTGTTTTTTTTTTTTGTTACTGTCAGATCCATGTTCAGTGCCTGCTGACAACTGCGTGTGTTGCTGCCTATCTGCAAGTGTTTCTTACCTGAAGGGGCACTGAGGAATGCTTTCATTCACAGCTGCAGAACTTGGAGATGTGCAGGTGCTCCAGAGACAGCAGGAATTTCAGATCTGCAAAAGTTCTAGCAGATTTGTAATGTGAAGGAAAAACCCTCATGAGGAAATATTTGCAGATTGAATTGCTTTTCATTTTTAATAGTGGTTTCAACACCTTACTGACCCAAGTATTCCCAAATCTTTTACTGCACAAAGCCCTGCCTAGGCTCTAGGTTCAAGTATCATCCTTTGCCAGTCAGTGCTGTAGCTTCACCTCTTCTTTATCAATCCTGGCACAAGCTAAACTGGGAATTGTTCTTGTTGATATTTTGCAATTGTTTATTTCAAGTGGTCTGTTTGTTTTGGTTAAGTCACCTTTCAAGTAGGTGAATGCACTGCATTTGACCAAGCTCACCCTAGTATCACCAGCACTGGCACTGGGAGAAGAGCAGCAAACCACACTGGAGGTGGGACTGCTGCTAGGAATGATGTAAACTGAGAGATGAACACAGTGATCCTGAAATAGTATGGGCTTCTTTGCAGCCCCAGTAGGACGCTACCACACAGCATTATTCAGCTCACCACAAACTTCCTCACTGTGAATGTCATGGCAAGGTGGTGATCTGACTCCAGTAGCTGCCATACCTCTGGTTCTCCTGGCCTAAATCTGGGGAAATTTGGCAATAAGGAAGGGATTCTTCCCATGGGCTCCAGACAAGAACACCATCAGCAGGTTGGGGATAGGATGAGGACACTCAAGATATGGCATCCCCAGCAGAATGGGCAGGCTGCATGTGGAAGAACAGGGTGAGAAGTGCCAACGGTGACTTGATCATGAAATAAAGCAAAGTTAATCATAGTAACTTCATAATTCAGCAGTGCTGCTTCCAGCATCAGAACACATGACTGCATTAGAGTATGCAGAGCCACCCCAGTATGCATGTATGACCCCACCCTACGCAAGAGATAAGGTGGAACTTTAGCACCTTCTGTTGGCAAAACAATAGGTCCTGCAACAAAAACTATGCCCCCAAGACCCTTGGGAGACTGATACTGTTTTGCATTACAAAATGTTCTTTAGTATCTTAAAGGAAATTTTAGCATTAGCAAGTTCTAAAACTGTACAAACATGAATGAAAAGATTTATTAAAACGTTTCAGTGTAAATACAAAGAATATTCTGCCATTCATTAAAGGATCACACATAGAGAACTGCTGCTGTACTCCAAGATATAGGCAGGGTAAATCTGGAGCTTCTCAAAGATGACAAAGATGGAGGGGTTTTCCGGGTTATCCACACAGCTGTCATAAAGTCTGTTGCGATTGTTTGGTGTGGGTGGAGGACGAAGGTATTCAGAGTCCCCTCGAACAAATTTCCCAACAAGGACCTGAGCTACAAACATGCTGTAGCGGCTGATCCTAGAGGAACAGTACTCATGAGAATAACTGGCATCTCTGGCGAAGTAGCTTCCTAGGACCAGGAAAAGCCACAGGTAAGAGAATGCATCAACCAAGGAATGAACATCTGCTATTAGCTCTTTGGCAGCCAGTGATCCAACAGCCCCAAATAGCTCTGAACATATCCTTGCCAAGTGTTTTCATGTGGGCTTTTTTAAAAGCAGACAGATGCTAGCCATATTTCTCCATCAATATCTCTGTCCCACCTGTCTAAAAGCTTTGCGAAACAGCAAATACTTGAGGCAAGGAGGAATGTTTTCCGTCCCTCCTGAAGGCTGCTGACACAGCTTGCAGAGATGCAGATCTGAACAGATGAGATTGCACTAAGGGCAGGTGTGTGGCATCTGGGACAGCCACGTCACACAGACTGGTCACATGTGCAGCCTGTTGTGCTGTGCCACAAACTCCCTCCCACCAAGTCTGCCATTGCCTATGGAGTCCCCACTGCAGCTGGGAGTGGGTGCATGGTAGGACTACATGAGTTGACATGGCTGCTCTCACCAATAGCAGAAACAGCTTTGTGCTGCTTCACCAACAAAAGAAAGTCTAAAGAAATAGGATAAGTAGAAAACACAGCTCGTGCTGAGCTTTTCCCCGAGTTCTAGAAACACCCTAAGAATTTCAATGTAAGTCCAGCTCATGTCCTTGTACCTTTTCCATACATTGTCCCATGAGTGCCACAGATCCTCCAGTCAAAATTCTGCTCACAGATGGCTGGCACAAGAGATGCGTTTGTCCCATGGAACAGAAGCCGCTCATCCACCCAGTTTGATTTGTGGAGCTTCTTCATGTGCTCCTTCTGCCTAGTGACAAAAAATGAATGCCATTTTGCCCTGATTTAAATGAGGACAACTTCCCAACCCAACTCCTCATACTTCGGGATTGTGGAGGAAGAGTGACACAAACCACTGTCAGTGGGGATACTGCCTGCTGTGCCCTCCTGTTGGTACTTTGCAGCACAGCTGGCTCCTTACAGCAAAACAGAAAGTTCTCATATCATCGTGGACCACGTTGCATACAACTTCACATATCACATTAGAGAATAAAGAGACAGACATCTCTCAGGAGGGAATTGTTCCCAGTTCCCAGGTTTTATAATCCTGAATGAATGAGTATGGTTATGAAATGAACAGCATAAAGCCACAGTAAAAACTGTGTAAACTCTACCTCTGGCTTTATCAGATAAACAACAATATATTTTTTTAAACCCCATGAGAAGAATAAATTTGAGATTCCACAACTCAGTCACAGTGAAGGAAAATAAATTTCTTTTTGAAATGGAGGAGTGTGGAGGCAGTGACAAGTGAGGGATTCTCAATAACACGCCCAGACAGCAAGAAGCCCCAGTCCCTGCCAAGGGGCCCTTAGGGGCTGGGGTGACACCTAGCACCACAAGCAATGGGAAGGTTCTGGGGCATGGCTCGTTGACTGAGGTGGGTACTCCCTTTAGGAGTATAGAACTTATTATGGGATGCAGGGGAAGGGCATATGATTTGGGGATTACACGTATAGCAAGACAGATGGAAAAGGAGATAAAGAAGGCCCCTAATCATGCATGGACAGGTGACTGACTTGTCTGTAGGCTTGTCTAACCATGCCCTGTGCCTGATCCATGCAGTCTGACCTATCTCTTCATCAGACTTCATTTCTAGCTCATATGCTGGGTGGTGAACTCTACAGCCAGTGTGCTGGAGTGCATATGAAGGATCTCAGTGCTGCAATTGGACTGGAGCCTCAGGGTAACAGCAAGTGAAGCAAGGAAGGTTATGCATGTCAGTGCATGATTGCTAGTGAATGTCAAGCTGGACAGCCAGAGAGGAGAGCAAGTGACCTGGGACATGGGTATCAGAGCAGTCATATCTCTGGGCCAGGTGCTAGAGAGAACAGTTTCTAGCTTGCCTACCAGAGGAACAATGAGGCTCAGGAAAACTACTTGATGGCAGCACAAAGTATAGGGGTCTGCTGAGAGATCCATTTGTACATGTATATCTCTGTGCAGAATGCAGCTGGAGATGGGAGGATCCCAGGGCTAGCACTCCCTAGGCTGAGTGTCTAAGTCCAGCTCCTGAAGAGACATGTACAGGTGTGTGTTTGTATCTGTTTTCCACCAACAGGCTTTCATCCAGATTAGCCAGAAAAGGGAACAGCATGACGTTGTTGGCACTATTTATCATTTCTTGAGTGCTGTGCTGTGTTGATTTTTTGTTCAACTACATGTATATATATGAAAGCCCATTTTGTGCGTATACACATGTTTGTGCTTATGCACCTATTGTGAAACTCACTACCAGCAGGATCTTTGCACACAGAAACGTGGCAATCGAACCTCTGCTGGGCTACTGCCTTTGGCAACTCCTATCACAGACTGTGGATGACAGTAGATCAGGAAACACCCACACGCTCTGCTACCATCGGAATAATGAAACAAAATAGAAACAAACCACTGAAAAATTTGCCAAAGGGTTGGGTTCTGGATCCTCTGCAGCCGGCAGATGCTGTAGTCTTTCATCGTCTTCTGAAAGAGACTCTCAATTCTTCTGTATTCACTGGAAGTGTTGCCAACATCTACCAACTGAAAAATTCAAAAAGACCAGAAATAAGGTATTTCTGATAGTAACAACTCCCAGTCCTTCCAAAGGAGTTATCAACTTGCTCACATTAAAAGGAAAACCCTACCAATTAAAATCGTTAGTTTCTCCTCTCTTTCCAATCAAATGTTCTATCCCCACTTTCACTCTCTCTTGCCAGGCTGGAAGCACAGGCGCTGAGGTGCTGCTGCACAAGGAAATGATTGCAATCTAACACAAGCTTCCCTCAGTGTACACACTTCTTATGCATCCAGATTATTTCTACTTCAAAGTAACCTAGAGCTGAAATGCACAGCAGCATCCAAGGTGGAGACGAGTGAATATCAGCTTCACCTTAATTTGATACCTGAGGTCCTTCTAGATACTTCCTTACAGGTCCAGCTCTAATTTTACCACAGCAAATGACATTTGCTTCAAAGAGACCAAGAAACGTAGACCAATAAATAGACACAATTCACCCACTCCACTGGTGATGTGAAAACTCATACCTTGTACCCAATTTCAGGCAGTGCTGATTGGTCCCATTCTGGAGGATAAAGTGAACATGATGGTTCTGTATACAGGCTGTGAAAATGAAGAAAGAGCAAGTCAATCCACAACTCTTCTCACCAAATCTCCTTTCTGGAAAATGCACCTAGCTCTACAGCAGCTTTCAGGCTTCTCTGGATTCTCTTTTTTTCTTTTTTTTTCCAACCTTCCAGTTGCCTTTCTCTCCAGTTTGAATTTCCATACACATCCTAGTGATGTTAATGAATTTCTTGGCAGGCATTTGTAGGAGACCTTTGGTCAAGAATTACCGTAGTTTATACGACTGCTCTCCAATAGACCTCTATGTGAGCTGCTTGAACTTCTAGTGAGCTGGGATGAGAGCCCTCTCCCTCCAGGTGCCTACTCATCTCAAAGTCACTGACCAGACAAGCAGCCCACTTTCCCTTCCCCAGGATCAGCCTGGCAGAGGACATGGGTGGGCAGTAATGTCCCCATGCACTGCTGCATTAGTTAGTCCTTAATAACTTCCAACACAAGTCTTCAATCATCCACCTGGCATGAATGTTTTGCCCCAGGCAATAGGGGCATTACCATCGATTCAGAAGTTCTAGTTTGCTTTATTTTTAAATCAGCCAGCCTTTGGTTGAACCAGCCCTTAAATTGAACTCATGGGTTCTTATGCACTGCCTGCCAGTAAGTTTCTGAAAGTCAAGATAGCTCTTTTTGAAATAAAGCAATAGCACAACTAACTTTTAAAGCAAACATGCCCAAATGCTGTCAGACCAAACTCCTATGAAAATACAAACTAAAAATGATTGCATCCAGGACACTTCATTTACAGGAATTTCTTCTATTTTATTTAACATTTCAGCTTTCCAGGAAATGGCATCTATCTGCTCCACAGTCTCAGGCCTGGCACTCCCCTGTTCCTGCCCTGTGTATGGTTTAGCACTGTTGAGCTACAAGTCAAGGAACAAAAATTCCTGGCACAGTTGTGTCAGCCCTATATGATCTTGCTCTCACAGAAGGAACAAATCTACCCTAGAGGTCTCCAGTCTCCAGTGGCTGCCAGGATTGCCACCGAACATCCCTCACGCACATTTCACAGAAGTATTGCATAATTTACAAATAATGTCACAGCAAAAATTAATGTTAAACCAGTCAGCAAATTTCATTTCTAAAAAGGAATTTAAGAAATCTAAAACTGAATTCTAGAGAGAAAAGAGGGATTTCTTAGTAGAAAAATGCCATCATCTAACATCTCCATTAAATAATGCAAGTATAGTACCTTTTGTCCTGCTCACGTCGAGAGTACAAATTTTTTGGCAGCCGCATAACTTTTCTTTGAGTTGCATAGACCACATTTCTTTGGACCATGTCTTGAAAGAAAAACACAATGACTCACTACTATGCAATTTATTACCCAGGGAATGCACGTAGGAAAAGTTTTAAAAGCAGGTAGCCCAGGATGGCTGCAGGGTGACATTCTTGCTATCACATTCACCCCATTCCCTACTTAATAGTTTGAGACCGTTCCCACTTGGGCAGCTTCTGCTTGGAGATCACCAAGGTCAACAGCCTGTTAGTGTAGGCTGTGAAGCTGAAAGGCAACCACCAACTACTGCACCTGCAGATGTACTCACACCTGGGCTGCCAGCCAGAGAAAACCACATCTGATGTCTGGCCTGCAGCAGGGAAGGGTTTTCAATGTGATGGAGTCCCTAAGCCTAACTTTCCTGGCAGTACAGGATTGTTACTTGGTGCTTAGAGGAAAGCCTGTCTTTTGTTTCTCATCCTGTAACAGTATCACAGAGCACACGCAGTGTGACATTGCTAACCAGCCATTGTTTCTTCCTTCAAACGTCACATTTTCTATTCATGCCAGGAAACAAATTTTAATTTTCGAAAACTAACAGAAACCTTAAAATGGTTAAAATACAAATAAATTAGAAACAGATAAGCATTTCTAATTTTTCCATTCTCTTTCTCTGTAACTAGCCCATAATTTTCCTTTGCTGCACTGTGTGTTTTCTCATAACTAGTTTATGTCTACTAGAGCTTGCTTCACCATTTGACTTTTCTGATCTTTTTTTTTTCCTTTCTTGTTTCCTCTTCAGTTATATAAACCCAAATGCCTAAGTCAAATACCATGAAGTATTTTATCTCAGTTCTTGTTCTCAATATGCAGCATTGACTAATGATGCGGAAATCTAGAAGTTTGATCAGAGAATCTCAGAACTACAGAGAAAAGTACATAATGTTCAAGCTCTGCTTGGAGAGAACTGATAAGAGGAAAAAAGACATGTTCCAAGAAATCCGGATACCCACAGGTTGACAATTCTTTGTATGAAAAAGGCTACCTTAGAGTCAGCAACGCAGTGTAATGAATATTAAGCAAAGAAGTACTTTACCTTTGAAGTTTAATTCATATATCTGAGAACCAGCACAAAACGTCAGAGTGCCTCTCTGGTCAGCTAGAAATGCCTCCTCCAGATCTGCAGAATTTACTGTGGCATGGGGGTAAATCGGGTGCTACAGATAGAACAAGGAAATTACACACGTTAGAAATAAGCCTGTGGTGTAAGTGGCACTGTGGGAACATACCAGTTTTTCCTCAGGTCCCTGTGATGAGATGCTGTGTGGAACTAGTCTCAAAGACTTCCAGCATTTTGTTCTTTGGGGAAGGTACCTCACAGAGAACAACTGCTTGATACAACAGCAACCAAAGTGTTTACCCTGTGAGGTCAGCTTCAGCCTGCATCATCTCTGGAAAATACGCCCATTTCTGAAGGCAGTCCTTTGGAAGCTTTCACAGAGACTCAGTACTGCTTTGATGGACGCTTCATAAGACAATCCACCAGGGCATCAAAGCAGCACTACAGTGGCACCAGCAGGACATGTAAAACACATCAGCTGCCAAACAGTATATACTAAGCAACTCTCCAAAGATGGCTAAGCAGGAGCTTTCAGCATCAAACCATGGATCTCACCTCTTTCCCATATTCAATCCACTGCCCCAAGTCGTCAAGCCAATACCAGGCATACGCCATTCTGATGATGAACAGAAGGGTCTGAAGGCACCAGAAGCACAGGAGAACTGGTCAGTGCCTGGCTGCGTCCTCACCCCTAGCACAGAAAGAGAAATCCAGAGTCAGTCTTTCCCAAAGCTGTCGACCTATACAGTATCCTTGCTGATCTCAGAAGCCTAATGACATCTCAGAAAAGGAGACTTCTTGGGCTAGGAAGTACGGAATCAAGGAAATTAATCTATTTTACAGGCTTTACATCATATTTGACATGTCACGTATCAGAGGAATGACCCTGAGTTCTGTGGCTTGGGTCACCATTTTTTCTCTAAAATGTGTATTAGGAGAAAACACGACTGGCGCAATTAACTTGGTTTCTTAGATGAAGGTCAGCAGTGCCACCTGGATAACAGCAACAAGACACAGTTGTTAAGCAGAAATCCCACTGCCTTCAGAAAGCACCAGCAGCACCACTCCTCCTTCTCTGATGAGGAAAGAAAAGGGGCTGTATGAGGATAGGGGCCCCAGTGAGGAGAGGCTGGGCTTCCCCATGCCAAACACAGCTCGCTGTGGGATGAGACATTCACAATTTCTCTGGGCAGCCTGTACTGGTGGTTTGCTACACTCTGAGTGAATAATTTTTTCCTAGAATTTCCCCATGTCAGTTCAAAGTGCCTGCCCCATGCTCCACCTTAAGATATGCCACCTCTGAGGGCAGAACAGGTGGCCACCAGCAATTCAAATACAAATTTCCCTTTGCTTTTTCTCCCTCCTCCTCCTTCAATTGTCCCAGCTTTGGATTGCAGCCCAGCAAACATTTTTCTATGCTCCTGCATCATGACCTCATTGCAGGGCGCACAAATGCAGCCAAGCCAGTTGCCCACCTGCCTGCCGTGGAGTTTGCAAGGGTCTGTGGTGGAGATGCTCACAGCAGCCCAAGGAATTTCAACAGGCTGTGCAAGGGGAAATGGGAAATGGTCATTCATCTGATTCTGACATCCTTCATGCTTTGGCAGGGATCGGGCTATTCAAAGCAGGCTAGTCAAGGGAAAACAAACAAGGAGTTCCCTTCTAGGGTTGGTTGCAGTACAAAGGCCCATGAACAAAGGCCTGGCAGCCCCTTGGCCTGCCAGAACAAAGAGCAAGGAAGGACATAAGTCCCTTTCCCAGCCTTAGCTTGTTCCACCGCTGTCTTCAGACTGTTGTGCTCTTTATACAGAGTAACACTAGCCAGGCTTTTCCTAGAAAAACGCTCCCAATTCATTTTCTTTCAAACCCCATTGCAGGACATTCATGAGATCCAATGCTCCTGGGAGCTTTTTTTGGATGCCTTCACCCCTTCTTTCCCCTCTGCACAGCGGTATGCTGCTGCCGTGGCAGAACTGTGAGTTCTTGGATAGAGTGTGGGATTTGGAGGGGGTGGAGAAGGAACAGAGGAAAATGGGCAAGGAGGCTGGGAAGAATCAGATGAAGTTTCCAGCAGCTCTTCCCCCTGCTCCCCCCATCCGTGTTCCCTCTCCCCCTTCTCCACAGACCACTGCTACCCCTGCATAGATCCGGGACCCCTGCTCTGCTCTAACCCCACCCTCTCTCCAAAAGGGTGCACTTCAGTCCCGCTTTCACTTTCACTTCCCAATGCTTGTGCTCCCGGACAGTTTTTTTTTCACTCAGCAGCTAACCCCAAGGAGAAAGAAATGAAGGTAAAGCTCTTAATATAGCAGACAGACATATTTCATTGTCAGGATTCAGTGTCCTCCACCTTTTACCAAAGATATCACTATCTGCTCTTGTGTAACAGATATCCCATAAATTTGCCTTCACGTCCGTGCTGCAATAGCCTGCACAGATGAAAAGCAACCTCACACCACCTTCCACATTGCCTCCGCTCTCAGAACGGAGGTATTAACGAAGACAACCATGGTTTATGGCCTGACTAACAGCAAGCAGGTGTCCTTCCAGCGGAGCCAAAAGCAAAACCTACAAACTGCGAAATCCCCAACTTCCTCCGCCTCCCTCCCCAGCTTGGCTGCATCCCAGGAGAGGTGTCAGAGCCCCACGCGTGCTGCCTCCCCAGAGTCCCCTACTCACAGTGCTGTCAGCAGGCTGCCCATCCACTTCCCATGACGGACGGGTGTCAGTCACATGCCTATGCGTCACCACAGCCCTCTGACCCCTATGTCCACGTGGAAGAGGACCCTAGCACGCAGTGAGATCTTCAGAAATAAAATACAAGTGGCCAACTGGAGCGCCGCTGCCGGACGTCAGGGATGCCTTCCCACTAGCCCAGGGCCCATTAAGGAGTGGAGCTAAGCAGCATTTCCTTCTGGTTATTGCGCCATACTCGCGCGCATCTGCCAGGCATGAGCAGAACGGCCAGGCGGAGCTAATGGTTCTGGCAGGCGTATCAGTAAAGTCAACATCCCTGTGAGCCGGCATAGCTTGTCCTTTTTGCTTAACTTCTCACACTGGGCACCAACGCCTGACTTTCACCTTTTCCCTCCTGCCCCTCATGTGGCCAGGAACGCTCCAGATCTTCTCCTGCCATTCAGCTTCTGCTGATAATCATTCTTCGAAAACCCAAAGCTGCCATTGCCTTGCAAAGCGAAACCCCCATCTCAATGCATGAAGTGGGAATACCCCTCAGCGTGCACCTGGGCTGGGAAATGCAGTAGGCAGAGTTGCACAGACAGACCCACAAAAGTGCAGAACAAGCACAGGACTCTGCAGTGCAGGGCTGAATCAGCCCACACTGAGCTACTTACTCTCTTTTTTACTCCTTTACCTTCAAATCAGAGCCGTTCTTTGCTGAAATCAGAGCAGGATGAGATTTCCTATCTGATTTGCAGCCCCGCGGAAGACTGACAGCATTTCCCAGAAGAGCTGTGAAGCATAACGCTTAACGATAGGTCAAGCAGTACTAACCACGTAAAATACTTGCATCTGAGTAGGTTTGTTTTAGTTGCACAAATTATGTTCAGTTGAATTGCCCAGAACAGTTTCATCCTCTGATAATCTGGTTAGACCAGATCGGCGGTGACAGAACCATAGAGAGCTCAGTTCTTGTTTCTGGAAAGGCTGCCGCCTGAGTGTTCTTTATGAACACAGGATAAAAAAAGAAACAGAGCTGTGAGTGTAAAGTTGAACCTTGCTTTTTCCCCATCCGGCCCTTTCTGACTGCCTTTTGACCTCTCATATCGTATCTGCTTCTCATCTCCATAGTTGTGCAACTTTTATGCTCTCTTTGACTGATGAGATTTATCAGCTCAGATCCCTCAGGTTCATTTCTGCATATGGGAATTCTCTGCTAAAATACTCTTCTGAACCAAAGCCAAGAGTTTCAGCAGACAGCGATACCAGCTCTAGGAAAAACATTCTGCTTGGTACAGAATGTTTACATAGCTTTCTGGGGACAGCATCCTCCGTAAAACAAACAACGTGCTGCAAGTTGGAGACATACGTTCACTGTAAGCCGATACATTGTGACATTGTATTTTCCCTTTTTATCACTTTTAATTGCAATGGATGGCTGCGGGGCTGTTGAACCTCTGATTTCTGCTGTCACTCTAATAGTGACACCAGAACTGTCTGCATTTCCGGGGTCTGACAAGTCTCTGAACAGACATTCCATGGCTCTGCCTTTTCCTGCATGCTTAGCAGAGGCACCCACACGTGGTTTCTCTGCGTTGGTGAAATTATTTATCACGCACATGAAAAAAGCACAGTCTTTATCTTCTCTCCACAAGTTTCAAGTCTCGTTGTTGCTTTTGCTTCAGAGGAAACAGACACAAAAAAGAAAAAAAAAAAAAAAAGTGATGTTTCACCTTTTCTAAGTGTATTTCTGTAGATACAAATCAGCTCTGTCACAGCTTCAGACCACTCCAAGGTTTGGTGTGCAAGTACTGATGCTACAGTGCAAGCTTACAGTATGGGAACAGACTGACAGCACCTCATGATGCAGGAAAATCCCCCAAATCTCATTGCAAACCACACTGCCACTTGAAGGCAGCACCTTCTTCCCTAGCTGTGATGGTTTCCCCAGTAATTCCTGTTGTACATTAACTTGTCAGAGGGGGAGGATGAGCCCTGTAACCATGGTGTTCCTCTCTCAGCTCTGTTTCACACAATAACAGGAAATGGTCTCAACAAGAAAAGTAATTCTAAGTTGCTTTGGAAGAAAATGAAAAGGGGGGGTGAGGGGGGAGGGGAAGGAAAGAAAAAAAGAGATTTTTTTAAAATGGAAAAAGAAGAGGAAGAAGAAGAAAAAGAAGAAAAGGAAGAAAAAAAAAACAAAGCCTTTATTTATTTCTAGTCCTTGACTGTGCATTTTACATGTTTTGGTAAATAAATGCTACTTTGGCGTTACTCTAAGTGCATGAATGTTTGGTAGATTACAAATGCTTCACATTCTGCTCTTGCTCTCTCCAGGGCCATCAGATGAGGCTCAGGATGCTGCTTCCAATCTTCTAGGAAAAGATTAACACTCAAGTGATTGGAAATAGCTAACTGTGCTTTTTATCTTTTTAACTTCGCAACATTCATAATGTAAACCGAAGTAATCCAACAACAGAAACCTTTCTGGTGCCAGTAGTTCAAATGAGCATTTCTGTATTGATTCAGCAAGTCTTTTGATTGTAGATTTGAAGTTGAAGCTCAGACCTGAAGTCTTTCATGTCTTCCGACAGCACCAAAAGGTACACTTCATAAGGAATCTGCCCACGACTCTTTACTGCTCTTGTCTAACAAAAGGATAATCATATTTCACTGCTGTTGGGACAAAAGCTGAATTTCCAGCTTCACTGGTGGTACCAGGTGAGGTGGGGTCCTTGGAAAAGAATCGAAGCCTATTCTGAACTCTGCTTTGGGGTAGTTAGCTATTTTTTTAATATACATTTTTTACTGTGTCAGTACATTTTGAAATATCATTTCAAAGCAATAAAATTCAAAATTGAAGCATTATTTTGAAGCAAAATAGAGTTATTTCACTTACACAACAATAAATAAAACATTCTGAGTTTTCTTAGCTCGTTATTTGAATTTCAAATGATTTTCAAATATCTTCCCACTAACCCAAATCTTTGCTTCCTGGTGAGTGAAGTTTTATCCCCCCCACCTCCTGCTTTCATCCACATGTACTTCATCTCCGGTTTGCACTCCTTGCCCATTTCCCTCTATAATCTTTCCCCACAGCATCATTCCACATGGTGCTACAGATTTCATAGAATCATAGAACCATAGAATGGCTTGGGTTGGAGGAGACCCTTAAAGGTCATCTAGTCCAATGCCGCTGCAGTGAACAGGGACACCTACAGTGAGATCAGATTGCTCAGAGCCCCGTTCAGCCTGACCTAGACTTCAGTTTAAATCCTGTGCTTGACTTCCATGTAGCCAGATTCTAGTTCTGCTGTAGGCTCTCTATTTGCCAAGTTAGGAAATTAAAAAATAATATATAATTTGCTGAGGATTGGGCTAGACTGCAGAATCTGGATCTTTGTTTCAAAGACACTCTGAAAGCAAGGAAAGCTTATTTCAGAGAAGTAGATTGTTCTGCTAAAAAAGAAAAGGGCTGAGGCAGCTGTGACTTGCTCATCAGATCCCAAATGGCAAGCTTAGGGCTGCTTGCAGCAAGATTTTGGCTCAGGCTCATCCTCATTTGCAGTGATTAAATGAATAAGAGCATGGCTTGTGTTTGGAAGGATCAAAGGCATCAGGCGTGTAGCAAGTAGATTATATCTTCTCCTGTAAGTTCTGATGGTTTCCTCAGTATGTCTTGATTTCTTGTTGAACTACTTCCAACAGTAGCTGCAGTTTGTGTGTAAGATAATCTGAAGGGGAGAAAAAAAAGAAAGTTTAATCTGGACAATATCCTACGCTATGGATAAAAATCAGAAGAACATTGGCATAGGATGGATGGAGCATTTTATGTTAGCAGATGACTGAATCTGTTGGTGTTTTGTTTTTTTTTTTTTTTTGCTGTATGTTTTTTTCTGTTCACTAGTTACCAATATATCTCAACCCAACACCAAATCAAAAGAATTCAAGATTCATAATTGAAATTAGAAGTTAAAATCAAAACCAGGCCCTTGTTTTAGAATAAATCACTGTTCTTGTGCCACCAGAGCTACACCTAAGGTAAACCTGTGCCATGTACTGCATGGAGAGGAAAGGTACTTCATTTCCACACCTACATCTACACCCAAACCCATACCATTAAATACATGGCCCCCCCACCAGGCAGCCTGCACCATCTTTTCCCACCACTCCCCTCCCCAGCCTTTCAGGAAATGTTTGTGCATGGGGCTCCAGTGCCTGCTCTTCCCTCACTCTCTCCACATCAGCATTTGATCTTTTGTTCTGTTTCATCCAAATTTGATAGAAATACTGATCCCACAGATATGATGAAGATATGACAGTGCCAATCTTCTTGGATCTAGACCTCAACCCTATCTTTTCTAAAAAGATTAGGCTGGATTATTAGTATGTTCCCAAGCAACCACCCTACCCCTGAGTGTGCTTAGGTCAAGAACACTGAAACCCAAGAGCATACTTACAGAGCAGTCTGTGGCAGCGATTTGACATTTTCCTATGGATTACGAGGTAGTAGACTGGAAAGCCACTTAAAACCATGGTGCATCCAATGCTAATGTTTACAGGGTCCGAGTAGATTGACATTGCTACTGTGAAGAGGCAGATGATGGTAAAAGAGACTGGAACAAACAGGGGGACCTGGGGAAAAGAGCGAAGGCAAAACTGATCATACCAGCCAGCACAAGTTATAATCGTGTATCCATTTTAAAGAAGAAGAGAAAAGTCTGTCCTGCACGCTATTTCTGTACAATCCGTTGTGAACAAGTAGGATGCAGAAAACAAAAGTGTTCTCATGCCACCCTTGGAGCCCAGAGTGCCCTGCAAGGTGCATGCCTCCCTCCATGCGCACAGACAGAAGCTTCACCTCACTTGCAACCACACACCATGCGGGAGAGAAGTCAACTGCAGCAGCTCATTCTACGTACAGCATGTGTGCATGTGCATACACACACCCCTAAACTTGTCACCTGTGGCAACTGCTGATGGAAATTCTGATGCCAAGAGCAAAATCCCTTTGAAACAATCCAATCTTTGGTCATAACACTCGTGACTCACTTTGAGCTGCCTCCAGCCTGCCTGAGGCCTATGGCAACCAACACAGGATAAACCAGCTCTGCAGCACCTGTGCCAAGAATGCGGTTTTCAGTGACAGCCTGCTGAAAGACCAGTACAGCACTCAGTGCTTCAGCCTCATTCTTTTGGGTGAGTCAATTCGTCTGTGTTATTTGGAGGGCAAAACTGAAGTAAGAAGCTGTGAAACATTTCCTTCTTCTTTAGATCTGACCTCAGCCAAATTACTCCTCACCACATCTGATAAAGGAGCTGCTGACCTCACCTAGGGTGACAATCTCTTTTCTTGTAACACAGATCATATTTTGGATGCTGACCATACTAAGCTGGGGGAGATAGTTGCTCTAGTGATGGCAGCTGTCCAGCCACCAAACTTGCATGCTCTCACTGACTTTCCAGCCTGAGTATCCTTTGCCAGCATCTCCTACGTGCACATATTCACACAGCACATCTGTCTGAGAGATGCATGAGGGAACTGCTCTCTCCCCTTGCTGGTGTTTTCTTACCATTTTCAACTAAAAATCTGCAGGAGAAAAGTACCAGCACAATCTCTTATATTTGTCTTTGATTATTTGTTCTCTGTAAGCAAACTGCTGTTGGACGAAGAAATATTTCTGACCACTGGAGAGCAGCACATGCACACATCACATCCGCGCTGTTCTTTGCTCTTGCAGATAACTGTACTTCGGGTTTGAGGTGGGTCTAAAAAATGGGGAGAGAGAGGAAGAGACCACCAAGCTGACTAAAATGCCATCATCTTCCTCACTCCCGTTCTTAGGAATTATTAAAAACCTAAAGCTGTATCTCAAACGGATTCTCAGAAAGTAAAAACATCACCAGTGCTACTCAGTAATACATTTCCCCCAAGAATACTATTTTAAAAGAAAAAAAACCAAACTTATTAAAAATCTGAGTCTGGGTGACTGCATGAGCCAGCCAGCCAGCAAGCTCGGAAGCCTCAAGGTCTCTACTAAATACGCTGTCTCCAGTAAACACCAAGAAGAACTACCCCAAATTCTGCATCAGGCCCCACTCAGCTTGGGGAGGATCCCTGGGAGTGGTGGAAAGTGCTTCTTTTCCCCGAGTTTCTGGCTGATCAGCTGCCCAGTGCCTGTGGCCTCAGAGGTCTCCTCTCCTCTGCAGGAACTGGCTGGAGGCAGTGTGCAGGCGTGACTGGAGAGGGGAACACATTGTGCATGGCCCCAGCCAAATGCTGCCTGCAGATTATCTGGCAGTGGGAGAGTTGCCTTGAGCAGGGGCTCTAAAAGCCATGCCAGCTTTCGGGACTGAGCACTCCCCATGAGCAGGACCCCAGCAGCCAGCAAAAAGGTCCAGGAATGGAGAAAGGGGACAGGGCGGCCTCCAGCTTCCCCTTGAGGAGTGGGAAACTGAACTCCCTCGGCTCCTCTCTTCCCCTCTGTCCACTTCTAATGCTTTTCATTTCTTATGGCCACAGGTTTCATGCATTCCAAATGTTCTGGAGCTGTGCACATGGAAGCACCATGCATGAGGCACTTTCTGAAACCCCTCAGGCTGCCTGTACTTGTAGTTCAGACAATATCCCATAGAGGCTGTGTGTGGCAGGGGACTCAGCGAGCTGTGCTCAAGCTGTTCAACACTGTACGATACTTTTGTACTGGGAGATGATTTTCTATGTCAGGCTCCAATCTCCCATCTGGCAATGCTCTTTTCCCCATGATACATTCCGCTCCTCACTAGGGCTAAGACATACCTGATACTGACATCACATCCAGGCAAAGGTCCTTCCCTGCAGCCTCAGAGAGGAGAGCATGAGAACTACCTTCTGCAGTTCCCAGCCTGATACCTTGTCTCCTGGAGCTAGCTGTCACTCTGCAGCTGCAACTGGTAGCCCCATGTAGAACTGGTTTGAATAGAATTTACCACATCTGTTGTTTGGGCACATCAATCAACCTTGGGATTTTCCTTACAGAGAAATAGGGATTTAGAGCCCTTGGAGCCTAAAGGCAATCACAGCCATATAATGCTCTAAGAGAGAAAAATGACAGGCATGTGTTCCAGGCTGTTAGATACAAACCATGAATTACCTTGAAGGGGCTTTGCAGCTCCGGGTGACGGTAGCGATGGACAATGAGCCCAAGAGTGGCTAATCCTATGAAGAGCCATCGGGAGAAGCTGAAGAAGTTCAGTAGATGGTAGATATCTCCAATACACACCATGGCAGTAACCAAAGGGAACTGAGCATTGTGAAGATTAAATATGGTCAATTAAACCTTGCTATGGTCCTCAGACAGGGAAGGGTAATACGGGTCATCTCCCCCACCCCCCTGCAATCACAGATAGCTACTTCACAAACCCAACATTTCAGAGGTCACCAAACATGTTGCAAAGCACTCTCACAGACTGAAGAGTGCTGATCAAAGTTCTAAATACAAAATTATGGTGCTACAGAAAGGATGGAGACCAACAGCATTGTTGGTGCTCTATGTCCTAGGCAGGGCAATTCAAACATGCCCAAAGGCCTGTGGTACAAAGGCTTCACACAGAAGTATTTGCTAAGCTTCTAACAGGTCAACTAAGATGCAGAGGCAGTGTTATGATGGACCACTGCTGGGAAAAAAAGATGAATGGGAAGGGAGGAAGAACCCAAATCTGAGAGCCTCTCCACAAATGTGCATTTCTAGCATTTCCACTAACCTAGGAATTTCAGTTTTTCAAGTAACCGAAGGCTGGCCGAGAAATTCCCATAGAAAATATCAGGCAGCAATGGTAGGGACAGTACTTTGAAAGAATATGGCCAAGAGAAAAAGGTGGAGACTTTGAGACAGTGGGTTTGAGTCTTACTACTGACATGAGAGGACTTGCTTTTTTGCAATCTGACAGTGTCTCAACACCCTTTAAAACTTTTCAGATTCTCCGGGCTCTGCAGATTGCCATGTAAAACAAGAAAGCCAAGACTGCGAGAAGTGAGATAGGCAGATCTCCTTACCATAAGCATGACAGCAGGAAGGGGTGTATGTCTTCGAATGTGGATCATGGAGAAGAGAGGAGGCCACTGCCCTTCCCTGGAGGCCACAAACAGTGTCCTAGGAAAAGACAGGGAGCTCTATGCATCAGCATCCCACATCTGCACTAGAAATGAAAAGATCAGCAGCTGGACTGATCTCGTCATCACAAGTCTGCTCTTTAAGGCCACAGTTCTCCATTTAGCATCACTTTTCAGTGGATTTGGGAAAAAAATCTCCAAAGATTTCCATACTTCTTCAAGGACCATTTATCTCGGCACGATGCAGAGCCCACTACTGGTAGTGTCTCTGTGGGTAATAGTTAGTAGTGACCTTTAGTTGAGCACAGCATGAAAATGAATGTGTTGAGGCTGGAAGCAGAAACAAGCCAGTAGGAGGTGGAGGGGCCACAAACCTCAAGTCTTTAGAAGAGAGGTTGGCAAGTTCATGGAGAGGGGTTGTCAGTCCTGATGCTCATCCCAAAAGGAGACTAGGCTTAAGATCAAGGAAAGCCTGCTTGGCTGTGCGACAGCAGCAGCTATGTGCCAGGGATAATATATATGTCTCTGTCTATAAATATAAACTACATAGAGATATACATAAACTCGAGAGAGAGATAAATAAAGCCCAAGTTCCTCAAAGAGCAGAGCAAGTCTCTTGCCAGTTGTTAGAAAGTAGTTTTGTGTATTACAAAGATGACAGCTACAAACAGGGCAAGCTACAAAACAACAGCAGAGAGCTCCTTGCCTCCATTCCTCTCCTGAATTGTGAAAGGGTAATTAAGGAGAAAGCATTGCATTTTATAAACTTAATATCCACAAACACACCAAGCCAGAGCATCAGCTGGGCTGGAACGGAGCCCGAAGCAGCTGGGGCATGAGTGTGTAACTGGTTTTATTGCTGTCTCTGTGGTTTTGCTGGGGTGTGGCTGGCCAGCAGCCAGGGAGGCCCCATCACTGTTCATATGGCCCTTCTGCAGTGATTATGTTAATGATGCCAGGAAGGGGGAGAGAAGGATGACAGAAACATGTAGAAGCCCTGTGCTCTCCAGGGACTTCCCATCCTCAAAGAAAATCTCTAGCTAGGGACTTTAAGCAGGGGATTCTCCTCACCATGTTTAATACAGGACTTGAGGGTAGCAGATCAAATAACTCATTAGCTCTTGTGCTTTGAAACATCCCTTTCATATCAAATGATCTTTCCTTTTGCAATCAAAGCTGTGAAATGGAGCTGGCTCCAGAGAGTTTGCTCAGCTCCTCAGGACCAGGAGGACGCACTTTTCCATCAGCTCTGCCCTCCTCTCCAATCTCAAGGCTCGCCCAAGGACACAGTATAGTCGCCAGTGGAGCTGGCAAGATAACTTTTCCATGGAACAAAGTTCTTATTATTGTTTCAGCAAGGCTTGTTGAGCCTCAGCTATTGCTTTAGGAATGACCTGGCTCTGATAATGTTTCACCAAACTTAAAGCAAAGTTCTCCAGGGAGCGCTTGTTTTAGCCAGAGGTCCTCATAACACAGAGACTTGTGCCCTGAAGCAAAGGCACTGGATGAAGCCAGCAGACAATGACTCTGCTTCACTGAGCAGCTGTCATGTCAACAAAGCTTGTAGTTCACCAGAAACGTTGATATTTTACTTCAAACTGGAGTATGAAGTGTGGGAGCAGGTGAAAACCTTGGTTTTCTGGCCAGTCAGAGAGAGCGTAAACCTGGCCAGGAAAGGGAGGAAGACAACTCAAGACAGAGTGTTCTGCAGGTTATGTACTGGGAGTCAAAGGCCTTAGCTTTCTCACAAAATGCCATCCAAATGATTGTCACGTACACGGGTTATTGGTGCTTCTCTCCAAAACATTAAGCCAAAATGCAATACATTTTGAGGGATCTGACCTGGAAAATGTGAGGATTCCTCCATTCATGGTGCCAAAGCAGGACAGCGCAACGAGGACAGGGACCACTGAAATAAGGTTTGTGCAGGCTTGCTGCACAAAACTCTGGAAGAAGAGCAATCATGACTGCAGGAACATGTAGTGATCTCTAGGTAATATCAGATTCAAGCAGAAAAAACTTCCTCCAATGAAGGAGTAAAATACTTAATACTTAAAATCTTGCCTTTTTTTACTGTTATCTCTTCATAGAACAGCTTAGGTTGGAAGGGACCTTAAAGCCCACCAGCCCCAACCCCCTGTCATGGACAGGGCTGCTCCCCAGCAGCTCAGGATGTCAAAGGCCCCATCCAACCTGGCTTTGAGTGCATCCAGGGATGGGCACCACAGCTTCTCTGGGCAGCTGTGCCAGAGCCTCACCACCCTCTGAGTAAAGAATTTCTTCCTAACATGTAACCTAAATCTCCGCTCTTTTAGTTTAAAGCTATTCTCCCTTGTCCTATCCGTACTAGACTATGTAAGAAGTCAGCTCCCCTCCTGCTTAAATAAGCTCCTTTCAAGTAGGTTCTCAGTGAGGTCTCCTGGCGCTTTCTCTTATCCAGGCTGAACAATCCCAGCTCCTTCAACCTTTCCTAAGAGAGGTGTTCCAGCCCTCCAGCCCTTTATCTGCAGATTCTTTTTCATTATTTTTTAAGAAAGACTAGAAGGTAATGTTTTCTAATAATTCAGAGAAACAACAAAGAAAAACAAAAGACTTTTATGAGGAAAACTATCTCCTAGACCCTTGTCAAGACCACCCCCTTCAGTATAAACCAACCACACTAAAGACAGTTATCAGTAGGGTGACAACTCACCACAGCAACAGCTGGAGAAGCCAGAACATCTTGTGTTCCCAGGGCAGTGTAATAGGAGATGTTGGTGAGCATATACCCCACAATGACAGTGATCACAGACACAATGACAGCCAGGGGGATGTTTCTGTAAGAAAGAGGAAGAGAGACACGCAGTGAACAAGCTGTTATACCTTCATTTCTCATCATGTTACTGCAGACTGCAGCTGCTGTTGGTTTGGTGAACCCACAGACTTATTTCCTCCTGTTTTGTTTGCTGGTGTATAGGGACGCAGTGGTAGCCCAGGACTGAGGTACAAAAGCCATCTACTTCTCCAGCCTTACCGTTCGGGTCTGACCAACTCCTCACGCACAAAGCTGGTCTGGAACCTGTGCAGACACAAGGAGAGGCTTTGAAGCAGCTCTCAGACAGTGACACACTGTCAGTGAGTTGCCCTCCCATCACACCTACCAGCCTGAATATGCGAACATGCCTGCATAAAAAGCCAAGGGCAGCTTATCTGGAACCAGCGACTGCCTGTCAAAAGCATCCTGGAAGTTTTTGGTGTGGCCTACAGAGGAGAAAAAACAACAGATGTGTCAGATATGGACATCCTTCCTGCAGGCTGCGTACCACCTGCCCAAACCTGGGACAGGTGTGTGTGACATCATGGGCGCCAGGTATTCAGATTTGTTGCATTGTTTTAATTTGCAGTGCTGTGTTGGCATAGTCAGGGACAGAAGAAAACTATCCTCTCCTGTTCAGCTACAAGAGATATGTCAGGAAAGGCACTGTCTGGAAGTGGGAGATCACAGAGAGGAGAAGACCTGAATTCTCCCATCCTTTCTTACAGCCCAGCTCTGATTCCCTGGGCTGACCCCTCTCCCCATCCACTGACAGCCGGATGCTGGCTCTGTTTGATGTTGTGCAGCCAGCAAGGCAGCTAATGCAGCTCCCCTGGTCCCATGCTGTGTGGAGCATGGGAACTGAGAAGAGGGGCTACTGGCGTGGGAATGGCCCCGCAGGAGGGGAAGTGGGGACACAGGGGGCAAAACAAACACAGTAATAAAAAGTAGAGGTGATTGGATCAAAGTGCATTTTACCAGCTCCTGCAGTTTTCCTAAAAGTGCTCTGCTTGAAATAAATCTGGGCCAGCACCAAGAAGCGGAAGAAGAATGGTGAGTTTTACAAAGCTGTTCCTCTTCAGAAAAGAAAAAAAATGTACAGATCAAAGTCAGGATTTTGGTTATAGGGCAGATTTTATCAGACGTCAGAAAAATAAGGAGAGGCAGGCAGGAGCATGGAGCAGCCTCTTATCTGAAGGAAGAGCAGCAAGAACACAGCCAAAAGGAGTTGTATTTCCAACATTTTCAAATCCAGGTGGCCCTAAGTTTGGGTTCCACATCTGTGTTTGGTTTTCCATTTCAAAATGTATTTAAAAGAAGAGGCACAGAGTTTGTGTGGTTGTTCCTCCCAGTGAGGCACCTCAGTTGGGCATGGGGTGCGGAGCACTGGTCCAGCAAGGCTCTGAAACAAATCCCAGTCAAAGGGGAAGGCAATGGCAGGGGGAAGAACAAGAGTGCAAGCAAAGAGAGCAGGGAGAGGCTGCGGAGCAAGGCAGACTCATTTAAAAACAAGAACAAAAATGAAGTTAAAAAAAAAAAAAAAAAAATACATGGATTTGAAGAAAACTAATGTAGAAAATGGAATGGGCCAATTGGGGTAGTCTTTTTATACACTAAAGTGACTGCTTATAAGTAATGGCACATAAAAAGGATTTATTGTCTGCAATATATTAATGAGTGATTTAGAGTCCCCCATGAGTCACATTAAACACAACCTGTCATCCCGGGGTCTCTCGGTGGATTCTCTCTCCAGATGTCACCGGCACTTATCCTCCTCACTGGAAGACAGTGCCAAGGATCCAGATTGCCATTTGAAGGCATCCCTAACAATAATGGCTCTGGATTTCTAGCTGCAGGGCAGACCTTCAGTTCAAAAGTGCTGCCTGCCCGAGGGGGTTTTCGCGCATTCAAAGGAGCCAGCACCAGACATCAGAAAGAAACATGAATGTTGATCCTCCTGCCTTTGTTGTTTCCTCTGCAGAGGAAGGAAATAGTGTGAAAACAGAGCTGGCTTCATCCCCTGAGTGTGAATGCCATGGGCTTTTCTATAAACTGAGGCTTGGATTAAAGCCAATACTCTTGTATCAGTCCCAGAAGATATCGTTGCGAGGTTTTATCTTATGTTTTCTTTTCCTCTGGATATGAGCACACAATTGTGCATGAGTCCATTGTAAGTTTACTATGTTACTACCTATTTCCATTAGGGGGTAAAAAGCATCAGCAAAAGCCACAGGAAGGGTAGAGATGCAGTTACCAGGGCTCAGCTGGGGGCTGGTAACTCCTTACAGGGCTGTGACAGGCTCAGGACACCAGGGGATGCTGTCACATGTCCCCCACATCCATGGCATCTGCACTGCTTTGGAAGGATTTCAAGACATGCTGACAGTGGGTATCCCAAAGGAAAGGGTCAGCAGAGGAGTGTGCCTCTGTCAGCCCAGGTGGGCTCATACAGCCCCACTCATTCCCAAAAAGTACTGGAGTACTGTGTCCAGGTCTGGAGCCCCCAGTACAAGAAAGAGAGGGAGCTGTTGGAGAGGGTCCAGAGGAGAGCCACAAAGATGATCAGAGGGCTGGAGCACCTCCCCTATGAAGACAGGCTGAGGGAGCTGGGCTTGTTCAGCCTGGAGAAAAGAAGGCTGCAGGGTGACCTCATTGCAGCCTTTCAGTACCTAAAGGGAGCCTACAAACAGGAGGGGGATCGACTCTTTGAAAAGGTAGATAACAGCAGGACAAGGGGAAATGGTTGTAAGTTGAGGGAGGGAGGATTTAGGTTAGATGTCAGGGGGAAGTTTTTTACTGTGAGAGTGGTGAGGTGCTGGAACAGGCTGCCCAGAGAGGCTATGGATGCCCCATCCATAGGGGTGGTCAAGGCCAGATTGGATGAGGCCCTGGGCAGCCTGGTCTAGTATTAAATGTGGAGGTTGGTGGCCCTGCATGTGGCAGGGGGGATTGAAGACTCACAATCATTCAGGTCCCTTCCAACCCTGGCCATTCTGTGATTCTGTGAAAAACCTGCAGAGAAAGCTGAGCCGGGAACACCAGCCCCACAGAAGTGACACAGCTTGAAGCCAACTATCCCACACACTCAGCCCTGAGCTGTGTACATCCAGACATCACCTACCCTGGGCCAGCAGCATCATCCCTGGCACGATGATGAGCATGAGGGCCAGCAGCTTGACGACGGAGAGGGCCGTCTGCAGCCGTGCGCTCCAGGTGACGCTCCAGGAATTGAGGGTGAGGACTGCATCTGGGGAGGAGAGCATGCTGCAGCATGTTGGCACATGCAGGAAGAACTGCTCTTGCGTTGAGGGTGATGGGGACAAAAGTGCATCCTCCCAAAGAGGGTGTTCAGAGCAAGAGATGCAGACAGAATGCCTTCAGGTCTTGGGCCCCAATCCCAGAAGATAACACCCCATGGGAAGTCTGAGGCAGAGAGGCCCCGAGACGTGGCATGGAAGGTTGTACTTACAGTAGCCCAAGAGAGAGACGAGCTTCACAGCAGGGACGGGCGCTGCACAGGGGGCAAAAAATGGCTCCAGCAAGTAGCGACCAAATGCCAGAGAGACCACAGCACTGTTGGCGGGCCTGGGGAGGGAAACCAGGCAGGGTCACACTTGGCTCTGTGGATGGCCTCAACATGGCGGGATATAGGGAGCGAAGCTTCCTCATAGTGTGTAGACCCACCCTACCACACGGATCCTGTCATCTTTTTCACAGGTTTTCTCAGTAAATAGGTTAAGAGGCACAGATGCAAGAAGTTTAATTCTTAACTCAAAAACAAAAGTTGAGATTAATCACACACGGCAGTGCTGCGTGTTTCATGTGTCCTGCTTCATCTCAGCGCACATGGAGGACAGGCCATTGGGAGAGGAGGATTAGCTTTTTCAGGTGGAAAAAAAAAAAAAGCAATTTACAAATTTCTAACTTGGTATTTAACTTGGGACTAAGCCAGAAAGCTTTTTATTTTCCACAGAAGAATGTGAGAAGCTTCACGATGGAAGCAGAAAATCAGAAACTAACTTGTCATCTGCTCTCAGTGGCCAAGAAATACCACAGCTCTTGAAGGATACCAGCTGCCGGGGGAGAAGAAACAGATTCCTCAAGCACAGATCGCAATGAACACATGCAACTATTTGCTCATTCTGTCTTCTTCCTTCTATCACTGACAGTCTTTAAAGTTATCCAGTTGATTGTTGTTTGGTTTTTTTTCCCATTTCCTTTACAAACTACTTAGACTGTTACCTGGCACCATAACTGAACACCGAAACAAACAAAACACAGCAGCAAACTGCAGAGCACCCAGCAAAAATCAAACAAACAAAATCTCCTACCTGATAGCAAAAAACTCTGCCCACAGAAACAAGAAACTTGGCAGAGGTCCCAGGGTCTCCAAAATATAGATGTAATGTCCTCCAGACTTGGTGATCCTTGTTCCAAGCTCTGCATAACACAAGGCACCTGGCAAAGTATAAATAAGCTTAGTAAATCATCCTTTGGATTTCCTCTTTTCTCTGTGCCTTTGAGGGCCTGAAGGAGTCTGCTTAAAATAAGCAGTGAAGCAGAAGAAGAAAAACAGCTTTTAGCAGAACCATTCCTTTCCACATTTTTGTGTGTTATGATGTTTAGAAGTCAGTTCACTCTTCTGTCAGGGGAGGGAAATTTTCTGCTAATTTGTTTAATGATACAACTTTCCAGGGAAGTCATGTGGAAAGGTAGGAGAAAGAACCACTGCTACCCACTAACCACTACACTACAAGAGACCCCTTTTGACCCCTGGAGGTTTGGGTTGTCCCCTCTCTTCTATGCTACACAGTGGACAGGGGATGTTTTACGAGAGATCATAAAATGCTTCACGCCTTTGCGCACGATGCCCACGTGAAGGGGCTGAGTGCTATCGGGGTATGACCCACAGGTGAGATACCCCATCTGCTTGTCCCAGCTTGGGCAGCCCTCCAGGAGCCCCGGAGTGGTACAGCTGCGCCCCCTCTCCTGCAGAGACCATTCATGGTCACGCCAATGGCAAAGACCCCAGACTTTTCTGCCTCTATGTGAATTTGTGCCAGCACCCTGCCCAAAGTCTTGGCAGACCCCTCACATTTTACTCAGCGGCTCTCCTTTGCTTCAAGCTTGTGTTTAAGGGTTTTGTGAAGTTGGGCTAGAAGAACCAAACAACAAATTTAGCCACAAAATTTAGCAGCAACTTGACAAAGAGGCAGCCAGGCCACAAGAGGAGACCAAAGGATGCCTCCCCATGCAGGGGCTGAGCTACATGACCAGCACACACCTGATCACTTTTTGTTCAGCTCAGTTAAAAGAGCATCTGTGATTTTTCTTCAGGCAAAAATAGATCTTTCCCCAATCAACCACGCACAAGCTGTATCCCACATGTGTAGTAAAGGCAGCCTATGCTCAGCAGCACATGGAACTTGAAATACTGGAAGGCATAGCAAAGAGAAAGAACCACAATCACTCCCAGGTAAATAATTGAACGTCTCGGTTTCTAAATGCCACATTTAGAAATGTCTCATTCCAGGGTATTTTGTCCACATGGAGTATCTTTCCTTTCTTCTTTTGTTTTTGTTTTTTTCTAAGTGGTGAAAGAGGAAGAACTTTAAAGTTACCCACTGAAATAAACACCAGCTTTCTCCCCAGAGCTGTGAGATCTTGCATTTCTCCCAGCAGCACTGTTGGAGGATTGCTGAGAAAGTGCTTCTATACAGTTAATGAAGAAAACTAAAAGCCAGGGCTTTTTTTGCATGCTAACTGTAAGACTTACATTATTTCAGAGGAGCAGAAATCAACATGTCATCAAAAAGTCAACCCTTTGTGAGACAAGAATAGTACTAAAAGCCAACAGCAGAGCAAACAGAGAGCACTGATATCTGCTCCATCTCCCGGATCTGAGGTAGCACCAGACTCACCCAAAACATTTTGAACAGACATTTGCCTGCCCCAGCAGAGGTGCTGGTAACCCCCAGCCTTAGCAAGCCTTTACTTCTGTGGCACTCAGAACGGGGAGATTTTGCTCTATTTCACTCCCAACTTCTTACGCTTCCAGTTTTGCTGGCTCCCCTCACCTGCTGGGTGCTCAAGCAAAGGCCGACCCAACTTCCCACTCACCGAACATGGAGAGGAGCCCACAGGCAAACCACACCACCAGGGAGAACCCCACAGTGCCCGAGTTTTTCAGCACTCCTTTGGGGGAGATGAAGATGCCGCTGCCAACCATGCTGCCGATGAGAAGCGAGAAAGCCCTCAGCAAAGTTATCTTTTTCCTCAGAAAGACAGCCTCCTCTTTTTTCTTGTCTTTCCCCATGGCTGCTTTTCTATCCCCAGGGGAAGGGCATGCATTTAGGAGATACGCAGCGCCTCAGCTGTCTTCAAGGTTCACCTGTAAGACAAGGAAAGAGTGAGGGATCTGGGGCTCTTCCATTCAGGACAAGATTTTTTGCAGCAATTTGTCAAGATCTGTGGAGTCCTCCTCTACCTCGAGATCCACCCAGCAAACAAACTGCAGGTTGATGTAATGGGGCCTAAGTTGGGTAAGCATCGATATTGGCACAGCAGCAGAAAGGATATTTCAAGTTGCAAACTTAGCAATCAAGACCTTGGAAATCACTTACATTATTTTTTATATTATTTTTTTTTCAGAGGAGCAAACAGCCCTGTTAATTGAGGTACACAAATGATACGTTTCAATTTCCTATTCATCTTTGATGAATGAAAGAGCCCTGACTGCACTTTACCACAAAGCCTTTGTTTCGTCAGTGTTTCTTAATATAATATCAAGCCATTTTATTATCAGATCACTGAAGAGCCAAGGATAAATATTGCTATCAATTACAAGATAGAGAGCAGACAGTCACTGGTATCAGAGATGCTTTTGGTACTATTAATATGAAAACCTTTCTGGGTAACAACAGCATGAACAAGGAGCTTTTCCAAGAAAAGAGAGAACTGCAGACACTCCAGGGATCAAGCAGGCTGACTTTGATCCAGCTCTTGTGCCGCAGTGAACTCCCACTCCATCCCTCCAGCCCTTGTCCCCCCCACGACTCAGTGGCCCTTGGCTGCCAGGACAGCAGTGTTATGAGCCTCGTTTCCAGGCTGTCAGTGACAGGACATGGAGTCCACAGGTTGTGCTCGGGGTCAGTTTGTGGCAGGGAATCATTCTCCACTTTCCCTCTGTTCTGGGCTGATGTCTTCATCAGGAAACTCTCTAACCACTTCGGTAGGTAAGGCAAATTCACATCAAGTAGCACAGCCTAATTTGCTATAGCAAGCATGTTTGTAGTTACCCCAACAGCAAGAGGGGCATTTTATGATATTAATCAATCCTGCTAGAGCAGACAAGACAGACATGGAGTGATTTGGGTCCCATTCTCCTGCCTGCCATACATCCCCTCCCTTGTACACGCTGCCTCCGTGTTTTTTTGTTCTAATGCTGTCAGTCACAGGTACAAACATTTGTCCCAGCCTCATGACTGCGTGCTATTGAAAGAGAGACTTTACAAGAGAACCACATCTTCTTGTTTCCTCAAATTATTTAATAATTGTATCAGCATGTCGGTCAGCAGGCAGCAGCCACCTACAGAAACCCAAACTCATTTTGCTGACATACTGCGTTCTCTGTCCCCGCGGTTCTGAAGGGACGTTTCCCGCTGCTGCTCACCCACAACAACGCTCTGCGTGCCCCATACAATCCCACTGTAACTGAGGGCTTCTGCCCCACATCCTTGCTCATCTCCGTGCTGGAAGAAGCGGGGGCTATCACTTCTCCCCTGTCACACAGATGAACAGCACATGCACAAAGCCCTCTCCTTCCAGTGGCGTTAGCTGCTTTCTCTGAGATCACGCCAAGCCTGCACAAGCATCTTTCCTATCAAGCCAGCCAAATGTGGTTATTAAGCCCCTAATGAGCCCCAGAGGACTGCACGGGCTGATGGGTCGCGGCAGCAGCGCCATGGAGCCGCTGCCCACAACATCATGGGGCTGCCCGAGGCTGGGGCTGCCACCGACCCGCAGCTCCCTGAGCCCTGGGCTGCAGCAGCTCCTGGCAATTAAGAACACTCATCGAACACCGCTGTCTGCTATTGGGATTTCTGAGCAGAAGAGAGAAGCACAGAGCATTCGTTTGTGAAGACGAATTAAAATCAGTGTGAAGAGAGATGTTTTGTGCGCAGATATGGCTAAAGCACGACTGCGAGAAAATTAAAAGGGCACTTATCTGGTTGGCTGGGGGTTAAACCAAGCGGGTGCATTTGCAATCCATCAGATTCCCATTCCTTGCTGGGATCCCGGGGCGGCAAAAGGCAGCAGCTCCTCACGGGCTCTGAAATTCCACAGAGAGGGGGGAGCATAAAAAAAAGGAGAGATCAAGTCAAATTTGCACACCAGGTTAATGATCCACTGTAAATAACAAACTCTCTACTTCTGTCCACATGGTGTTTTTCTTCATATACATACTATTGCCATGCAGGTGTATTTGGAGGCAAAACAGTACAGTAAATTTCAGAAAGGTGAAATCTATCAGGACTTCTTCCAGAAGCTGTTGAAGGGAAAAAAAAAAAAAAAAATGGAGGAGGGGGGAAGCAAGCAAGAGTAATAGAAAGCTGTTTAACAGCGGTTCAAAGAGACACCTAACAGTGTGCCCAGGGAACCCACTCTCCTGCTCTGCTTCTCGCTGAATTCCAGGCATTAACATGCAGGGATGTTAATCCTGGTTGCGATGCTTAAGAATATTCACAATGTGCTTAGCCCAAAGTAAATGCACAAAGCTGCTTTTTGTTCACCCTGTGACTTAAACTACAGGCTCACATCCTTCTCCTGCAAAAATACCTTTGCTGGAAATCAGCAGCCAGTGGGACCGGAGGAAAATAGAGCCATCTCACAGCTTCCCACCTGCTGCGAGTTTACTCTGCTGTTCTTCATTTTTATCGATTTTTCTCTTTCCAAGCCATTAATCTTACCTTGCAGACACTGCAGCATGGATGGAGATGAAGGAGATCAACGTAAAGGGGAAGCCGTGTTTGCTATCTGTAGCGGTGCCTAGAGGCCCCAGCCGAAGGAAGGACCCATCGCCACGAGCATACAGAGATGTCACTCTTCTGGGAAGCCATCCACAGACAAGCAAGTTAGAAGAATTAGAGAGAGAAAGCACCATCCCCAGCTGGGACCTGGAGCAAGCAGTGACCTCCCTCCTCTCCTATCATGCAGGAAGCGGGTGGCATCCCTGGGAAACAACAGTTCATACCTCCAAAGTCCCAGTTCAATGACTTACCAAAAAAAAGCCCCTACCAGGGAACACTCCTAACTGTTTACAGCTGTATTTTCTTTGCGTGGGCCTCAATCAATACAATACAGCCAAGAACAGGTTAACCCCTTCCTTTTCACGTCGCGAACAACAGAGGTGTCAAACTGTTCACCGCGGTCCCACTGTTTTCGCTTTTTTTTTTTGAGCCAATAAATGTCACTCTGATTCAATGTCTGCCACAAGGCACAGGATCTAACTAAATAAAATCAGCAGTGAATGGGAGTTTTTTTATTCATGCATGAAAGTAGCATAAATAAGCTTTAATGAGGCTGGTGGTGGTCTGTTCTGGGAACATGATCAGAAAATCTATTTAGGAGACCTGAGAGTTATTTGTTTATAGACCATAATGAACACAAGAAACTGGCTGAAAAGACAAGATGTGCGCCTAGACTTCTTTTCAGCTTTTTACAGCTGTTTTACCACCCTAAATAAGAAATCCAAAGGGACAGTAGTTAATAAATCAGCTCATTCTTGCAGCCTGAGCCATAGTAATAAATGCAAGGTGATTGCTGTAGGTGTAAGCATAAGGATCATTTCCAATTTCTCCTCTTTCTACTTCACAAATTTAGTCTTGAGAGTTATCTATGAGAAGAGTGGAATGTCCTCATGTTCCTTTCTTAATGAAAATATTTTGTTAAGCTCTGACAGGAAAATGGATTTTGGCCTGGGTCACACTTACCATCTCTGTCACATTATTTAGGGGCTTCCTGCTGTCCTTTGGACAAGAGTGACGATTCCTGGAAAACAGGCTGATGAGCCTGACATGTTGCTGATGTGATGATCATATTTTAATTGAGAACCTAAAAACGTTGAACCCACACTTCCACTCTTTTGCTAGAAATTGTTCCAACTGAGCCTGGTTTTCAAGCAGCAACATTCATGTTGTTACAGAGCTCCTTTCTACCAGAATTTCTGACCTTCACTTAGTTTAAGATTATTTATTACAATCAGTCTGCCAAAGAAGCCACTGCAAGTGCATATATTTTAATGAATAGCAGCATTGATTTATCTTCACAAGATGTACAGATTACATGATGTCATCCCACTTTTCTGAGCATCTGAGTGCAACTCTTCATTCAGCTGCCACAAGAAACATGCTTCTGTGCAGCCAGAACTCATTTCCCATGAAAGTCACGCAGGAACATTGGCTCATAAGGATTTCTTCCTTTCATGTCACCTGTGACACATGCAAAACATAAATACGTGACTGATGTGCACCTGACTAAAAGAGACTCCACTCTTCTTCCACAACAATGGCTATTAATGTCTATCAGAAGGATGTACCAGCATCCCTGTAAAAAGAACTAACTCAGTACCCCTTCCAAACGGGAAGGAGTAAATACCCCAATTGCTTGCCTCCGTGCCCATCATTCCCAAAGGGCCAGCACCCAGAAAACTAGGCTCTGGGGCACAGATAGAAAGAATTTCACAAGGAAACTGTTGAGCATAGCAGGATGCTCTGTGAGGCCAGCGTTTTGGCTCAATAGCCTCTCTTGTGGGGCACAGCGTAGGGAACAGTCCTTAGAGCTTTGTTCTTTTGCAGTCTGCACTCCAAGTAGCAAGCTGTTTTCACTCTCCAAATCAGACCTCCTCCCTGGAACAAGACAGTTTGTCCTATTTGAAATTGTTTTCTTAGCTGTGTAAGACAGAACACAAACAAAAATAAATCTAAACTTTTCTATCTGGTAGAAGAGATCCAGCAGAAAAGTCTAATGCTGTAGCAAAGCATGGCCAATTTTTCCTAAAATGAGAATTCCTTTCAACCATTCAAAATTTTTTAAAAATAATAATAATCCTGAAATACAGCAACATTCCTGCCCTTCCTGATGATTTGTTGTGCTTCATCAGTGCCGTCGTCTGAGTTCTGTTCTGTCTTTGACAGGGAGCTAGTCCTAGCTTTTGCAGGAGAAATTTCTCCATTAACCAAGTCTTTGCTTTACCTCTTGCCCTACCTGGGAGCTATAAAGTTCTTCCTTCCTACTACTACTCTGTCATTAGCCAGAAGCAAGCTGCAGGCTGTTCCCTGGGGAAATGGGTCCCTATCAGGGTTAGAGGTGCTGTCTAGTACAGAGGGACATGGTTTGGTGGATGTGGCAGTGATGGGTTGATGGTTGGACTAGATGATCTCAGTGGTCTCCTCAAACCTTAATGAGTCTGTGATTCTGTTCTATGACTGCCACACAGCCCAGGAGCTGCTATGAGGGGCAGGGGGGGGCAGTTAATCAAGGCCAACGTCCCCATCAGTGCTAGGACAACAGCCCTGTCATCCTCCATTATCCTCCATCTGCTTTCAGATGACAATCCAACGTCAAAATCTTTTTAGAAATGTTCTACAAGAACAGGACACATCTTATGAAATGCCAGCCCCACTCCTCACCATCTGCACTCACAAAGAGGACAATCCCTACTAATGCAAGCTGTTTTATCCAGCCATGGAGACAGTTCTCCCCTCTCAAGATGTTTTGTTGATGCAGAGGAAACCTTCCCCTGCTCCTGCGCATTGTTGGATGGCGAGCCCCATCTGACGGAGGTTCCTGACCTAACCCCACTTTAACCATCTGGAACTGAATTCTTCCAGGACTGATTGTAATAAAATGCCTCTTTCCATATTGCCTCGTATATTATGCTACGTTCCTCCTTTATCTCACTGAAATGCTGCTGATTTATCACCCCAAGCCTCCAGCTCCCCTAAGGCTCTATCACAGTGCCTGGCTTTCTTCTTTCTCTTCCTGTCTTGAGGGAATTCAAAAGAAAATTTAAACATAAAAAAAAAAAGGAAATCCTTCACACTGGGATTATCCACACACTCATGATTGCTATTCACCTTTGATGTAGCTGTCTAACTGATGGTTAATCCTCAGTATTTTGTGCTAACTGTCCCACTGCAGTACCTGAAGCACGCACGGCCCAGACTCTGCATCGAACATACCTCAGGATGTGGGGACTCTCCTTTTGGCCTCTGTTCAGCTGTTGCTCATTTATTAAAATAGAAGCCAAAGGCACAATTACACTGGAGGGAACACATTTCCTTGTTAAACTTCTCTGGCTTTCATCCAGAATTTCTCAAGCTATGGAGATTTGTGTTTTACTGCACAGAGTTACAGATTAATTGCTCACCATTCCCTGTGCCTCTGATGGAACAGAGGAACATGAGTAGGATTTCTCTGACCAGAAACACTACCTCATCCCCCATGAAACAATACAGGAATGCACATCTTTGGTTTCTGACCATCCATCCCAGGTAACAGGGAGCAAGGGGTGGGAGAGGATTTGTTAAGGATGGTGGTTACCAAAAGGGACAGGATAACAACAGGAAACAGCTCATGCAGAGCTTTAACCCCAGGTCTGGAAGGAGTCCACCAGGCTGTGCACAGAGGTCCTACTTTGTGACTGCAGTGAAGCAGAAATATGTTATTACAACTCACGATCTAGGGAATGAACATCTGGCACCAGATTCCCTAAGCATTCACTAACTATAGCCTGCTAAAGCAGATGCTGAAGTGCAAAGGCACATCAGAAGCACGTGCTGAAGGGCCATTCAGATCATGGCTGTAAGGAGACATCATTCTCTCAAAACCTTATCCCAATAATTGCATCTACATACCTTGGTAAGGGATGGCATTGTGTCATTGTGTCACCATAGGAAAGAGTGTGCTGCCTGTGCCAGCTTTCCCTCAGCCCGAAGGACAGAACCAAAAACCCAACTCATGCGCCTTTCCAGGTAACATGAAGGACACCTCCCATTTTCACTCATTTTTAGTGAGAATCAGATTCTAGGAAGAAGCATGTCAATAACAGTAGATCAACATGCTCACTGGGAAGGTTAAGTCAACATCAGAACCATGTTTATTTAGTTTTAATGTAAGTACAGTCACAGAAGTGTCAGCTGGAACAGATCTCAGGACACCGCTGGTCCTGTGCCCCATGAGAAGCAGGGCTGTTACCAGTGCTAACTCAGATCAGCCATGGATTTCTCTAGCTCAGTTTTAAAAACCCCCAAAGATGGGGAGTCTCTGTTCCAGGTGCAGGGCCTCACCGCCTTCCTGGAAGAATCTTCTCCCAGCGTTCACCCTGAACCTCCCAAGCCACCCATCATCCACAGCCACATCATCTGCCACTACGGGCACCTGCAGCAGCTCAGCTTCATGTCCTCCTGCACAGATCTTTGGTGCTGCTTCTTGCCTTGTCAAACCAACCCCAGAGACTCACTCCTCCACGATTCCCTGAAGTCCTTGGACTCAGCAGAACTGTGGGCTGAGATGGCTGAAGCACAGAAGGCTACTAGAGAAAGGTGCCAAGTGGACGTTCCCCAGCATGAAGGCTCCAGCATGGGTAGCTCATCCATGGTGCTCCCTTGACCATATCTCCCCTGAGCTCCACATCCAACCAAGTGTCTGCCTGTTTTTAGGGTGCACTATTTGGTTTTGATGTAGTTTTAGATTTTCCCTCTTTTTTCCATCCTGGACTTAGAACCTCTCCGTGATCTCTGCTTGTCAGCCCGATTGCATCATCCACTGCAGGCTGTCAGCCCGATTGCATCATCCACTGCAGGCTGTCAGCCTGATTGCATCATCCACTGCAGGCTGTCAGCCTGATTGCATCATCCACTGCAGGCTGTCAGCCTGATTGCATCATCCACTGCAGGTAACTTTAGCAAGAATAGAAGGAAAAACAAACAGCACTTCACACAACACGCAGGCCCAGTGGCTGAGAGCACTTGCAGCCAGCAGAGGTTACAGACCTCGGTCAGGTTGAATACAGACCTGCGTCACTGAAGGGCAGGAACTACAATTGTAATTATCCATGTTGAAGTTGAGGTCACTACATCTCCTGCTTCAGGAGCAAATCTGAGCACAGCAGGGAACCCCAGGAGGACATTTCGTTTGCGCACAGCCCAACAAGGCTCTGAGTGCCTGCTGCCCAAAGGAAGGAATGCTGCTGTGATTCAGAATAAATGTAGCTTACACACAGAGACAGGAAAGGAACTTCCATTGCAGGACAGGGCCATAGCCACAAGTGGCACTGTGATCTGGGGCCCCTACAGCCAGCACCAAGGTTCACCATCCTGAACATGGAAGAACTGAGGTCAGCACATCTCCTGGGTGCCTTGAAACCATACTGACTAAAACACCCCCAGCCCTTCCCAGAGGACAGAGAGAATGAGGAGAGCAGTGCTCACCTGGGAGGAGCAGCAGGGGAGGATGGTCACCTGCAGCAGATGGCTGCCCTGGCATTGCCAGTGGTGCTGGCAGGATCCTCCCTGCAGTATGGGTGGTTTCCCAGAGGTGTCCTGCATGAGAGAGAGTGTTGCAAAACTCCGGGCCCCTGTATGAATTTCATACCAATGCAGCTGCTCAAATGTAATTGTGAAAAATATTAGCAATTGAATTGTGAAGGCTTTGCAAAACAGCCAAGTACAAAGAAAATAAACTAGCATGCTGTGCTTGATGTAAGCACACAACGGTCTCCACATGCCACTGGAACCAGTGCGATCTGCACCAGCTAAACACTGCTTCTGAAGACAGAAAAACATTTCCAAAGGGAGTGGCCGTACAGCCATGGCCAAGCCCTCACTCTATCACTGTGCTGGTGAGCCCTATGGGCTGCTCTGCCATGCATAGATGGGCTTCAGGGACATGAGACCTCCAGCCACAGACTGGGACTCTGCACTTAGCAAGGCTCTGGGTTAAAGCATCCTTTTGCTTAGCTGTGAAATGCTGTCTTGCACAGGCCCATGGGGAGACACAGACACAGTGGTCCCCAGGCTCTGTTGTCTCCTAAAAGCCCACAGCCAGCATCCACAGGCTTAGTGCGTTACCTTCCCACAGGGAGAGCTTGTGCTGCTTCGGGTTTTATAATCATAGAATCATCAACATTGGAAAAGACCACTAAGATCACCCAGTAAAACCATCAGTGCATCCCCACCCTGCCCACTGACCATGTCCCTCAGTGCCACATCCATGTGGTTCTTTACGTCTCCAAGGATGGTGACTCCACCACCACCCTGGGCAGCCTGTGCCAGCACGAGGAAATGTTTCCTAGTATCCAACCCAAACTTCCCCAGTACAAAATGAGGCCCTTACTTCTTGTCCTATCACTGTTACCTGGGAGAAGAGGCCAACCCCACCTCGCCACAACTTCCTTTCAGGTTGTAGGGGGCAATAAGGTTTCCTCTGAGCTTCTCTTCTCCATACAAAACAACCCCAGTTCCCTCAGTCACTTCCCATCAGACTTGTGCTCCAAACCTCTCACAGCTCCATTCCCCTTCTCTGGACATGCTGAAGGGCCTCAGTGTCTTTCTTGTAGTGAGGGGCCCAAAACTGAACACAGTTGAGTCCACTGCAGAGGGACAATCATCAACCACCTCCTGCTGCAATGCTATTTTCTATACAAGCCTGGACGCCCTTGGCCTTCTTGGCCAGCTGATCACACACCCGCTGGCTCACGTTCAGCTGGCTATCAACTAACATGCCCAGATCATTCTCCTTCATGCTGCTTGCCAGACATTCTGCCCCCTTGGTCTTGTTGAACCTCATCCCATTGGGCTCAACCCAGCTATCCAGCCTGTGCAGATCCTTCTGTAGTGCCTTCCATCCCCCAGACAGATCATTTCCTCTCAGCTTGATGTCATCTGCACTCTTACTGAGGGTGCACTCAATGCCCTCATCCAGGTCATCCATAAAGATATTGAACAGGACAGGACCCAATACCAACCCCTGGGGAGCACCACTCATGACCATTCACCAGCTGGATTTTACTCCATTCACCAGCACTCCCTGGGCCCAGCCCTCCAGCCAGCTTCTTACCCAACTAAGATTGTACCCATCCAAGCCATGGGCTGCCAGCTTCACAGAGCACCGTGGAAGGGAAGGAGGCATTCAGACTTGCGGCAGCATTTGCACCTGCCATGCACTGGTAAGGTCTCTCTTCTCCTCCAGCTGTGGTGGGCCTGAGGTGGGCAAATACATCTCTGAGCACAGTGCCACGGGAGCGCCTCATCCTGGCAGCAAGGAGAGGGAAAAGCGAGAGCAGTAGCTCTGGAAAAGGAAATGAGGGGGACGTAGGCAGAGAGCAGTGAGAGATTAAACCATCAGATTGAAAAGGAATGGTAATTCCCCAGAGAAGAATATAAGCGGGGGAGGGGTGGAGAAGGAACAGATTGCAGCTCCATAATGAGGCAGACAGCGTTTCCCTTGCGATCTGCCCAACATCTAGTTGGCTTTTCTGACAGAAAAAAAGATCCTGTGCTACCCAGAAATCACTGGTGGAGTGGGTAAAGCTCTCCCAGGAGTGGATGGAGAAAGGCGAAAGACAGCAAGCTGCTGTTCCTCACACCCAGCCCCTAGTTCCCTGTATTTCAATAGGCAAATAACAGCTCGGGGTCAATAGTTGCAGCCTCTTTCCTAGAACTGCAACAGCTGGAGCCAGCAGCCAAACTACTAAGTGGGAGATCTGGGGGTGCAGTCAGTTCCTTTCTTGCCTGCAGCACGGCACTATTTGTGGCAGAGAGCAACAGCACATCTCTTCTGGTCTGCGGTTTGGAAGATAATATTGCATTTTAGATGGGGTGGGAGCAAAACCAACAACATACTGGGTTCCTTCTTGGCAGAAGTTCTCAGGAACAAATGGGCAGTGGGTTAAACACCCCTAACACAGACCCGATTGCAGTTGATTCATTTTCTTTCCTAGAGATTACAGCTCTCAGAGTTATCAGACTGATGCATGCCTTTAGTACTAAAGTACCTGAAACGAAAGAAGCAGCTCAGCACAAAGGAAAGCTCTGCAGGCACAGCGTTGACCTACGACCATGCAGAGCTCAGCCCTGCAAATACAGCCCCCACCTCCAGAGCTCGCTGGAGGATGCATACTTACTGAGCTCCCTCCTGACATTCAGTGGGAGGATGAGCACAGAGACAAAGCTGCCTTCACAGTGCTTCCTTATGATGATACACAAAGGCCTGGCTTGCATCGATCAAGTCCAGGAGCTGCCCACTGCTTTTGCTTCATGAATGCATCCAGCACAGCACCAACATGCCAGGAAGCCCAGGTTCTGCAGGCAGAAACCTAAGAGCAAGGTGCTCCAGCTCTCTTTCGTCATGATGCACTCTCAGACACGACACTGCAGTACACTGCTGCTTATTTGCACAGCCATTCCTTGAAATGTTCTCCCTGCTCTTGGAAAGATAAACTTTCTGTATAAGCAGTCAACTGCCAAATATCTCTATTGTTTCCTCTCACAGTCTAATTATTCAAGCTTGCTGAAAGTATCAGCATAAATTTTTCATGCTGTGCACAGAAAAATCTCTGCAGCCAGCTCTGGCTTCCTTTATGTGCCTCAAGGACTCACATCAGTAAGCACCCAGGCTCACGCACAGCTGCATAGATCCAGGCTCACAGGTTGAAGGCTTCGCAGCAGCACCACACCAGCAAGAGCTACTGGTTGTCACACAGCCATGCGACATCCTCAGCACAGGACTCCAAGTCAACAAAACTCCTTAGGAGATGAATGTGCTGTAGGCACACAAGGTCACCTTGTGGCATTTTAGTGTTGCTCTGGACACCAGGTGAAATGGTTTTAAGTTGAGGGAGGGAAGATTTAGGTTAGATGTCGGGGAAGTTCTTTCCTATGAGAGTGTGAGGTGCTGGAACAGGCTGCCCAGAGAGGTTGTGGATGCCCCGTCCTTGGAGGTGTTCAAGGCCAGGTTGGATGGGACCCTGGGTAGCCTGGTCAGGTATTAAACGGGGAGGTTGGTGGCCCTGCATGTGGCAGGGGGTTGGAGATTCGTGATCCTTGTGGTCCCTTCCAACCCTGGCCATTCTGTGACTCTGCGAGTTCCAGCCTCCCTTCTGACAGAACAAGAATCCAGCCCCTGCCACATGGAATTACGATGGACTGGATTTTTGCACCACAGTGTTTGCAAAAGGCTTGAATATACTTACACCCATCTTGCTGGAGCAGCTATTCAGGTGTTATCATCAGTTATCGTCCTACTGCCATATTGTCTTCTCCTACAAATGTTTTCATCAGATGTTGGCCTGATGTTCGTTTGGCCCATTATTTCAGGACACTTGCTTACAGAAGGAGGTATGTTTCTGGTTGCTGCTAATGTCACATCTTTTGTTAAGGAAAATTTGCCTGTCAATCTGCTTGGCCAGGCTATTTCTGAAAACAATAACAAAAAAGAAAACGCCACTTAAAATGGACCTCAAGTCACCAGTGACCAAAGCACTCCTCTTCATCAGTTTTGCACACAAGGGATGAATTATCAGTCCTTGTGATTTGTTAAAGCACTGTGCCTGCCTCATACAAAGGGATGTTTCAAAAGCCACTTCTGTCCCAATTCACCTAAATCAAAAAGTTTAACAGGACATGTAACTGCCCTGCAAATACCCATGAGTTTTTTTCCTAATTCAACATAGCAATAGAATACCTTCAAGGATAACAACTGATCAGCCCAAGTCAACAGCACGCAGTTTTCCAGACTGAATCATAGAATCATGGAATGGTTTGGGTTGGGAGAGACCTTTAAGATCACAGAGTTCCAACCCTCTGCTATAGGCAGAGACAGATCCCTCTACACCAGGCTGCTCAAAGCCCCATCCAGCCTGGCTTTGAATGCTTCCAGGGAGAGAGCATCCACAACCTGGCTGGGCAGCCTGTTCCAGTGTCTCACCATCCTCACAGTAAAGGGTTTTTTCTTGTTATCTAGAGTAAATCTGCCTTTCTCCAGTTTAAAGCCATTTCCCCTCATTCTGTTGCTACATGCCCTTATTAAAAAGTCCATCTCCAGCTTTCCTGCAGGCCCCTTTCAGGTACTGAAGGCTGCTCTCAGGTCTCCTTGGAGCCTTCTCTTCTCCAGTCTGAACAGCCCCAGCTCTCTAAGCCTACCCTTGTAGATGAGGTGCTCTAGCACTCTGATCATCTTCTTGGTCCTCCTCTGGACCCACTCCAACAGCTCCACATCCTTCTTATGCTGGGGACTCCAGAACTGGACACAGTACTCCAAGTGGGGTCTCACGAGAGCAGAGGGGCAGAATCACCTCTCTCAACTTGCTTCACACGCTTCTCTTCTTGGATGTTTTATTGAGATCTCTTCTTCCCCCTTCACTCTTTGCCAATTCAGTGGAAGACAGGTTGCAAGATGGATCCCAAAGGAGAGACATTTGGAGTCTTTCTTTGCTGTGACACTGAAGTAAAGCTTTTAACAAACATAGCACAGCCTCACAGATGAAATCACACTGAATTCTCACCCTCAGTGCCTAAAAACTGATGAACTGGCAAAAACCCTTCTGACTGTTTTATCATGTGCAGAAATGCTTCAGAAAACAGAAAAGTGCATGCAGGCTGTAGGAACTCTAGCAGCTAGGCAGCATGTGTCAAGGTAGGGAAGCAACACTGAAGACCTAAACGACAAGAAGAGGAGGGTTACAAGATGAAGGCACAAGAAAACCCTGCTGCAATGCACATTTGCTTCATTCCCATGTCTCCTCACAGGCATCTCCGACTACATAAAATGGCAGCCCGTGATGTTGTGTTTCTGATCTTACTACCAAAAATTCCCAAACCTCCCCAAGTAGCACAAAACCATCACAAACCAAAACCACAGACCTGGAACAGATTGCTATTTTCACTTCCCTTCTCTCTCTCCAAAACTTCCCCCAGAAATATTAGTCAAAACATTTTGGTTTTACGAACAGCAAGACAAGCAATGCCCCGTGTCTGAGTTACATTGCAATAAAAGTAGAATAACTGTTTGGAATCTTTTTTCCTCTAACCAGAAGCGGCATCAAAAGCGGCATCAAAACCCAATGTCTTTTCACACAGGACGTGGGTGCCAGGCATCAGCATCCCATACACAACTCCCGGCTTTGTGGGAATTGCCGGTGAAGCCACGGAGCAGCTGAGAGGTGCACCCGAGAGATTGGCTTCTTCCTACAATGGGGGCATCCCTTTGGTTGTGTGCGACCCTCCACTTCAGCTTACCCTGGGGTACCTCAGCACCACGGTCTCCCACCGTACAGCCCTGACAGCGGAGGAAGTGTTGGCCTCCGAAGCGGCAGCCGTGCTGAGTGCGGCCCTTTGTTTTCACCGGATACGTTCAGGGCAGCACAGAAAGAGCAGTCACATCTGGGACCCTCTCGAGGGGCTGCTGGCAAAAATCCAGAGGCTCCTTAGAAGAAGCGGCAGATTGTGGGTTTTGATGCCTTGGGCAGGATGTCTGCTTCCACAATGGCTGGGGAAGGAAGGAATAGAAGAGGAGATGGTCTGATAAGAGCACAGCTGTGATAAAATGACTCTGTCTGATCAGTATTCATTTATTTGAGCAAGAAGCAAAGTGCCCACAGTCACTGCATTACAGATGTTACAGTCTCATGCCTCAGCAAAATGGGAACCGGTCAAACTAGAGGCGATGTTGAATGCCAGCACAGAAACAGGCGCAGAGCAGAGCAGTGGTGACAGACAGGGGTCCTTCTCAACTGTTGTTAAAATCATTTCCTCAGCCTTTTGGGGTCTCCATCCCGCTTTGTCCCGGGCACGGGCAGCTCTGCAGCTGCAAGATGGGGAGCTGTGCTTTCGGAAGGGCGGCCTCTCTTCCATAATGAAACTCCGGGCCTTTTACTTACAAATTTGTTCTGCTGAGAGCGTTCACATCGGTGGAGCGCAGTGACCGGGCGGCCCATCAAGAGCTTTAGCAAGGCTCTCAGAAGCACCACCCCATGGGAGAGCTCCCGCTTTTGGCTGCCAGCTGCCCTTCTCACAGGCCCGGCTCGCGTTTTGTACGAAGGGAAGACCGAGATTCCAGGAGCGCATTTGTCACCGTCACATTCCCTGCCCACATGAGGCCGCTCGCAGCGCAACGGAGCACCGTGGGCTCCGCCTGGCGGTCACTGCTGCCGTACCGACATCCCCGCGCCCTGCGCCCGCAGGGAAAGAGATGTTACTTGGACGCGGTTCTGCTCCTTTCTTTTAATCCTGAAGAAGCGTAGTTTTAAACGGAAACAGAAAATGAAGTATATATTTTGCATTCCCTGCTGGTTGCAGATGTGGCTAAGCAGCCGCACATCCTTTCTTCTCGCTTTGATTCTCCTATAAAAATCAGGAGTTCCACTCAGAAAGTAGCATGCGCATTGCACATTTTCCTCTTAGCAGAAGAAATAATTTTGATTGTAGCTTCAAAGGAAGAACAGAAAACTCTTCTTTATTCATCCTGGGGGTATTCCATCCCTGGAGGCACTCATGGCCAGCTTGTTTGGGGCCCTGGGCAGCCTGACCTGCTGGGGGGCAGCCCTGCCTATGGGAGGAAGGTAGGGCTGGGTGGGCTTTGAGGTCCCTTAGAGCCCAAGCTATTCTGTGACCCTGTGACCAACAGCCAAAGGCAGACATCCTTCCTATCTTCCTTCACATCTGCTGAAGACTTACAAAATCACAGAATCACAGAATGGCCTGGGTTGAAAAGAACTACAAGGATCATCAAGTTTCAACCCCCTGCTCTGTGCAGGGTCACCAACCAGCAGACCAGGCTGCCCAGAGCCACATCCAGCCTGGCCATGAATGCCTCCAGGGATGGGGCATCCACAGCCTCCTTGGGCAACCTGTTCCAGTGCATCACCACCGTCTGTGTGAAAAACTTCCTTCTAATATCTAACCTAAATCCCTTCTGTCTCAGTTTAAAACAATTCCCCCTTGTCCTAACACTATCCACCCTCATAAACAGTCCATAAACTCCATAGACTCCATACAGGATCTGCAGGGCTAGAAAGACAAAGGGGAGTTACCCACATCATTTTTTGAGATTGGGGCAGAACAGAAAATTCTACCCAAAATGAATGGACAAAAATCCCTACAGGAAGCTAAATTGTAAGTAATGATGTTAAGCCATCATTAAGGGCCTGCATTTTTGGTTAAAACCAAACCTGCACAAGCACCTAGCACCCAACGGCTATTCTCTCAGAAAAGTTACATCACAAAGAAGCAGCAGTAACACACAAATGAAACAGAAGGTGGAAAAGAACACAGTACCACAGTTTTTGCACAGACTGTTCTCTAGTGATGGTCTCTACTCCCCTCTGGCTGGCTATTAGTATATGGTATTATGGTACTGCAGAGGATCTTTTCATCTGTTTGTAACATGGATTTGGTTTTCCCCGTATGAACGCTGCTATTCAGGTAGGAGAAACAAAAACATGCTCAGAGCCTGGCTGTCAGTTGCTGAGCTGATGTGCTTTGGAACTCACCTTTGAACATGGCATCAGATCTTTCCCTGACGGTAGACCTTACTAACAGCACACAGACAAAGCCTCCCATGTAAGAACTACTGAACCCAGCAACTCACACCAGAAAGGCTCAGTTTAGAAGCATGATGTTGGCCCTCAACATCAGAGACAGCTGCTGGTGGTATGGCAGTAAAGGCTGAACCTTCCTGCCATACCATCACATGCTGCCGTGTGACACATGGCAGCAGAGGGGCACTCTGACACGATGGCACCTGACCTGGAAGTGAGTATTGAGGCAAAGGTGTGTCATTCAATTCCTCCATGCAGGGGAAAAAAAAAAAAAAAAAAGGCACCCACTGACATTCATCAGCAGTTGCTGAATGTTCAGGGAAATCAATCAGTGGATGTGAGCACAGTGAGTGATGTGTTCCAGTAGTGGTGACAGTGGGTCACCTCCAGCGGTGCAGATAGTTACGAATGCAGCATGGAGGCTCTCATTCATCACTGTTGAAAATGTACAGTTACCAGTCGTGACTAGGCTGAAAAATAGTTTCGTAGCTGAGAATTTGGTCTATAAGAGCACTGTACTCTTTGCAGCTGTTGTAGTGCCCATGGAAATAAATAGGAGGCAATACTTTCGGAGTGATCTATATAGTATTACTTTCTGCATGCCTCTCAGATGCATTAAATACTAGAAATTAGTAATTGCAGGTTCTATGTCAGAAAACGATCCTCTCTTAATATCCTCCAGGTTAGATCCTTTGCAAAGGTGACTAGAATCTAGATGTCCTAGTTCAATCTTCCTGGCAGCTGATAAAGAAATCTAAGCTAAGATATCCAGAGATCATCAATAATAACCTCAGTGAGGCCATGTAAGCAAGAGAAAGAGGAACCAAAGCAAGAGAAGGAGATCAGCACAATTTCAACATGAAGCTGTTCATCTGACCTGAATCATCTTCTGTCCCAGTACAATGGAGACATGAATGCTGAAAATGGAGCACTGCAGCAATAACATGGCTTTCCAAGCAGAGCTAGATGACAGGAACACCAGATGAGGCTCCATCCCACTCCATTTTACTGAAAGTAACAATGCAGGTATGACATAAAGCAAAGTGAACACTCCTTAGAAAAAGCTTTTCCTGCATTGCAAACTGGAGATGTTTGTTTCATGTTATGCCAGTGGTGCAATTGAAAGACCCTCCCCCTGCTGGAAGCAGCCCCCAGAGGGCAGTGGATAGGGATGGGAGCCTTCCTGTAAGCCAGTTGCAGTGAGACCAGCCAGCATGCCAACCAGCTGGGACAAGGACATCCCTTCTGCCTTCCGCAGGGCTCAGCAGTGCTGCAGGCTGCTTCTCCTGCCTCCTGAAGGATGTGCTCCCCTCTGCTGCCTGGCCATTTGCTCTGAACCTGGTGTTCCCCCCCACCATGACACCCCAGAGGCCCTCAATCACATCAGCAAAACAAAGGCCTTCCCTTGAGAAGAATTCCTGCATAAGATGGCAGCTCCCAGGCAGCAGGGCTGGGCAACTGCTGAGACAACTGTGGGCATCTCTGTTATCAGAAGTCTTCAGAAGGGCTGTAAAAGGAGCGACCTACAGCACCACCCAAAGAATGATCTCACTGTAACATCTTTAAGGACGCATCACCACATCAGCGTTAATTCAGACCCCACCAAATCAGTGCATGCAGGTAAGAAATCAGAGGTGGGACTGAAGCCAATTGTGCAAATCTAAGCAGACTCTTCCCTAGACAAATAAAACCTTAGTGCTTCTAGCAGCAAGTCAACCCTACTTGTGTCTTACTACTTGCAGCCTTTTCTATCACCTGACAGCCTGATGAGATATTTTGGGTATTAAGTTCATTCACAGAATCACAGGGGTTGGAAGGGGCCTCCACAGATCACCTTGTCCAACCCCACTTTGGTGCAACTCCTCCACACAAATGAAGTGCCACAAGAATGTTTGCTTAATGAATACCATGATAATCATCTAGCATTCTTCTAAGTTCTTCTAAGTCAGGCAAAAAACTAACTTCCTTTACTGATATGGTTTCTTTTCTGTTTTGTACCACAAAGCATATTTTGGTCTAAGTCGTCACAGAGCTCCTTTGACACCTCCTTATCCTTTCAAGGAGTCACAGCAGTTTGGCACAGAATGATATTCATGTTTTTCTTAAAGCTGTAAAATTAAAAATTGAGCTGGAAAACACAGTGTGAGATGGCATGAGAGCAAAAGTATATATGTTTATTATTTGAGAAATCTCTGCTTGTCCCAATCAACCGGTAATGATAAAGAATTTAAAGACTACTGACAGAGCTATTCTGCTCTCAATTAAATGTGATAATGAAAGGAGCTGTGAGGACACTCCTTCCCTCATAGTGATGGTTTAAACACTAGCATGGTTGGAGTTTGGTAACCAGTTTTCTCTATTGTATAAAAACCTGTGGAACCAGAGCCAAGAGAAAATGTGGGACAGAAACAAAGAACACATCATTTTCCCCCTCTTTCTACTACACTAAGTGCCATATAAAACACAGCTTAAAAGAAAAAAGCTATCGAGGGCAACTCTGCTGAATGCAGTCTGTAAGTTAGCGGTTCAGAGCAGCAGCCCTGGGGCGAGGACATGAGCACAGGAACATCTGTGTGGAGAGGAGGAGTTCCACATGTACTGCTCTACATGTATTTCACATCCTCCCAAGACATCAGTGAGATGGATACAGGATCACTTCCCCCTACAAACTTCACTCACATGGGACCTGTGTGATATTAACATGAAATCTTTCTGTACAAATTCAACTCTTCGAGAGGAATTCACTTTGAATACCCTCCTTCCTCAGTAGACATAGGAGCTGTATGATCCCACAGGCAGTCAGCTGCCTCCTGGGGAGATGCACATTAACCATACAGAAAGGGCTTGTCCAGTGCCTGCCACACGGCAGAATGTGAAACAATTCTACACGTGCAAGTTGAGCGCAAGACATCCCTTACAAGACAAGCCTCACTGTAACATTATATATTCAAAGATCCTCCGCAGAACTGCAGAAACTCCCTAACACAAATCAGCAACCTGAGAACAAAGCATGTGGCCCACCATCATTTTCGAATAAACACTGGTATGAAAAGGCAATCTCATCAAACCACGTTTCCACAGCATGGGTCCTATCTCAGCAGACTCAGCAGCAGTTCATACAGTTTGGTTGGCTTTTACATCTTCCAGAACAGAAAGCTGACTTAGATCTTTACCACTTACCACCAAAGTGTATGGTTCAAGAGCAAATGTTTCTTCCTGATAAGCAGAACATTATCATTATTTACAATATATTAATTATATATATTATATTATTATATTAATTGTATAATAGTAACGTTATTATTTACTCACTGCAGCAAATGAAACATTCCTTGTGATGAAACTTTCAAGCAAAGCACCACAAAGAAGCAGACTCTTTGTATACTGTTCTTTTAGTTGACTCACACGTTCCAAATAATATTTTTCCAAGACCAAAGTAAATACAGCAGTATCAGCACAGATAAGTAGATCTATTCAGTCAAACAATTTAGATGTTGGTAGCACTTATTCTAAAGAGTGAATATAACTGGCTTCAGAGAGAACAGACCTCAGTCTCAGACTCTGTTAGGCGGAATCCTACAAGCTCTGGTAAAGAGAAACTATTCACCATCTCCATCACCAGGTACTTCTTCTGCAGGTGAGCATTTCAGTCACTGGCTGCTGTAGAAACAAAGGCATTTGAAACTCGGGGTCATATCAGAATGAGTAATAACATTCTGTTTTTACAGTTTCAGTCTTCATTTACTTTTGGCTTGAGACAGTTGATGCTACCGACCAGCAGTAAAAGCATGTTATGGGCATCCAGAAAAAACATGCCCACACAAAGAAATAAAGCACTCCGCATGACTGCCTCACCATATCTGTTCGGCTACCACATTTCCATTAACAACCCAAAGTGGAAAATAAACAAGGAGGAGGACTGGTTGTGTTCTCTAATTGGCTAACACAATAGCTTCATAACTTGAACAGGGGATGTAAAGCCCTCCAGGGAAAGAATTGACCTCCACAAAGCGCACCCAAAACTAACCTGGTAGGCACCTTACAGGGGGAGGAGGTACTACATCACCACAATTCTACCTCAAATTCAGCAGTATATTGTTCTCTCTCTCACACACACACACACACACACACACACACACAATCTTCAGTATTCAGATACCGAAGAAATGGTACCTTGGCTGTTCCTTTACCTGCAATTCTTTTGCTCTATTTAGTAGCCTTGAAGCTTTTAAATTCACCTGTCCATTAGGGAAGAACAATCCAGATTAAGTATTTCTCTATCCTCCTCAAGCAGGAAACAGAAAACCAGTAACCCTAACTTACAATGGAAATCCATTTCCAGGTGCCAAAGCATCACTTAAAGCAGCACCTTTGAGGTATTTCAGTGTTCTCCATTGTATTATCCTATCTATGATCACGATACAGAAGTCAAAGGAAAAAGCACTGGAGTAGCTGGCAAGAACATAAGGACAAACAGTAAACATGCTTATCTAAGTTTTTACACACATATGAATTTTCGTGTTCCACTAATGTCCTCTCAAGCCTACCACTGTACAACCAAAACATGGGTATGAGCAGTGATTTGTGTGTGACAAGTCCAGATGAGTGCCTGATGGAAGTGCCTGGGTTGCAGCACTGCTTGGCCAGCCACAGTCATTGCTTCTTTAAAAAATATGTGGCTGCTCTGACAGAGAAACAGCTCTTTCCAATCTTTGGCAAATCTCTGGCTAACCAAACTGCTAATGAATTTTAACACATTAAAAAAAAAAAAAAAAAGCAAAAGAAATGCCAACAGAAAAGAAACTATTTTCTGGACATATACTTCATTTTCACCCTCTACTTAAACCATAACTTTTCCTTGTGATTTCTTACTCAGTGCAAATAAAACCTGGTTTTGAAACAGCATAGAAGTGTCTACCCCCAACATTCACATGACTACCATGCTTTACACGTTAGGCTACAGAACACAGCTGGGTGTTATTTATTAAAACTCTTTCAGTCTTACACTTGAGCAGGACATGGTTTGATGAGAACAGCGTTCTTGCTCTTTGCCTGCCTTGCATGTGGTCTGTGAAGAGACCTCCCAGTCATCACAGACAACCGTAAATCCTCTGTAAACTAAGAAGCCAACTCAAGAAATAAACCTGTGTAGCTGCAGAGGATGCCAACAACTAAACACCTTTTACCATCTGATCTTTCCAAGCCCATTCCAAGCTGCACCACTTGTCTAAGGGTCTCATAAGATGACCATCACTGGAATCTGGGCATCTGTCCAGGCACAATGTTCTAGTTGTTCAGTAGCACAGAGCACTGCCAGAAGGGGAAGAAAATGCGTTACATTGAGTGCAACACAGTGATGCTTCCATAACCTCCAGGGAGAGTAGTACCCACATGCCAACACTGTACTGCCATATGCAGGAAAAACAAGGAGCACAAACACATAATAATGTGGAGGGAGAAGTCAGCAGAGAAGCAATCCAGGATAAAAGTATGACAAACTATGTGGACGTGGGCAAGAGAAATCTCTTCTTCCAGATACACCATACCACTGAAAGGAAAAAGAAATTCAGGAACCAATCATCAGTAGCACGAGGCAAAACTTAACAAAAAACATGAGCAAGGAGACCAGGAAAATAGCATTTCTTTTTACATCCTGCTTACAGTTCACATCTATGCCTCTAGATTTGCTAATAGGACAGATCACAGAACACTTCCACCTCCCTTTTATATTAAGATCCAAGAAGAATACACACATCTTCACACAATGCATTTGGTTGCCATTTAACACACTTTGATTGAAATGAGATTTGCACTTTGAAAATAAGAGAACAGCATGAGGATATTCCACCTCAAATTTCTGCAGAAAACATCCCCTTAGAAATGCAATGAGTAAAGGGCACAGAGACTGGACCTAGAAAAGCATTTTCTGTTTTGTTTTCTGTATTTACACTGAAGCAAATGAGCAGAAGTCTGAAGAAATTAAACGCTTTAGAGTGCTAAAATCAAAACATAAGCAATACAAGTTTTTAATTTCAGTATTTTAAAGTACAGAAAGTGGAAACTATGAATATCAAATACAAATTTAAACAAAGCCACTTATCCTCCCCTAGAAGAATCAATGTGAACTACTCATAGAAACTTACAAATTTAACGCAAAATCGAAACAAAATAAATACTGTACATACACTTTCCCTGCCTGCAGGCAAAAGAGGATGGGAAATACTGTTATGAATTGAAAAAATGCTCTTAAAGCTGCAGCATCACCCTTTCCCAGCCAAATACTTAACACAGTAGTGCGTTTGTGTAAAAAGGAAGACACACATACACCGACCCCTACTGAGCAGACAAGCTAATATTTTCAGAGACAGCAGAAGGAAAGACAGAAATTAGACTATCAGAGTACAAAAAGGAGAGGAAGAGACAAACGGGCCAGCAAAACATTACTACAAAACTAGTAAATATAGCCAAGAACTAGCCCCCTCGCTCCCCTCCCCCCCTTTTTTTCCCCTCAAATTTCATGTTTTTTAAAAAAAGATTCACCAAAGCATTGGCAGCAATAGACATTTCCCAGCAGAAGTGACGATACATATCAATATAATCTCTTAAAGTGATCCCTTTCATTCCCTTCCCACAGCATGAAACGCATATGGCTTAGTTTATATTAAAAGTACAAAAAGTCTTTTATCCAAAGGGAAATGCATCCTACGAGGAAGGTGCATTTCCTTATCAGTGCTACTTGTATTTCCCATCCGCTGCGTGATTCATCACTCTCGTGCTCCCACAGAGTGTTACTAGGGTGGTTTTTGTTTGGGGTTGTTTTTTGGAAACATGGATGTTGCAGCTTTTATTTTCATTTAATCACAAATAGTAAGGCCCTGGGTTCCATTTATATTTCATCTGTGAAACAGAGTAGCTCTGGGCTCACTCAATCCCATAGGTACGAACAGCTTTTAATGGTCTGGAAGTATTACGAGAATGAAATTCTGAAAAGATGCTAGATTTGGGGGTTGTGAGGGGGTGTGGAAGGAGAACTGGGCATGTGAAGCCCAAATAGGGCAGCAGTTGTAGGGTTGTAGTACTAGGGCATTCCAGCTTCAGCTCTGCTTAGTCTCCACAGCTGCCAGAAAGCAATCAGCAAGATTTGTGCCAGCTGCGACTTTGAAGCCCTGCAAAATTTTCAACACTTTCAACTTTATGGCTTTGAGCATGAAGGTAGCTTATGGCATATAGTAAAGCCCAGGTAAAGCTGAAGCTTCTAAACGGCCATGACGACTCTGTACTCTTACATCACCACTAAAGGTAACACAAGCACTTCAACTACCGAATAATAATACCCAGCCCCCTCAAAATCCCCCACGTGATCAGAAAGCAACAGTATTAACTCTCAACATCTAACCCTTTCAAAATTGTATTTAAGAATGGATTCATGAAGAGCATTATAGGTTGCATAGGTAATCTACCTCAGAGGTCATTAAAGGCTACCTTGTAGCCAGGGTTTATTAACACGTCTAGCAGGAGGAGAAAAGGGAAAGTTGCTGGAAGGGTCATTGATAACAGTTTCTGGGTGGTCTTTCCATTTTCATGTTTTGGTTTTGGTTTTCTTTTTGTGGTTTTGTTTTCTCCTAGTTGTAGGAACGTGAGAACTTGAGAGAATGGGAAAACCCCTGCAATATTTCTTTTCCTATTGTTCTGTCTGCCTATAAAAAGAAAATTAAGTTTTATGTCAAATCCAAATCCTTTTTTCACTTTTAAATAAGGTTCTCCTTCAGAACAAGTTATCACGCCAGGCTTAATTCTCTGAATGGTTCAGTCAGTGCTACCCACTCCCCATATCTTCTCCATCTCGAGTGAGATAGCAAGGAAAAAAAACAAACAAACAACAGGGCTTTTTCTCTCCGCTACTACAACACAAAGTTCAGTCCATCTATGAAAAGATTGGTGCAGTAGTGTTTTCACCTACAACACCACAAAAATATCCCTACAAACACATACACAAAACAAGTGAGGTCACCACATCCTCTTCATAAGCTACCAGGAGATTTTGTTTTGTTTTAAACATGGCTCATCGTGGCAATTAATTTTAAAATACTTCTTCTGAGGTGGAATATCAGAGTTAATTTCTGCTGGAAGCACGGATATCTGAAGAAAATGGGAATGAACCTCTGCCTGTTGACAGCCTGTGAAGAGACTATTACATCAACTCACAACAGCAACAACAGCGAAGAGCCACTTTGGGAAGAAAAGAAAAAGGTAGAAAGTAGAATAAAGAAAGAACAAAAAGAAGAAGAAATAATATATATGGGTCCAGCCATATCTGTGTTCTAATAGTAGGATGCAAGATAAATAATGTGGGCGGTCAGAAAACAGACTCTGTATAAACCAGTCACGTATACAAGAATGTGTATTCCATATTTCAAAATTCCTTACTCCAGATTCTATTCTGGCACACTTGTATTTCCAATTAGTGCTCTCAGAAATCTGCTTTCATGGAGAGATGGCTCATTCTTCTTTCTGTTCTGAATCTGCTTGCTGCCCTAAACTGGAATTTTCTATTCTTAAAAACTATACAGCTAGCTAGAAGGAAGCAGTATGGTTCAATACACTAAAGTTAAAACAGATTTCAAAGCTTGGCAGCCATTAATCCATTTGCTCAAGCACAAGGAATACTTACATGGGTATACAATTTTAACTAATATTGACAACATATTTTTATTTCTTTCACTTACTACTTTGGTAAGAACATATTAGAGGATAGTTAAAATACTCTCTTTTGACTATTTCAATCTGGAAAACATAGCACCTGAGAACAGCAAGTAATTATTGTCACTTTCAGCACCGTAGAGTACCTCTTGGCATAGCTTCTGCTTTTTTAGCAATCTTCTGTTACCTCCATTCCCTACAGTTTACTAAACAAGGTTGATAGCTTGCATTAAATAAAAAAATAATTATTTATTTAAACAAACAAACAAACAAAAAACCTGGGACAGCCTGAATGCAGCCAGTGGTTTTCTCTTTCTGGAGGTGGGTGTGAGAGAGAGACCTATTTTTAGTGGAACTGTAAGTAGCAAACAAACAAACAAAAAAAGCTTTTGAAAAATTCATTCATACACACACTCACACATGTATACACACACAGCTCCAAAGTCAAATCAATACAATGTAAAAGCAGGGCTGCAAAACACGCTTAAGTTGTCACTTTCAAATTTTCAAGGAAGTCAGGCCATGAAAGCTACCTGATTTATTTGTAATTGCATTATGTTTTGATGTTTCTCAAGTCAGAAACAGGAGAACATAGTGCTGAATAGCTTTGACCCTGCACCAATCAAAAACACCTGACATCAGAACCATTTCCATAACTTTGCAAAGATACTAATTATCTAGTCTAGAGGAAAAATAACCCTGCACAAATACTCTGAAAAGTCCAAGTCAGCCTGCTTTTAAATTACAATATAAGAAAAACTATTTCAGTATAGAATATGGAGGAAGGAAAAACTGGTTATGGAAAGTTACATCAACAAATTGGATAGCTATGCTTGAGTATTTTACGCTTAGAAATCACTCAAAAACACACAAACAAAATAAAACAGAAAAATCCACAATACTGTTGTCACTAACATTTGGCTGGACCCTGCAAAATGCCCTTTTTCCAGAATCAAGTATTCCCCTTTAAGCCTTCATCCCAATACCCCGAAAGTTAAATATTTAATTTTATATTACAGAAAAAATACAAATTCTAAATCAAAATTATTTACAGTAATTCAGAATCAGCATTTACCATCAGCTCTGTATGTAGCCTGACAGAAATGGCTGTTCTGATACCAGTAAGCTACTTAACCCATGTACGTGCACCAGTTAAGACTTCCAATTGGTTGTCCAGCTTTAAAGGTAACACAGATTCTTCTACCTTCCTGATTCTTCACTAAGCTGCTTAAAAGACAATAGTTAATGCTTCTTTCATGCTACATTAAGCACTACGTCCAGTCTTAAGACTGCAATGTGTCTTATGAGTTATTTCTGAGTAACTGTGAAGAAACATGTATCTTAACTGAGCTCCCACTTCCTCCAAGAAGATACATGATGTTTTCCTCCCTTGTACCAGATTCTAAATCACCTATGCAAACAAAACTTTCAGGGAGCTTTTGCAGAAGAAAATCATCACAGACAGATCCAAACAATACATCAGGAGGAAAAAGATGCACTCTGACTTGGAGGAAAGGGGTGCAGCTTAAAACAAGTTAGCTACTGGACTGACATAAGAAGAATCTTGTGTCTTAGAGAGTCTATTCTACTCCATCAAATAAATAAATCTGTATAAAAAAAGAGAGATCAAAAAATAATCAAGCTGGCAGAAAATATGCACCTTGCAAGTCAACAGAAGCCCAGACAATAGCTTATCAAGAGCAGAAAAAAAAATAAGATTCCATAAGCCTTAATTTAAAAATAATTAATAATGCATCTCATTCCTACTTAAGACTATAACCTGAATAACAAATTTAAGAGTCCAGAATAATTACCATTAATGTGGCTCTCCACTGCACCAAACATACATAATCAATACAATTAAAAGCTTTCACATTCTTAAATCTAAATTAATAACTCCCACCAAAAAAAAAAAAAAAAGTCTTCCAAATAAATAGCTTTTAAAATGAATTTTAAAGTCGTCACAATCTATCAGAAATAAATTATTGATAAACCACCTTCATCATCTTCCCCTCATGGATTAGGTCAGAAACTACCAGCAACAAATGATATTCAAGCCCTGAATGAGAGACTAATTCTCACAGTCCGTGTCTCTCCGAAGATTTCCCCATTCCCAAATGGTTATTGCTGAGCAGGTGTGGCACAGTGAAAATGCAGCATTGGGTTGTGGATTGGTTTTTTTTTGTTGTTGTTTTTGTTCATCAGGCAGTGTTTTATATGGTACATGCAAGTCTGCTTCAAGCAGAGGAAAAACAGCAGCTCCAGGCTCTGTCGACCTCAATACTGGTCTGTATAGGAAAGACAGCAGTAGTAGAAGTAGCAGCTACATTAAACAAAGAAGCGTGCGTGGCCATTGCGGTTCAGCTTCAAGATCTTCCCAAGGCGCTGTTTAGCGGTTGCCATTCCTTTCTTTGGACGTTTGCCTGAAAAATGATATCAGACACTTCAATTGGGAATTTCAGAACAATTTTCTTTTTAAAAACTTAAGTCGTCATAGAAAAAAAAATGAAATCCAGCTTCCAAGCTGAAAGCAGGCAGAATTTTCACATGGAAACACTTTTCACTAAGTGCTCTTCATCCATCTGCTTCAGAGCAATCAAACGGGGCATCAGAATTCTAACAACAGCAGCAGTTGTTTTCCCTTAACCTGGCTAGCATTATCATAAATAAAGTGATATCACTATTTCCAAGTACTTGTAGCCTATCGCAGGGCAATGAGTGTGACAGGGGAAAACTTATGCTGAGCTCCCTGAATTCTGCTCATATAAATTATACCCTTGAGTAAATAAAGCAAAATAAACTAGCAAGCAGTATGGTGATCAGAATTTTTAATTATTTCTTTTTCAGTTGGCATGGTTTTCCAACCTTTCCTTAGATAAACAAACCTGACTCAGGCCACTGTTTCAGAGTACAGTTGTGGTTCTGTTTGTTCTGCTCCCTGTAATGAACACGCAACAGATACAACTGCAGAGATGGAATGGTAACAATCACAGAATGGCTTGTTGGAGGGGACCTTAAAGCCCTTCTATTACATCCCATGTTGTAGACATGGTTGTCACCCATAGATCAAGCTCCCAGGGCCTTGGATGCATCCAGCAATAGAGCATTCACAGCTTCTTCAGGCTGCCTGTGCCATTGCCTCACCAACCCTTGAGTGAAAGCGTTCCCACTAATATCTCACCTAAATCTCCCCTCTTTTACTTTAAAACCATGCTCTTTTGTCCTGTCACTATCAGACCACGTAAAAAGTTGGCCTCCCTCCTGATTACGAGCTCCAGTTAAAGCCAAGCAGCCAGTCCGATCTGCCTTACTTCCTCCTCCACACTCTTTGCTATTTACAGGCTCCTCTACTTTAGGCGTTTATTGTTAACCTTTTCCCTGCCTTCTTTCCCTGGCAAAAGGGCAACAGAGATGAGCAGTACCTTTTGTCGCCTGGTTGCTGATAGGGGGTGGATTTGATGCTGGCCTCTTCGTTGGATGAAGTGGAACAGACAAAGATGTTTCACCATACGGCCTGTCAGGGCTGAGGCTGCCATCGCTCAGCCGGCATTCTCCTTGAATTAGGCTGGAGTCTCGCATACACTTGCCATGCTGAAAACTCAAGCCACTGCTGTGGACTATACTCCTGTTTTCCTGAACCTTATGATTAGCCTCTGATGCACCCTCTTTCTTGATATATTTTTGTGTTTTATTCGTATCCTGGTGTGGAAACGAGGAGGAGAAAGAGAAGAAGTTAATAGCCCCTGGATTCAAATTCACTACAGTTTTTCTAATTACACTACTACATCTTTGAAAAAAGAGGATGCAACTGCACCAGTCTTCATCCACTTCATCTCTTCCATGAGTACAAGTTCCTCTCAAAAATCAGGTATACAATAATCAGAGTAACTTCTTTCATGTGCACTTGAAGGCAATGTTATACACACATTGTGAAGAATACGATGTAGTTAGACTTTATTATGAAAAACCTACAAAGCATGCATTATTAATGTTAATTAATTAATGCATTATTATAATAATTATTATAATATAATAAATTAATGCATTATTAAAGTTACTAAACAGCACATATCTTGTAATTTGAATTGTTCCTAATATTTTTAGCATATGCTGAAAGTGTTGGAAATATCTTATATTTCTATATATTAGAAAAATATTAGAAATATTCAGCACAGAAAGAGACAAACCTATCAAAAAGTCATGAAAAACTTTAGAGAGTAAGAAAATCAGTTTTTCATTTATGTATTCCTTCCTGGATTCCACCTAGACCTGGAACGGTATTCCTACCATTGGTTACTGAAAGGTTTTTTTATCAGTTTCACTGTATAAATTTTGGGGATTTTTTTTTTAATAATAAATTTGTTCTGAAGCTCTAATTGCAAGCAGCAAGCAAGCAATACCATGCTTCCCCAGACAGACTCAATTCATGCTTTTTTGTAAAATATATTTTCTTTTTCAAGATATTGTACTAAGCATCTTAATAGTAGTCATCATGACAGCAGGGAGTTAGAAAGGAGATCAAACAAACAAAACAATGGGGAAAAAAAAGCATGACAGAAATACAGTCCTAGGTTACCAGCACCCGAACTGCTATCAGATTTTCAGTATGTAAGCACCTACCCATTTAGGTGCTTACAACTTCATGTGTTTGTTTGTTTGTTTTTAAATAAAAATGCGTTCAAAAGTTTTAGAAGATTCTTTTACCTGAGGGGTAATTCTTGAAGCTTCATTTAGGTGTCTAGTCCACGCTGAAGCCCCCAAGTGTCTTTCCTCTTCCTTCACAGACCTACCTAAAGAGAAGTTCAACAAGCTTAAACTTTGAAATCAGTAATTAGGAATATAAAATTTATTATACATTTGAGCAGCATCAAAAATGAGTTCAGAAAAAAAAAGAAAAACACAATGGAAAATTTTCCCTAGATGTTAAATGGAAGTTGTCAGATTGGTTTGGTTCCACATACTAAATCAGGAAAGCAATCTTGCAGTATGAAAAGGATTAATTAGACTCATATATCTCCATAAGAAGATCAGATAAACACAACTGCACACGTTTGAAAATACCGATGCTGAGGATATCTTACTTTCTCTGTTACACCAGTTTTCAGTTTTCCACCATGACTTTGCCTGTACTTAGCTCACACAAAGACCAATGCTGTCTTTTTTTTCTTTCTAAGCACTGATTTACTGCTTGGGTAGAATATACGGAACAAGATCTAAGCTGCCAGGCCTACAGTAGGAGTTCCCACATCAAAAACATTTACAATACAGTTAACTTCTTCAGTGCAAAGTCTGATAATATATTGGGTCAGCTGGAACTTTTTTCCCATAAAAATCTATGTGGAACTACATTTTAGGTTAGTGGCTGAAATGATGTTGGTAGCACACCAAAGTTTTGGCTATACTGGGCAGTGCTTGGACACAGTCACAGTTCTCTATTTTTACCACTTTGCCTTCACACAGTGAGAAGACTACTGGGGAGACAGAACCTGAAGAGCTGACTTGAACTGGTCAAAGGGATATTCCCTATCACACCACATCCTGCTTGGCCATGAAAGCCGGGGCAGAGGAGGGGAGCAGGGAGGAAGGCTGTATTCAAATGCACCTGTGGCTCAGAGACTGGATGGGCAACAGTCTGTGTAGGGGAGGTGGTGAAGTCTTTGTACCACTTGTCCCTTTTCATCTTTCTTTCACTTATTAAACTATCCTCATGTCACCCTATGAGTCCCCCCCCTTATGCTCTCTCTTCTCGTTCTCTCCTCCATCCCCCAGGGCAGGCAGAGCAGGGGAAGGGAACAAGCAGCTGTGTGGATGCTTAACTTCAAGCCTGAGTCAATCCATCATGTTAAGTAACTAGGGGTTCACATTTTTAATAAAGGCACAATGATTGTAGTGTGATGTGTGCCTGTGTGGTTTGCTGGGTTGGGGCATTTTTGCATGTGTTTTTCTTTCTGTTATTTGGGGTTTTTTGGTTTTTTGTTTGTTTATTTTGGTTTTATTTATTTAGATGGTTGGCTGGTAGGTTTTTAAGGACCTACAGCTAAAGTTATCGAAACATAGCCCATGATACCAGGCTTTTCTGTTTTGTGCTCAAACAAACTCAAGGTACTGGTAGTTCTTTGAATTAGTACCCTATTTGCTATTTGAGGTTGTTTTTTGTTTGTTTGTTTGTTTTTTTTCCAAATATTAAAAGCCTCTTTAATTTTATTCTCATGCAAATAGTTTTTACACACATAATGACTTTTCCTCTCTGTTTCAAAAACTCATTTTGATTCCTCTGAGGAAATCAGTGTTAAGCGCTCGGTTGTCTGTCACTCCCAAAATGCATTTAACAAATGCCTGTTTTCCACAGATGTTAAAATGCCTCTGACAAAAACACAAAGGAAAAAAACCAAAAACCACCAAATTTCTGAATTCTCCTCTTCAGGATTAAAATCTCCTTTAATGAACTGCTTTCACAGCAGAATTTCAGGAGTAAACCTGAATGTGCTTTCCAGCGTGACATGAAAGAAGTCAAGCAAATTCCTATGGATGTCTGTGTAACACACATGCCATGAAAGCTGTAACTATGTAGGTCCTGTCACTCTTTTTTGAAGGAGTATACACTCTCAATCTAACCATAACTTTGTCATTCTTATTAGAATGTCACAAAACTTATATGTGACAACACTTAGGAGATGTGCTTTGATGACTTCTGAAGCTAAGTTTGTCCTTGCTTTACAAAGCAACTTTCAGTTTTTACAGCAGAAGAAAACTAAAAAAAAATCCTGTCTTTTAAAAAGTTGTTCCAATTTACTTAAAAGCTTGAGTACAGATCTTAAGTCTTTAAGTACTTATTCTAAGCAGCTCCTCCAACACAGCAGAGAGCAGCGGTGTCATTAATTCAGATACTTACCACATTCTATTGTTTTGTGGCTCTGAGAAGGCTGTCTGTCTTTATGCCTACTTCTAGGATAGCTTCTTTGTTCCTGAAGAGAGGTTCTTTTATCTGTGCAGTCTGTGCTTTGAGTATGATCTGGTAAACATGTGGTATAGTGCAATCCTGCCATAGAAAGCATGCCCTGAATAGCTTCTTCTTCTGTACTTGTCGAGGTAGGACATTCCCTAGAAAAATATGTAAATATGAAACAGTTCAAAACAGAACAGTAAATCTCTCTGAATGAACTATTTTTACGTTCATGTAAAGCAGAAACATAAATATTAGTGTGAAAAAGCCTAATACTAATTTATAAACAAATGCCAACAATGTGCTTACTTTTTACTGGGAGTTTCATTTCTGGATGGCTTCTGGGTAGTTTGACAAAGGTCTCTCATGACCTTAGATTCCTCCTTGAAATTTGATGTTACTTCCTGTTTCTCTTCATCACCTGAGCTTTCCGACTCCTCTGTGGAGGAATCCTTCTGCTGAAACAAAAACAAACAGTATACAGAACTGTCATCATGCCATCTAAAATAGAGATGCTACTTTATTAAAAGAAAAAAAAAACAACCCAATCTAAAGCTAAGTATAACATTTTTATATACATGTGTGTACGTGATACATGTATGCACTATATATATAGTATCCAGAATGCAGTTAACTTGAATGAACAACTGAGATATTATCTATCCAAGTACTGCAGCAAGCATCTTCAAATCCAGTTTTTTACAGAGAACTCTACACACATTAAAGCATGCACAAATCACTGCATTCATTTTTAAAGACTAATGACTATTTTTTCTTCAGTATTCAAAGTAGAGGAAAAAAATACGGAACAAGAGTTCCAAGGAACAGCTCAGAATTACTCCTACTATTTATGATGAGACACGTGCTGCCACAAGTAACATTTCTCACTCCCACTCTCACAAATGGAAGATAACTTCCATCAGCAGCATATCTACAAGTGATAGCTCTCAGGTAAACCCAGCACACAGCAAGAGCAGGGACACGGCAGGTGTTGCCTCACTTATAGTGGAAAAGCCTAATTTCTTAAATGAAAGTGCTTGTCAACTCCTGACGAGCTTGTATGAGCAAAACCTTCTCAAAGATGAAGTAACAATATGCATCTTAACATGCCTTTAAGTGAAAAAAGGGCTACCACAGACACATTCAGCTCAGTAATTCAGACTAATTATTTTCAACAAGTATAGACAACAACACATTTTAATTCAAGCCAAAGACTATAGGTGATAACTCAATAATAGGCTTCAGAGTGGAAGATCAGAAAATGGAGGATCACAGTCCTTCAAGACTGCCACCACCAATCACAATAACTGCAAGTCAATGCAGCAGATCACCAAGGGATGCTTTTAAACAACAGCTTCTTTCTCAAAAGCAGCTCTCTAATCTTCAACACTTCTGAAGTGACACAAATGGGTAATGATGTTATAACTACAATTCAACATTAGTAAGAAAGCTACTGTCTTGTTAAGATCTTCTCCACCATACAAAAACATTTGAAAGATTTACAGGAAGTACTGAGATAATTCACTTTGGATACATCATTACAACAAAAAATACAAACATTAAATACTACTAGAAATTAGGAAGCTGAAGAACATAGTCCTGAGGAATCAGTGGCATTAATACAAAACACTTCATTCCATGACAAAGTGATCCAAGGGTAGTTACATGCTTGTATAAAGTATTTAATTTAATTGTAAAGATACCATTAAAGTCTAGGCATTCAAAAGGAGGATCTCCATTTATTTTGAGTAGTCTGAAATGCCTCATTAGGGGTTAGCTACTTAAGGTTATTAAAAATAAATTGGATATTTATAGGATTGTTTTCATTTAACCATGCTTTAAAATGAAACAGCATGGCAGACACTCATAACTCAAATGATTAAATTTAGCTTCATTATAAAAGAAATGGACAAAGTAACTGTTATTTATCCTTTCCCAGCCTTTGCACGATCCAGAGCAGAGTCATCCTTTGCCAATCCCATCTTAATGGCAAATGAGATCATAGCATTTGCCTCAAGATGGCACATCTTGCCACATTCCTCAGTACAAAAATAAATTAAGAATGAGGTAAAAGTGTAGAGTTTGAAATACTGCCTTGAACAAGCATTAAGTATTTTATTTCCCAGATAAATTTGAAATGAACAAAATTATCCTGAATTGTTTTGTTAACTTTTTCTAGCCCTACCTGTGTAGTGCAATCAGGCTCAGATTCTTCTGAATCAGAAATATCAGAGTACACTGAGGATCCTTTCCTGAGTTCTGATTTCACGCTTTCAAAGAACACTGTGAAGAGAAAAATTAAAAAGGAAATATTTATTAAACGGAATATTTAACAATTATGAGGAATGTAAAAAATTAACATTCTGTGTTTCTAACGATCTGTTTTCAACAATAACAAAACATAACTATTCACTGATCTGGTTCACAAGTCAAGTTTCCTCAAAGTTCTGAATCAAACCACTGTTGACCAGCAGACTTGTAAAGTGGCTCACTGGATGAGGGCAGAGGAAAAGAAATCACACACCTTTTACTGCCCAAAGAACACAAACTGCACAGGTGGCAACAGTGACAGTTCAGACAATTCTCACTTTTGTATATATGCTAAAGTGGGTCCCAGAAAGAGTGGAGTAGGCTTGCAGTAGATTTAATTCACTCTCAGACTCTAAGTCTGAGATTCCCTTGGTGTAAAATAAGAGTGGTCACAGAGAAACATTATTCACAGAAGTAAGAAAATACTCAATGACAAAGGCAAAGAAAAAAAAAACACAAAACAAAACATTGTGTTACTTGCAATTTTACATCACAACTCAGATATTCTGAATGCTTTGTGCTACCGAAGAGCTGCCAAACAGAGGTTACAATGACGATCTGTTACAGAAGATTAAAATATTATTGTGATGATTCACAATGTTCTTTCATTGGTTTTCATCACATCAAGACCTGTAAAGGAAGGGGTGAAGAGAAGAATTTTTGCTAGTAGTAAGATAAAGTACAATCAGAGAATGACCTGTCAAAACAGACATCAAAAACACTGGCACGTGACAAAACAATCAATTAAATCAGCCATCTAGTCCACCTGATTTACTCAATTACTGAAGGAACTCAAGTACCAAGTAGCTAAGATGCTCTCAGAAGCATTCACCTCTTAGGACAGTCTGTGTTCCAAATATCAAACTTTAAGAGTTCAGAATCATCTAAGGCTGTATATCTATGTCCAGATTGCTGGCTGAAATTTTGGTTAAGTACAAAGTAATGGAAGACTACAATACACAGATTAGCTGGCAAGTATGTTTTCGAGAAAAGACATGTATCAGAATGAAGGTATGAACAGAATGAAGAACTTTCAAATGTATGTCAAGAAAGTAGTGTGAAAAGAAAGCAACATAAAAATTCTGAAGTGCTTTTTACAAAGTCTCTGATAAGAAACTGAAACAGGTACCATATATTTAGTACTAGCACAGTTCAGAAATCAGCTCTGAAACAAAGACAAGTAGAGATAGAATGTTGTCTTTCTTTTGACAGTTTTATATGAAACATAAAAAGAATGCAATCTTTGTAGCTAAATTAATTATACAAACATTAGAGAGATAGTTGGTAACATATTTCCAGTAGGATTTTGTCTCTACTGTGGACTGTTGCAAGACTCATAAATAGGCATCAAATACATTCAAGGAATAGTAATAAGTTCTGAACTTTGCAAAATAAGAAATTTTTTGAGAGTTAGAAGAAAGCTAAGAATAAGACTGATTATCAGAAAGGGAATAAAATGAAAGCCTGGGACCAAAATATAACTAAACTTAAAACAGCACTACAAAGAACTGTGAGGAATATCCCAATATAGTAAATGAGCAATAAAGTGTAAATGAATTTGGGCCAAAATATTCAACATATGACAATAAAGTACATATTCTGAATGACTGTAGATCAAAAAAGAGGGAAGAGAGGAGGATTTCTGACGATAATTTAAGCCTTTGGCTTAAGGAAAAAAAAAAAAAAGGAAAGAAAAAGATTCCTGGGACAAGTAATAGAACAGACAATACATAAGATAACACTATCATACCGCTCAACTGAATTCTCCTTTAGAATACTCTATCATGTCTTTTTCAAGAAAAGCACTTCTCCAAAGTCGGAAGCAGCAAAAATTTGTGTGTGAATAGTGAGACACAATTAGAAAACATAAGGCTGATAAAGGATCCTCAAGAACTACTCTTATTTCAATCCAAGGAAACTTGAAATTCCTAATATTAAATCAACAAAACTTTTAAGAAGAAATGTAAACCTTCAGCGAAATATACGAGAAGGTGAATGGTTTGACAAGATGGAAAAAATGGGAGGTGCACATAATTAGCTAAATACCAAAACAATGAAGAAGATGTAAGATGTAAGACAAGCAGTGCTAATGTAGAACCTCGTATTTTCTGGTTCATCTGGGGCTGGGTACTACCATATGTGACATAACATCCTATGAGTCTCAGTTTAGGTCTGCACTGTTTGGCTGTGCAAATATACCTACAGGCAGCCAAACCGCTGCCCATTTCTAACTCTTGTTTATTTTGCAAGCCATGAGCAAATCAATGAACTCACAAGTGTCTAGTTGCCTATTTCTGTTTTCTATACTGCCCCACAAATGATTCCCCTAGTTTTGTCAGGTTTCGCACACATTTACAGACATTCAGAGGCACACAGTATATATTGTCAGGAACCCTCATCTTGTCACGTTTGTGATTTGCAATTGAGCTTTAAAAAAGAAAAATTGCTGTAAATATACATGTTGGTATTGCTTACCATTGCTTAGGTGATTTTCAATAGTTTTGTTGTTGTTGTTGTTTGCTTGGGTGGTTTGTTGGGGTTATTTTGGTTCAGTATCGTGGTAATTACTGAATTTTAGAAGAATCAGTCTATCTTCACGTAAAGGTTAAGTACAAGATTGTATGTTTCCAGAGACTGGAAGGAATACTCCAAAAATCACATGAATGAAAGCTAAAAGATTAAGCTAACCTACTGTAAACATCTTAACTCATCTTCCTCCCATCCACCAGAAGCACCTTGCTCACTGCACCAGATCTCTCTTAAGCCTTGGTCACCATTTAGAACCCAAATCTTGGCATGATACGCAATGTTGTATAACTTGACCTATTTAAAGGCATCTCTCTACAGACATTACCTCTTGGCCAAAAGCCCAGTAAGAACAATGGAAGGCAGCAGCCCGTTATAGAAACAGGTAGTTCCTTTATGGAATTCACAGCAGAAGAAAAGTTTCTCCCTCTCTGTAAACCTTCAGATTAGACAAAATAACACAACCAGAGGAAGGTGATTCTTAATAGGGAGGTCTGCAGATTCTTACCATTGAACTACAAACTAGGGAAAGCCTAGAGTGCTCAACCTCTGGAAGAATCTCAACATTCACTTCTAGTTCTAAATGTGTTTCTTAGATTTAGATGCCCACTGCCAAATCATTGAGGTATCAAGTAAGAACAACAATTTTGAAGGAAATGTATCATTTCTGTGTATGATTTGATCTTCAATTCAAGTGTAAAACTTAGCTTTTAAGTGGATAAACACAACATTATGCCTAACCTTTACCCAATAAGCCATTTGCCTTTTTTGTTCATAAGTACATAGGAGGATCTCATTCTTGTGCAGATTTTAAATACTGTCCTCTGTGACCCTTGGAAACACAAGTCAACAGAGACTACAAACCACTTTGTTAGCAAAAATAAATATTTTACCAGGCTGACAATGGACTCAAACATTGTTACAGATGTGCAGGAAACCAAGGGAACTGTAGGTCTATAGAGGTTGTTTTTTTTTCTTTAATTATTCATCTTACAAACATTGACCTTAGTTTGCTAATATATCTCCTCTCAGCCTCTGGTAAGCCCAACAGTGAAAGTATGTGAATTTCACAACTAAACAGAGAGTTAAACAGAGCTGAATTTTCACCATACTCAGGCAGAGCTACTGAAAAAAAAAAGTACAGAAAACAGGCATTTTCTATTGGTAATTCACTAACAGACTTTGTGATCAGCACTGCTGAACACCTAGCAGAAAGACTTGAGGTTTCAGAAAGGTCAACAAAGATAACTCCTATTGATAGATGGTTTAGATACAAAGTACTGAAAAGAGGAGTTACAGTGTTTTAACGACAATATTGAATTCCTCCTCAACCTTGCATATAACTGAAAATGTTGAAAGCATTAAGATTTAATTAATGCTAAGTTCTATTCTTTGCCTGTATGGAATAAACCTATTCATTAGGCAAAGTGTACAAAATTGTAACACCAAATAAGTAGCCACCAAATGGAACAGAAAAGAAGAAAGATAAGATGGGGTTGATACCAGATGCATTTTTATTCTCTCAAGTGAATTATATGATAAATTTTGATTAAATAAATAAATAAATAAATCAGCATTCCTACATTATGGAACTGACCAACGTTAACAAATACCTTTCAAATAATACCTAAAACACCAATTTAACCTCCACTCTGAAAGATGCCATACACAGTATCCAAAATGGCACCAATGTAAAACGATTAGCTTTGCTTTCAACTCTACACTGTTGTTAGCTTCTTCAGTAGAATAAAAATATCCAGTAACACTTGATTAAACCCATCATTGCAATTTTTAATACTAATTTCTTTGATTTGTTAGTCTATCCTCTCTATACTTCAGTAAAACTGCAGTTAGTTTTCACAATATTAGACCCTCCTTAAGACCATCGAAATGTTGAATCGGTAGGACTTAGAGACAAGCTTACTGTTCAGTGGTTTTTGGGCATCTGCATTCCCTTCTCCTTCAAATCCTGAGGTCTGATCTTGTCTCTTAACAGTCACCTTTTTCGACCTTGTCCTGTCGTCTTCGTCTTCACTATCTGCCGTGTAAAGACTGCGATCTGTAAACGGACGTCTTTCATCTCTGTCTCACAAGAAAAATAACATATTATTCTTACAATGCAAAGCAACTGTCTTCCTCAATTACTTAAAGGACATCACTGAGACAATAACAGGAGCATTCTCTCATATTCACCTCTTGGTTCTGAACTGCACATACTCCCATTTTGCACCCTGGGCAATTGTAACTAACAAACAGTGCAAAGCTTTACATCAAAATATCTTTAACTAAAATTACCCTAATACAGTGACCCAACTGAGCCACTGAATGAAATGCCATAGGAAAGGAGTTTGCAAAGCATCTCCTACTCTTTACTACATAACTGTGACTCCACTAGGGGCCAGCAAACACAACAGTCAACATATTTCTTCTGTCTTTTTCACATGAATCTTACTGGTAAAAGGAAACGCAGAGCTACAGAAACAAAAAATAAACACTATTATTATAAAAATAGCATGTTCTGGTTCATAGTGACTAGGAATAAGTGATTCCCAATCAACTAGTTGTACCTAATGATTCTTCCATTTGACAGCACAAGGCGAAGATCATTGTCCTTTGTTCGCCAGTCAGGTACTGTAGAAGACGGTTGAAAGGGCTTGTTAAATCTCCCATTCAGTTTTGAGCTTGCTATGTCCTAAAGAAGTAAAAACACTATTGATCAGTATTAGTTTCTATAAATTAGATTGCTTTTTCTGCACACTATAAAAGCTTCAACTCAACACCAGGATGCTTCTACTTTTCTGATAACCAACTGAAGAAAGCTCAGACAACACATGTTTAGACAGAAGATGCAGTTTGCTGTTTCTTCCTTTTCCTCAAATCATCTGCAGTTTCCTGAAGCATCTGTAATATCTGCAAAATCTCTACAATACTCCTTTTGGATTTCTTTTGGAGAAGCTGGGCTGGGAATTGATAAAGCAACTCCTGGATTAGCTGTCTGTTCTCTAGAATTAGTGTTCCAGAATTTACTCAAGAGTACAGTAAAACTTTCATAACGGAAAGCAGCCTGTCTAAAGAAAAACTTTCTAGGCTGAAAGAAATTCATGTTTGACACAAACTCTTAAAGAATCAAATAACAGGTTTATGTGCTAAATGAGGAATAAAGACAATAGTTTTGTTTTGTTGTTTTTTTTTTTTTAAACGATAGAGAACAGTTTTTTTCCACATGAAATGACAATGACTGATACTCCTGAACATTTTAAATACATAAATGCATAGGTCTATTATTTGTGCTAAAACTGAAGCTCAGCTTCTTTTCTTCAGGAGCTAAAATGTATGTCTCTTGTTTTTGTCTTATAAAGGTCAATAGGTCCTGACACAGTTGTCTGCATTTCTCATTTTCGGAAAACTACTTATTTCCTTTCAGAAGGTTACTTATTTCCACATTCATGCTCTTTCTCCCATTTCTGCTTCTATTTTTTGAAACGAGGCCATCAAATCTGAAAAGATAATATATCAAGAGACTGTATCTTTCTCATACAGTCTGTGATGGTGTTGTAATACAACTGATCAGTTAACAAAACCACACTAGAGACCAAGGCAAACTTAGGCTTACTGGAAGGAAGACACAGTCATAGAGAAAACAGAAACATAAAGGAAAAATGAAGCTCATCAAATTACAGTAACTGAACTGTAGTAAGCAGCTACCTAAAAGCTCACAGAGAAGCAAGTCTGGCCCAGAGCTTCACAGAACCAAAGCTTTGAAACCAAAGCTTTGAAAGCTTTCCACTTTCTACGTGGAGCAGATTCAAAGTAGCACCTAATAGCCACAGCAGCCTTAATTCAAAAACTATACATGCAGTAGGTGATGGATTCAGGGCATTTTTGGAAAAAAAATGTTGAAGGAAGGTCCACAAAAAAGTACCGAGGAAGAGAGAAAGTTCTATGTGGAGAACTATCTACACATAGCTCATACAGCAAACGTTAGTAGGCTGCTTTCTTTATGGACATTAAAACCTTTTCCCTTTGAAAACATGTTAGAAATTACTCTATTCTGGCTTTTTTTTTTCTTTTATGTAACACAATACTTGCCTCCTCCCACGGTGACATCTCCAGCCTTTTCAGTACCTCTCTTGTGTGGAGTTCTAAGATATCCAGATTAGAAGGAGTTTTGGTAGCATGGTCTCGCAGTTTCCTCACCCTTCGTCTCGAGTGGTGAGGAGAAGCTGTTTCATGTGAAGACCGTGAAGCTGAACACACACCAAGAATTCCCTGAGTTTTCACTGGTTTGTTGTTTTCCTCCTTTAATTTAAAAAAAAAAATAAAATAAAGTGCTGCTACCCATTCCTCTAATAAATTGCATGTCATATCAATAAAATTTTAAGAACTTTTAGAGAAGCATGTTTGCTATTATTTGCTGTACAAGGTTTCGTTATATACTTCTACATCCCCATGTGGGGCTTTTAAACTTTCCCATAACAGAACTCAGCACCAACATTTGTTTGTGAAGGCAAGGTAGGGTATATGGCATATCTGTACCATAGCCAACAGATCAGTTTTGTCTTCAGTTTTCAGAACTCCTTCCACACACAAATGTAGTTTCGAGAACTGATATTAAGGAATAAAGGAGCAAAACTCTGCTACGATGGAGGGCAGGAGGAGCAAAAAGACCCTAAAACACTGACTGTACAACAAACAGGGACAAAGCATAAGAAAATGAGATGATGGCTGGCCCACAACTAACAGACAAGGGGCTGGAAGAACAGAATACAGACAGAATTTCAAAGGAACTCATAACACCCGTAATTATTGCTGTAAGCTATATATAAATTTATAATAATAAAATGTGTGGGTTCATTTTAGAAATACAAATTTACAAATAACTTCACCATTAAAATTGTGTGAGTTTTTTTATTTAACAATTACATAAAACATCCTCACCATACTTTATCTGAAATACAAACTTCATGGTATTTCCAACAGTTTTCTCTTAGTCTTCTATTAGAAAACAAACATTAAGATAAATACAAAGGTGAATATAATCAGCAAAGGCCCTGATTAAAAGATTTTTCTATGGAGTTTAGGGTTGCCTCCATTCTTACCTCTACGGAACGAATCACTTTTGAGAGCTCTTTTATGAGATGTCCAGGCCTAATGTTGTCTGGAATTTCAAAGGCATGTTCTGTTACAAGCTGCATGCAAAGGATGAAGATAATTAGTTAAGCAGAGGTAGTATAAAATAAACAAAACTACAGGAAAAAGAAGTTAAAGGAAGAGACCTGATTAATTTAATTATTACAGCAAACTGCCAGGGCAGAAATACACAAATCAAAGCTCCAAGTCCAAGATTTAGAAGGGAGCAGATACCCCCCAGTGGTGCGATGTTCAAGATATACAAGGGCTCAAGGTTAGACATCCCACAGATTGTCCAAGAAACTCCAAAGAAGTGTTAATACAAAGCCATTCTGATATTTGTTTCATTTCCTTCCTCCATAATTAACTTTTTTTTACTTCCCTTTCAGCACAGTCAGTACAGAGACAGACTCAGGAAAATAATTAAAGATTTTCAGAAACAGAATTTCTCTATGAAATAATATATCCTAAATAGCAAATGAGGAATGAGTAGCCAACAAGCAGATTTTAGACATCTGCCTCATATCTCATTTTTTAAATGACCTTCTCAGCTTGTTTAAAACGTGGTAGGTTGGAGAAAGCAATTCAAAACCATTCCCTATAAAAACAACTCAGAAAGCTATAAGAGTTCGCTCCTTTTAATCCTCTGAAATAGTACCAGAGCACAGGCAGATCTACTATACATTTATTATCAATCTGAGCAGGTCCAAAGTTTCTACATTTAGACCTAGGAAAACAAGTTTTGTATTTTGTATCTAGTTTAAATTTGCCCCAAGACACACTTAGTTAGAATGAAGCAGACAAAACGCTGACACACAGAACACAGTGACTGACATGAACTCCAGTATCCCCTCAGTTAACTATTTAAATGCAAAAATGTCCCACAGACACTTTCAGCTATCCACACTTCAAAAATTATTGCTATTCAACAATTATTGCTAGAAGCAAATTGATACTGCAAACATACTTCACTGCATCCGGCTTCCTCCAAGTCATTAAAAACTAGTTGTAAGTACGGCCATGCTATATTCATTTCAGTATCATTATACAGGCAAGATAAAATCTGCTGCTATTATTTACCACTGTTCATTCTCAAGTGCATCACCTTTATACTCTGCTTCATACTTGGGAACACAGCATCTCCAGCATCAGACAAGTTTTCCAGTAACTTAATGATAATTTTAGGACCACTCAGTCCTTTCAACATAAGGACTGTTCCAAAGAGCCTTCCTGTCCATGATGGCTACAAGAGGAAGTGACTCTGATACAATTTTCCAAAACACTGACTGGAAAGTTTCACCTGGTTTAAAAACACTGACAAGCCTCTCTAAAGCAAACACAGTTTGTACCAGAAGAAACGGATATTTCACAGGTAAAGTGCAAGTACTTTGAGAGAGGAAGCTCCATCTGCAAGCTCATTTGTTTGCTACTATAAAAGGTATCTCTCCACACCCAAGCTTTCTCTACTAAGCTGAGTCAGAATAATTAGGGGAAAAAAAATCCAGCCAAGCAATTTAAATATGTCAATAAACTCAAACTGATATCTAAGCAGGTAAAGTAAATGGTGGAAAAAAACTGTGATACATTGAACTCAAGAAATAATTTCATAGAATTGTACAACCACAGAATGGCCTGGGTTGAAAAGGACCCCAAAGATCATCTAGTTTCAAACCCCCTGCCATGGGCAGGGCCCCAACCACCAGATCAGGCTGCCCAGAGCCACTTATAAACGCTGGGAAAAAAGAAATAGGTGATCAAGAATATATATATATTCAAATAGTCTTGGTAGGCACATGAATTCACCAATATTTACAAATTACCATCACAATTAAGCATTCTGATAACATTAAAACACAATTGAGCACCCATCCTTTGAAAAAAAAAAAAAAAAATTAGCTAATTAATTTTATAAAAAGCTATTTAAAAAAAACAGACAAAAAAAAACCCACAACAGAACAGTTACCCCAAATAATCTTACTGGTACATGGATCAAACATCTCAAAAATAGAATCTGAGGCCTGTTGCTTATGTAAGTTGGAAGGAAGCCAGAGCTACAATCCAAGAGATCAGATGACTGGATAAGTCATCATCTTTATTGTGCATATTAACCAGCTTGCAGACTGACGCTCTGCACCAGAGAAACCAGAAGATAAATATATCAATAAAAACCTTGCACAAATTGAATCCAAATCAAGACATAAAAAGTAAAAATATTTTAGCATCCCTCAATCTCTATTCTCAGCATTTTGTAACTCTAGGCAGCTTTAAAACATTGCAGAAACAAAGATAATGTCACTTCGGTGAAGATGAGTCCAGTGCTGTGCCAAAGCAAATAAGCCTTCCTAGAGAGCAGTAGCAAAGTCAGTGTTGACAACACACTAACGATTTTACAGGCCAGCAAATCTTCATCAGAGACAGTACTCTAATTAAGTTAATATCCTCCTCAATTGAAACCGATTTTTCAGCAGTATAGATATACCTGAAATGTACTCTCCAAAGCACTCACATTAATGGAAAACCCTAAATATCACAGCATTCTGTACCTCCATTGCCTCAGATAAGGATGAATTGACTGTATAAACAAAAGGCTCAATGACCTCTCCAGAATTCTTATCCCATGCTGAGATGAAGCAAGATTCTGTTCCTACCAGCTATCATGCAAGAACTTACTCACTGGGCTAAGACATCATTAGTGTCACACAACATAAAATTTTCATGACTCTTCCCCAGGTCAGCAGCACATACTCTCCATAGTCTTTCATTACTCATTAACAGAAAAATAATCTTAAGTATGTCAAGGACACAGATCTTCAATTATTTTTAAATAAAGTCAGAATTCACTGAAACAGTAAATAAGACTACTGGTACTTACCTCTTTTTTCATCCATAGTTTTAAAGCAGTAAGTAAAGCTTTCACTCCTTGCACTAAATAGCTTGGAGGCTGAAAACCATCTTCTCTCAGTTCTAAGAAGGACACAGACATCAACAAAAACATAGTAAGTAAAAACAGTAGAATGATACCTATCCTTCAACCAATAAAGTTGCCATTTTGCAAGTCCAAAAAAAAAAAAAACTCAATTAAAAAAAAAAAAAAAAGTTCTGCTTCCAAACCACAGTTCTCCAATGGAGTTCCTACTTCTTAAAGGGTGTGAGAAGAATAGCAAGGCCTTTAAGCTGAGCTGCAGCGTGAGTCCAACTGCCCACTTGCTGTGACTTGATAAAAATTTGAGAATACAATGCAGCACTACATTTTTAGCACTGGATTTTGAAAAACTTTTTTTTTATTCTTTTACTGCAGCTAAAAATATGCACTGTGTTATATAAGACTAATCAAAGCTAATCAGCATTGTACTGATGGACAAATCGCTTCTTCTTAAGTCCCTAGAACTGCAGAGAAAAATGTACGCAAACGCCATATAGCTCACAGCATCAGAATATACTCCTTGCCCATGAAAAGACAAAACCAGTTGCATGACTTGTTGTCATCCTTTCATAAAAAGAACCAGGAAGATATGGCGTGCCAATTTTGCTTACTGACCTGAACTTCACAAAGCACTGCTAAAAATCATGTGCTCAATGTATTACAAACTGGTATTAGTAATCACATTTCACAACAGAACTGGTACCATTCCTTATTTAAAAGCAAAGGATTCTGCCTGGTAAACATTTTGCAAATGTGAAAGTTGATGCCAAAGCCCAACTTAACCATCACTTTAGCAATGACAGACTAAATCCTGAATTTTCACAATAAGCCACAGATTAAAAATAACATGGAAATAAGCTTCATATTCCTCACTTAAGATATGAGCCATGTATCACAAGAGGCTCCTAGTCTACCCACTCAAGCAAGGAGTAAAATGATAAAAGAGGGGAAGAGATGAAACGCATAGCTTCAGCTCTAGGTTACTCAGGAACATACATCCCACTGATTTTCCAGCAGAAATACAACTCCCACATTTTCTGACACATCTGTAAATTTTAATTACACAAACACGAGACCTACTACCAAAGAAAGCTTTCAAGAAGAAAACAATTTTTTTGCAAGTTAAAAAAAAAAATCTTTATTTGGTAAAATTTCTAAAAGCTTTCTAAATTTCATGGCTGAAAGGACAGCAGATAATTTTCAATACCGTTTTCACCTTATAAAAAGGTTATGTGAGTGATCTCTTCCAGAGCAGAGGCTAAATTCTGCAGTCTCCTCTGAAGGCACATTTATTTGAAATACATAATTTGAAACATGATATTTATTAATAAGATTAAACAGAGCAGTTAGAGAGGTGAGACATTTGAGAAGAAGAAGGTAAGGTCAGGCTCAATTACACATGGGTATAGTAACAAAATTAATGGACTAGATAAGGAAGTTTGCAAAGGACTGGAAACTGTCAAGAATCAGTGCCTTTTGAGGTGTCTACTGTTAAACACCAATATAAGTCACTTGGCACTGCTCACAGGAACTGGTACATCTCTCCTCCAAAAACTCTTATGGATGCCTTTTTCTTTGACAAGAAGGAGCAAAAGACAACAGGTAGCTTGACTGAAAAGGTCAAAAAAATCACAGAAATGCAAGAAAACCTTTACATTCAACAGTAAAGCCATCATGTATCAGCCCAGGGATAGAAATCAGTGGCATCGCTTAGAGAGTCATCTACTGAAGGAAGGAGAGAAAGGCTTCCAAAGGATACTTGAAGATCTAAAATGATATGGGAGAGGTCTACTGTAAAAAGCAACAATGTTGAAATCATATCTGCCTTAACAAGGCCTTTTCAGGTACTGGGAAATTAATCCTATCTGTTTGGTATATAATTGCACTGTGCAATAGATATTCTAGATTATCAGAATATCTTCATTAGTCAGATACACTATTAGCATTGGAGAAAAAAAAAACACCAATAAAAAAATTCAAAAGTTCCAGTAGGTTGCTATAAAATGCTAGTTATACACATCATCTTGTACACCACAAATTCTGCACAGCCCTAGTTACACTAGAAAGCTTTAAACCCCAAAGACGTTTTCAGAAAGATCTTGTGTTGCACTAAAGCCCGTATTATGACTTGTTAAATCTACAACTGAAACAGTGCAGTATTTACTACAATATGGTTTAAAAAAATGTGACTTGGAAGAAAAAAAATAAATACCACTGCCTCCTCCTCCCCCTCCCCCCCCCAAAAAAAAAAAAAAAAAACAAAAAAACACCACAAATTACTATCTGGCTTTTCAGCTCAAAACATTTCATCTGTTCAAACAGCCGCAACATAATTTCTTCCACTGTCAATGAAACATAAAAGCAGACACATGTATACCATAAAAAGTAAGACAAGGATTACCTTTTAATGTTTCCAGTAAGTTTTTGGCCACAAACCAACAGATGGCTTCAAAGAAAGGAAATTTGAAAAGATCTGGGGTTTTTAGCCTCTTCTCCATTTCGTAACACCTGAACAAACAGAAACATTAACTAAAAGCATTCATGTCATCCAACTTATTTTTTTAACTATGTAATTATTCAAATTGATACAATGTCCAAAATAAAATAAAATAAGCACGGCCATGTTAAATAAAAAAAAGTCAAGTACAACATAGTTAAACCCCAACAAGACCACAGACAAGATTCAACTCTGGTCTCATCCAGGCTCTGACCTTATCAAGTTTGACTGCTGCACTTCTAAGAATAAAGTTGGACTTCATAAAACTAGGATACAAACCCAGTGTGTGATCTTTTAACAGATGGAATTTTATCAGGATTCCACTGTAATAAATAAAAACAATATGTTTAGAAGACAGCTCCACATCTTGGACAAAAACTAAACACAGCTGCCCTTTGAGCAATGCTGACTTGAGGATGCTCATTTCAACTCAGTGTTGCACACCTGGGCTTGCTCAGTTTTGGTTTATTTATTCATACTAACCTCCAAAGTAATGGGGTTGGGGGGTGAGGTTTACTTTGTTTTTAATTAAATTATGCATACCCTTCAGTTTTGACACGAACTTTGCAGAAATGAAATAAGAGTATGTGGTGGATACAGTCTAACTGAAAATGCCATTATCGTCTGCTTTGAGAGCCTGTACCCATTTGATCCTGGTTACAAGCACAAAGAAAAATATCTATTAAAAGCATATCCTATTTACTGAGGAAAAGGTACAGTAAGAGTTGAGACTAACCTGAGCTGCATGCCAATATTGAGGTTGTGTAAAAAGTTTCCTCCAAAAGCCATACAATCCTGAGATGTGAGCACAGCGTGAATCCAGCCTGACACAAAAGATTCAGAAACTTAGTACATACATACAGATTACTTTAAAGACTATTTTTAAGTACTTGCATGTACATACTAAAATAGATAGGAAAAAGAGGGGAGAAAAGGGGAGAGGAAGAAGAAAAAAGGTAGGGGAAAAGGAAAAAAAAAAAAAAAGAGAAAAAGAGATGGAAAAGGAACAAATAGTCCTGTTTTTAACATACAGATTACAATATGTTTCAGAAATCTAGTTGAACTGCAGGTTAGTAAAGGCGTTGTGAACATAAGAAGGTCTTCAAGACATTTTGACTGGGTGGAAGTTGAGGGGACAGAACAGGACTAATTTCTCAAGTAAAAGATTCCCCAAAGTTCCCCTTCCAATAAACAATAATGGAAATACTACAGAAAAACCATATTGAGCAAAAGACAAAGGAAGACAAATAAAAATTATATTCATGTTTACATGTTGCTTACGTAACTCAACTATTAGCACAACACAAAAAACCCATCATTTAGCAATACTGTAAGAATCCAGAAGTAACTCTATACATTATTAATAAATACATCCCTCCCAGTTCCAGTGAAATTATGATTAATTTAAGACAATCTAGATATTCTAAGAACACTAATTTGGCACATAATTAAAATACTGTCCCTATAAACACTACCATTCAATATGGCAAAGCATGACCAACACTACACTATCAATCCAGCCAATTGCTACTGGATAATTTCACTTAAGTGTACAAAAGAACATATTAGCATCCTAATTAAAAATTTGCACTGAAGATTTTGACTGTGCGTTTTTAATGTAAATAAGCTAAAAATATGCACACAGACTTGTTCTTATTTAACACGCATACAGATCTTTCAAAAGAGCAGTTGGTCACAGATTTGCAGATTACGTTGTGTTTTGACTGAGAATAGGCAACATGTATAAACTGAGAAAGCTTCTCAGCTTGATGCAAGGTCAGACCAAATCATAACTATATATTACTAACTAGCACTAAATCCATGCCCTCATTCAGCTAAAACCAACCAATTTCAGTTTTGGGGCACCACATACAGAGAGAAAGATCTGAAACTAGCAATTATGCTGAGTAAGCACCACATCTGCTCTATTGCCTGTGGAGGAAATTTCAGCCTTTCATGTACCATTCTATAGAGTACTGTAGCACAAGCAACGTATGGGTTGGTGTGTGTTGGTTTTGTCGTGTTTGTTTTTAATTAATATTATAAATTGCTTTTTTTTTTTTAATTTCTGTTCTTTGCAAAGCGCAGCACAATGAAGACTGCCTTGTTTTTCCAACTGCATTTTGCCTTTATCATTATAGTTTCACTTTTTCACTCATCATAGCAGATGAAGGATCAAGGAAGATGTGCACTGCAATTCTATCACATGCACACCTCCCAGACAATGACTAAACTAACAATTAACTCTTGTCATTACTGTCTCAGCACCATTAAGGGTTGCTTAAAATCAGCACCATTTACTGAGTCTTATGCCATACTCCAGTTCTCACAGTGGTGGTTTTTGTTTGTTTGAAAATTCCAAGATAAAACAAATATTGATAACGTAATGTGTCATTTTAGGACATCCTTAATTCCTGGTAATTAAACATGTTAAGTTCTAGCAGTAAGAGTAATATCTTACCTGTTGGAACAAATAAAGTGTGTCCTTGCTTTACAACACATTTGTAACATTTGTCAACTTTGTCTCCAAAATATACTTCACTTTGGGTGACAGATGAGCTCCAGGACTCATACAGAGCCAAATTTTCATCAGTGGGCTTGATCAGATAGAATATTTTTTCACCCTATTCAACAAAAGCATCAAATAAATAAATGCACATCCTCCTGGGCAGACAGTACAACCTCTGAGTCATTTGCACTAAACGCACCCCATATAAATGGCAGAATTCTGTAGTTCTACTAGGGGACACTGGTGTTTCCTAACTCAGTGTTTCACAACTGCAGTTGCACAAAAGCTTAGTCAATAGGACAGTAACCAATAAGGATAAGGGGAAGAAGGGGTACGTATCTTGTAATGTAAAAAAAACTCAACAGTGTCATTGATTCTCATTTAATTCATTTTTTAATAAATACTAAAACCGTACTGTAAAACCTACTGATCAATTAAAATGGTCAGCCAACCACATAGCACCGGAGTCACCAACAGTGTGATAAAATAGAAGCATGAAAACAAGACACTAACAATCACGAATTCACTTTCAAGCTCCTCACCTGTCTTTCTAAGTACACAATTTCACTCTGAAGAGGCAATAATGCCATGACAGAAAGCTGCACACTGAATAATTTTTTGTTTCATACAATCATTAAGCAAAAAGCCTTCATACCCAGAGAACGTGGTACCAAACTGAAGTTCCTCCAAAATCGATATGAAAATCAGTATAGCTGTCCTGGACACCCATCAAGCAATACTTCTGAACAAAAGGCTTAGGGAAGACAGAATCATCTGGCCAATAATTTTCCACCCATGAAAGCTTTCTGGCAATATCTGGTACTTCCACTAACTCAGACATCCTTTAAGAAAAAATAAATAAATAAATACATAAATAAGATCAAGTGCAAGTGCCTCTAGTTTTTGTTTTTTGGTGGGTTTTTTTTGTTTTGTTTTGTTTTTTTTTTTCCCCCAAACAACAGCATTAAATGCACATTTCCAACCAAATTATTACTTATGAATTAGTAAAACTGTTTTATACCCATATTACATCTAACTGTCTACATAAAATATGCAGCCTCTTAACTTTAGTGCTAAAGACATGACATCCGTATACATACTGTTCACCTTTGTGAAAACCACTTCCTACATTCAAGAAATTGCAGTCAATACTCACTTCGTGTCCGAGAATTCCAGGCTGATCACGTTCAACACTTTTGGTCGGTCAGGATTTGTGAAATATTTAATATAATTATGGAGCTTCATTTTACTGTCTGCTTGTCTTGCTACATCTATTACATCTATCACTTTGTCACCACCTGTAAAAATAGGATTACTTGCTTAATCCTATCACAGGTAAAAAGAATTATTTAATGTGTTTAAGAGCAACTTTACTTTTTCCTAGCTTTTATCAATGTATTTCTGCACAAAACCTCTGCGACCATCAGCATTCTTGTGGAACAAAGATTGGTACAAACCAACTTTTAACTAGGTCAAGCTTTAACTGCTATTGTCAACTACGGACACAACTGAGAACAGTGTACAAATAAATCCTCTTTACCCATGGTCAACAAAAAAATAAAAGGAACAATACAGAATCACTGCAATTGGTTAAAATAATAACAATTGGGTCTGTGGCTTTCACTGGTAAAAACAGTACAGAGAACTTGAATCTTGAATATTTAACTCACTTGAATATTTAACACAATGACCACAAAGAATTCTTCACAAATAACAGATTTTACTGCTCACAGCTTGTAGTTTTTAGCAAGCTGCACTGAACTTCTGACATAATTGACTAACAGCTTTTTTATGTTGAAGACTATGCAGATACTCAAAAACATCCTACACTCTCACCCTTTCATTCACGCATAGCTTTTAAGCACGCACGCCTTAATAATTCAGTGAAATTACTAAGGCTAGCTTCATTTGTAAAGATAACACAAATACACACAGCACATATTTAAAGTTAAATGCGTAGAACCAGACAAGCAAGAAGTAACCCTTAGCCAAAATAAAGGAGTAATGACAAAATTATAATAGTAATTGTATTATGTGCATTTAGTTATACAGGGTCACAGCTGAAAATTAATTCTGGAATGCATCTAAATGCACATTTATAAATATATTTAGTTTAAAACTAAAAATTAGCATAATCCTGACAAATCCTACTTGGAATAGTATTTATTAAGATTTCTTATTTTTAATTTCAGTAACAAAAAGGCAAATCTGCATTTTCTTTTTTTCCCTAAACCACAGAACCCGGCAGGGCAAAATACATGCATAGTAATGAGATGATCAAACTTTCCTCTGAATCTGAACTGACAGTTTTCCAAAAGATAAGCTTCAGAAATATCAAAACAACAATTACACTTTGATGCAGAATACATTACTCTTTATAGTCATCATAACAGCAACAGTATTTCTTACACTATGTATTTCCTCTATTCTGTTTCCATGGTAAAATTCTGATAGACAGACGTTCTACTTTTAGTACTCAGAATTATATGAAGTTCTCACAAGAACAAAGACCCACACACAGACTTCTCAACAGTACTGTTTACTACAGCAAACTTCATGCTCAAAATGATTCAGTCTATGTACTGCACACTTGTATGAAGATGAAATGATTAAAGACTATCCAGAGATCAGGCAAGAAACAAATTGTCGGGAGCTCTGGCTCTCACCAAAGGAGGCCATGGTAGGAAGGTCTCCAGAAAGATTTATTTAGTTTGAAAAAGCCAATTCACTGAGCTCAAAACATCATGTTTTGTAATATTCTGACCAGTGACTCATCTCTATCAATCTTCAGAGTGATTCATTCAATTCTCACAAAATTGTAGCATAACAAAAACATCACTCCACATTCATCTTGCACCCAAGTCAACACACTTGGAAGTTGAAAAATAATGGTGTTCTCCCATCAGATATCCACATAAACAAAATTCAAATTGGTAGCTTAATTGTACTGTTCTGGTTAGGAGTGCTTAGTTTATAATACATATTTAGCACTCCAGGAGCTCTTAGAATCATGTAAATATTTGTTTTACTTTACAGAGGGGATCATTTGCACTTATTCCACAGTGACCCTTACCTACATAGCGTTCCACATCTAAAACAGAGAAAGTTGGTGGAGGAAGTCTGAGCCCCAGGCCATCTAATTTAGGAACCATAATAGGTACATCAAACCCATGTTTCTCCAAGTATCTTTGTGTCAGTTGGCTTCCATGCATTTTCAAAATGACTTCATCAGCACTAACAAACAAGAAATTATGGAATATTAGCAGAAATACATCCTCCAAACACTAGTGAAAAAAAAAAAAAAGTCACAAATTCAAGGAGGACTGGTTGAAATGGTTGCATTTGAACCCCCCAAAAAATACAACCCCGTACTTCTATCAAATTAAGAGTGTAAGACAAATAAACCAATATAACCCCCTAATGAAATATTAAGTGTTACACATAACCTGGTAATTCACTGTATTTCTATGTAATCTAACATAGTAATTTAAAAGGGTGAGGAAAAAGAAAACATTAAAATACATTTTAATAACAACAACAGAAAGTTCTGTCAAGAGTTATAAGCTACCATATTTATAAGCATGAAAAACAACCACAAACAAACTGGGATGATTTCTGCTACAAACAAGTTTCTCTACTTTCCTATAAAGCATGAGAGAATGGGTATACTACTAGCACATATAAGTGTTCTACATTATTTGGAATGAAACAACTGAGGAGTAATTTCCCATTCTCTCCTTACTTGGACCACAGAGATAGATAATATTCTGATATTTCAGGTGAGAGAAAAAAAAAAGCCAGTCACTCTGCCACATCCACTCTGCCTTGCAGAGGGACTCTGACAGATTGGAGCACTGGGTGACCAGCAACAGCTGAAGTTCAACAAAGAAAAATGCCAGGTGCTGCAGCTGGAATGGAGTAATGCTGGGCACAGATATAGACTAGGAGATGAAGTGGCTAGAGAGCAGCCCTGAGGAAAGGGATCAGGGACTGATAAGAACAGTGGAAGGGGGAGAATTCTAAAGGAGGAGGAAGTCTTAGGTCTTTGTTTTTTCACCAAAATGTTAAAGTGAGCTTCTGTACCTTGGGAAAGAGCGAGCCCGCAGCTGTTTAACAAAGGTCCGTGTTCCAGCCTGCACCGGTTTGGAGCCATCATCCAACTCAGTGTAGTCATGTCTGTGCCAGTTCCTTCTCTTTTTCACTACAAGTTTCAAAAGGATTAAACTTTGAATTAGTTAAATCAGATGGTTCAGATTAACAGTCGCTCTGTCAGTGAACCAGGCATGCTTCAACCCTATCACAAAGATTAACAAACTTTATTGTTTATACAGGTGAAACTATCCATCTGCCAAAAATGAAACCTTCAGAACACCTGACAGTAACCACTTACACTTCTAGAGCCTCTTCCATCAGAGAACACCAGTGCATGTTATACACCATGATTCAAAACTCTGTACTCAGTGCAGAACAATGAAAGCACACAGTAACAGCCTGACACTTATCCAATCTCAAGTCAATGAAACCACGATTTCAATTTCCTAAATCTCACTTTTTTTTTAAATAAAGAGAAGAATCTTATCTCCTCAAGATCCTTACGCTTCTTCCTCTCATGCATTAACATAGAATTAATATGACTTATCTCATTGTGCTATCTGACCAGAGGAACATATTTACATACGATCCGACAACTCTGTTGTTCACCACTGCAATCTGTTTGAAACAAAAACACCTTTCTTTTATCCACTGCTTATGTTTCCATAACACTTTTGGGTATAAGCTATCCTAGCAGGTACAGTCTTCACTCTGCAAGTACAATACATATAATGCAAGCATTATGCCCCAAAACAATGAACTTCTGAGTTGCTGCAAGCTGTTATTCACTATGGCAAAATATTCATAAAGAACAAATAATAAATCAATATTATATCACAATTTTGGAAGTCTGATAATCCAGAAGTAACTAAATTGCATTTTTTAACAGCTCCTTCTATTTACAGGGCCAGTGAAAATGAATAACAGTGTTTTCATAAAAAGCTGTGCTGGTGGACTCCCACTGAAAAAAAAAACAAACAGATACTCGAACAAGAAAAAGCTCTTGTAAAACACAGTAGGGCTGTACGGAGCCTCTCCATTTGCATTTTTTGGCTTTAAGTGCACCAGAGGAAAAGGTGATTTATGATTTGGTAAACTTACCACCTGCCCTCAAATTTGCATTATTTAATAACAAATTATTTCATTCCAAATATGCAATTAATTCGTCTTAATCAAACAAGCACCCATTTTATAGCTTCATTTATAAAGAACTGAAACTCACTACTTTGAAAGAAAGTGTTCATTAATAGCACCTATCTGTCAGCAAAAGCCCTCTTAAGTTCCCTTCTGCTGAGGCATCTGTTGGGATCTGTGACAGTCCTCAGCTCACAACCTTGCTAGCGACTTACCAGTGTACCACTTACTATGCTAAGAAACATAATAAACATAATTATTAGGTGGTTGCGTTTCAGTTTTCCCCAAAATAAGCCACCAAAATTAAGCCAAACTCTGTTCCACAGCATCTGATGGTTGCTACTGGAAGTCTACCCCAAGTATATTTACTGTGACTAGATCTAGAACGCAACGACTAATACTGTGCAGAAATTTACTTCCATCTGCAGAAGAAACACAGAAGAGGAGAAAGCTATTGTCATTTGCCAGCACAAATGGTCTCTTACAGGCTATGCACAAACCACCATGCAACACAAACATACCCCAGCTAAGCAACTACACTAATACAAATTTGAACTTTTAGTTAAAGAAGAGCTCATCCTTAAGCATATCGAAGTCATGATAAACCAAACTCACAAGTAGTTAGCACCATACCAAAAACACAACTAACAACAGCGTGAAGAATAGCAAATAGCAAAGGATTTTAAAAGGGGGGAAAAAACCACAAAATTTCAATGCTGCTTCTGCAGAAATATCAGTTGCTTATACAGGAATAACTAACACCTTACAGCCACTGCATGACAAACAGTTATTCCTACTGATAAGCTGCTTTCCACAAAAGTGACAAAATGTACCCCTTGGAAGACATTTAAGAGAATGAAGTGACATTTATAGCTGTTTGCTACCCTCACAATCACTGCTGAAGAGACCGCTGATGAGCCAACTATCCAAACACAGTGAAACTTCATAAATAACCAAGCCAAGTTTATTAAGTTTTCAAAGCCATTTTCTCATTCATAAATAATAATACAAGAAATTAGTGGCTAATGTTAATTTGCAACAGAGTAGCTTCTCAGAAATTCTGTACAACTGCTGTGTAACAGCTCATTAAGCCTGTAAGATGATACAGCTGGTTAAGAGATTATATATATATATATATATGTATTAAAAAAAATATATATATATATATAACTTTTTAAAGTCTGACCTTCCAACATCTGAAAAACAGAAATTAAACTTCCTCTACTTAGTACTTGTAGCATATATCATGCTTCCATAAATAAGAGAATGCTAAAAACCATAGAACAATAATGAAGGCTTTCTCTTATGTTGCAGCTTTATAATTCCTTAAGACATTACAATAACAGTTGCAAGAAAAAATATCTAACTGAATGAATCCCTGTGCTCACATTAAAATAAATTAAAAAGAAATGTTAAAAGACATCAAGAACTGCCTTCCTTCACTTCCAAATCCCTCAAAACTAGTGGAAGGAAAGCACTAACCCTTGGTGTTCCTAAAAAATGAGGCATAACCTGCAGAGACAATGCTATAAACATGCACCAAACACAAACCACAGAGTTACAGGGGCGTTGAGAAATTTTTCATGAAAAGCAAGCAGGAATTTATTTTTAAATTATGTTCCTTATACATTCAAAACAATGGGCTTATAACTGTATCTAGCTTAGGCAAACTCTACTCCTTGCCTGCCTACACTTGTCTGTTTGTCTCAGACATCCTACATGGACTTGAAAAGGGAACCACCAAGAAGCACTCACATCTGTACAACCAGGCCCCAGTCTTGTGAGAGTTCCTTTATGTGATGCCCACTAATGGAAAAGGCAAGAGAAATGTTAGCATGAGAAGAGTGGAAAATTTAAAGGAGTGCACAGTAGCTTTCCTTTCATTACTGGAACTAACATAATTAATTTTGTTTGATGCTGAATGAAAATCCACTTGGTAATACAAAATGTATGTTTCTCATACGTTTTTAGTAATTTTTTTTTTGCACAATGCCATCTGATTATATTAGGTTGTATACACATGTGCTTGTCAAAATCATAGATGCACTTGTCCTCTTAAATTGAACACGGTTGAATTATGGTCTCCTTCAGAACTTCTTTAGACCAATGGAGTCTAGAACATGAAGCAGTAAATAAAAGATGTGCTTTTTACTTACATACATAATTTCATATGTTTCAAGCAGTGCAACATTTGAAGTCATAAAACATCAGCCTCTCCTAACCCTAAAGCATGCCGATGTCCAAACCACAAACTATCAAAGATTTGATTATGACAGACTAGCTGAGTACAATTAATGAAACTGCAGATGAAGACATATTTCAACATATCACTTCTGCTTGGGTAGATAAGTGATATGCCTGAATCTTCTACTAAATCTAGACTACTTACTCACTTGAGGCAATATGAAGTAGCAAGGATAATTTTTTTCTACAGATTCTTATCTTTTGAAAAAGCTATCCAACACAGTATTTCACTGTCAGATTGCAGCAGGTGAAACAGAGCTAGCGTGAGAGCTGGAAGTCTCTGCATTACAAGACAGGCTATTCACAGGCATCAAGAGGATGATGAACTATACCAGTTCTGTCAAACCAGAAGGATAAAGTTCCAAACTTCCATGTTTTTTTAGTATTTTTAAAGTCTGATATGAACCCCACCTTTTATTGTTCCAGCCCCAGTATTCCATATGCATACACACACACCTCTCCAACCCCCCCCCCCCAAAAAAAAAACAGGCAGAAAGGTAGAAAAATGGCTCGTATTTGTATTATGTACAGAATACACATAAGGATTTGAAACTGAAAAAGACAATTGTAATAATAAAACTTCAAGCATGTAAAAGAGCATTCAACTTACCTTTTAGCCCCTAACATGAAGGTAGCTAATACTGAAGGCATTGAATATAACCCACGTACAAGATATTTAACATATTTTAATTAAGTCAGTAATTGAAATAAATCACTTTGCTCATACTCCACATGACTACCAGTGACAGTGCAGTGATTTAAAATGATCATTTCTAAATGCTAAATTCAGCTTTGTAGAGATTCTAGATCTTTTGCTAGATGCAAAAGATAAATTGCATAAATTGTTACAAGGTCTTCAAGCAAAGAAAGAACATGTATTAAAGAAACACAAATGCCCACAGTGTGTGTGGGCACACTAATCATACATAGATATTTTTCAGGTTTGAACATAGAAACTGGAGAGGTGAAACTCACTATCACGTTACTTCATTTGAGAACTGAAGTTGTGGGGGAAACCCAAGGAGTCAGAAAAAAAAGCATCCCTGCAGTAGTTACAAAAGACAAAAATATTTTCTTCCTAAGTCCAGTCTTACAATCTTTCTACTTCAGATCTCTTCAGCAAAGGCACCTACTGAAAGGAGAACCAGAGAGGTCCCTCCTGACTCCACATTCACTTCTGGCAACTCATAAAATTCCACGAGGAATTTGGGGGAATCATATTCACAAACCAGACACCTGGAATACATGGCTGTGTAATTCTCAAAGACATAAAGGAAAAGCAGACATCAATTTCAGCTCCAATTCTCAAACTACTCTGGACTGTTATGGAATACTGCCTTAAACATCAAGAAAGCAAAGAAAGCTAGCTTGAACATTTTCTCAAGGTTGCCTTCCTGGGTATTAGAATTTTGATGATTAAAATACAGAAATCTTAAGCAGTCTTTTGGAACTTTTTTTTTTTTAATAGCATATCATACATGCAGCAGGAGAAAGCATCACTACCTGCAATTGATTTTTCTTTTTTTCTTTTGATGATGAATTCCTAATTTTTGTCTCTCTCTCTCAGCCAAGTACAGATTGCTTTCTCGTAGCTCTGTACCCTTTGATTTCTCTAATCTATAGCTGTGGCTTATATTTTATTCTATCTGCATCTTCACATCAAGGAGAATCTCTCAAGAAAAGACACCTTGTAGGTTTTGTTGTTGTTTATCATCGTTGCTTTTTATCAGTTCAAAGTTAGTCACAGAACCAGTAGCTCCTAAATAATCAGACTCATCTTGAATGTTCCTCTGAACGGACTTTTTTTCAACTGTACTTGGAGCAAAAACATTAAAACTGTAAAATAAAATCTGAATAATGCATACTCACTCAGAGAAGGTCCATGAAGAACTGCGCAGTTGGGACAATGGTACAGATCAATGTCAACAGCATGATGCTCCTCTACCCCAACACAGCTGCAACGACATTTTTTAAATGTTAATGAGAATACATACAAGACTTCTTTTTTCAGGCTAAAAAATAATTACATCTCAAGTCTTTACCAGAACATGCTTAGTTTACAAATTCATAATGAGCTACCAAACTATCTCAACTACTGGGTTGCCACATAAATTTTGAGTAATAATTTGTTCATTGCTGAAAAGAGAATGCCATTTAAAATAACAGAAAGGAAACAGGAATTAAGCTACTTTAAAAATGAGTCCACAAGATATATCAATACCCTCTGCTCCCACAAAAGTCTTTGATCCTGATTACAGCAGAGTGTCCACAGAATCACTCAATCAATTCTCTCTTCATAAAAACATGAAGCCTACATGCAGTCAATTTGTAGAAGATATCATGAGGGTTTTTTCCTATTTTTCTTTTCTTTTTTTTTTTCTACAAAAAGTACCGACTCCTACCTCCAAGACAGCAAATAACACTTCAGTATGCTACCTGAAATTTTTACCCTACCAGTACTGGGTAAGAAACTTATACAAGTGATCACACAAATCATACAGTAGCAACAGTTTTGTAATTTTAGAAATACCATTTGTAGTAGTATTTTCCTGGTGAAATTTTTGCCTGTTTAAACAGTCAAAGAAGGATTGAAGACATTCCTAGTAGTCACATTAAAACTTCTAAACTACTATCTGAACAACACTACTTTTAAAGCCAGAAGAGAGACAATCTTTTGGAAGATGAAATGCTAGAGATTAACTGGAGAAGCCAGGCTCTTGCAGAGAGCTCTCAAGAAAAAAAATCCCTACTTACTCGTAGAATCTGAATCCTGACGGAGTTCTTTCTCTAAAAAGTTAATTGAAGCTTAGAAAATTGCTGACTTTATAATAGAGAAACAAGACTACAACGTTGAATATTTACACCATGTTTACATATTTCTATTTAATGTATTCAAGGAACGTGAGAACTTGAACATTGCTACATTCAGGTAGCCACTTCATATCAAAAGTGTAATGACAGCCAAAATACTGAAGCTCTGAAACAATCCATCTCCAAGTAATCTTTTCTAGCTGCACAGTGCCAAAACTGCTGACAGATGCAATAAACGCCAGTAGACAGTACTACCACAACATACAAGTCAAGCATTCAAAGGGTACCAATGAGCCAGTCAAATCTGAGAAGTACCTCTCAAAGAGAAGTACGTCACTCTGAATTCTCTATCATCAGCTTCAGCTATTTCCTCCACTTCTCCAGTCACAAAACGCCACACGTAAATTAAGTTATATAGCTTTTCATACATACGTTGTTCTAAAATCTAAGTATAAAACTCAGCTGACAAATAAGTTTCATTATAATTCTTGCAATATTTCATTTCTCTTTTTAAGACCACAACTACAGAAATTGTTACTGCATGACAATTCAGCTGACGTATAAACAGAAACAAAGGCAAAAGCGCTCTTTAAAAATGCATATCCCATCTTTTTCTGCCTATATACTCTATTCTCCTTTGAGAGATCACTATCTCAATCCTAATTTTGTAAGAAAACTGTTTTAAAGATACACTCTGAAAGTCCCAAATCAGAAGTCTGGTTTATAGACATATCAGAGAAACCCCATATTTTAGCTAAATTTCTGATTTTTGAACAGCTGTAAGTATTCACATTGGACTGTATCTTGCTCAAGTTTGCACAATGTTCAATAGGACACAGTGTTCCATGCAAAGCTTTCATTTACTGCCTTTATTCCTATCTTGGTATCTATCTAATCTGTCTGTCATCTCAGCCAGATTAACTGGCTAATGGCAAGAACACTGAAAAGCTCAGCAACAGCTCCTTCGAGCTCTGACAACTGTTTGTCATATTCTGCATACGATCAATAATTTTATTCTCTTGTAAAACATTGCAGATAACCTGAAAATAAAAGCAGAAAATCTTTTAACTACTGTACACATTCTCCGGCTTGCTTAACTCCGTAGCCTTTTACGAAGGCACCACAGGCTTTGCATATATGGAGATGGGTGAGACTGGAATGGAATTCAGTAGTTGGTAACCGCTCTATAAAGAAAGCAAACGTTTTCAATCTACAATTTCTGCTCCAAGCTTGGAACCAGAAAAGCAAAACACTAACTGGGAGACATGAGAAGGGGAAATACCAGCAGATGCCTAACTGATGCAAAGGGCACATGAGGTTCCAGCACCTGCAAGAACAAACACTGACAAAAGGAAGCCATAGAGTCTATCAATCACACACAGCACCACTACCAGTCACTTTCCTGAGTCTCTTTCTACAACATACAGAGACAAATGTGACATAAATCATTCCAGCTACAAGCGAACAATCAATTACTGTGATAAGTACAACGTTGGTCCTCCTGCATCAAAGCAAGGTCACTAGGAGATAGTAGAGAGCCTGGAAAGCATTAACATACTCAAACACAGCAATGCTCCCAAAACACCGGTTGTTTTCCTGAATGAAATATCATTATTATCCTTCACCTCTCCACCCATTTGGGCTGAAACGTCTGCAGTACACATTACCTCATTTCTGAATTGCTCATCTCCTGCAGGGAAGCTGCAGACTAATCCTGTAGTATGAAAGCAAGGTCAGCAAGAGGCAGGAGAAGAATTTGGGACGTGCTATGTTTTTTCACACACAACAACATGCCCATTCCTGGCAAGTAAAGAAATCCTTTGCTACTCAAAGTTCAAAAAAACAGATTACAGTCTCAGGAGAGAATGAATGGCTTTGCTTTAGTCTGAAGTTTCCATCTGATTCTTAAAATTCTAGCCATGCAAAAGGTGGGCATGTAAAACAACCAGAAGAGTATTACTTAATATATGTGATAGATACTGACACATCCCAGCTTTTACCTGAAGGAAAAAGAAGCCTTCTTGCACAGGAAACAAAACAAGACAAACAAAAAACAAAAAACAACCACACACAAAAAAACCAAAGCCCTTACAAAGGCTGTTCTCTACTGCAGCAATGCTATAAATTTAGACGTTGTTAAATAAAGATAGTACGGATAATTTCAGTATGTTAATTAAATAACTTCAAATTTAGACAATGTTTTGTGCAATCCAGAAGTCCAAAATCTTATATATTGAGTTCATGAAGCAAAGTTTTGGTAGCAGTGGGCTGCAGGGGAAGCCTCCATGAGCAGAGCGTAGCAGCTGCCCCACATTAGATCAGAGTCAACTCCAGCTGCTCCAAAAGGCACCCACTGTGGAGAGCTGAGCCATGGAGACACACTGGGTGCAACTCTAGGAGAGCAGACTGAAGGAAAGGCAAAATAGCTGCAAACCACAGCTCAGGGAAAGGAGTGAAAAAACAAGAGAGAAACAGCCCTGCAGCCAGCAAAGTCAGCACAGAAGGAGGGCAGGAGGTGCTTCAGGCCAGAGCAGAAGTTCTCTGCAGACCAGGAGAGGACCACGGTGGAGCAGGCTGTCTCCTTGCTGCCCATGGCAGCAGCTTGAGCAGGTCTACACAGAACATTTGTCCATGCGCAGCTTCTGGAGAAGTCCAGGGTACAGCAGGTGCAGAGTGACCACAAAGGAGCGGTGGAGACAAATCATGGATTGACAGCAAGCTCCATTCCTCATTTGTCTGTACTATTCAGGAGGAGATAGAAAAGGATGGACAAGGGAAGGTGTTTTCACTCTGCTTTTCATTCTCACAGCTCTAGTCTGTTATCAGCAGGCGATAAATTAATCTCTTATGCTGAGTGTTTTGCTTGTCACGGTAATTGGCAAATGAGCACCGTGTCCTTAACTCAGGAGTTGTTTTCTCTGCATTTACTCTGTCTTCTGTTTCGAAGGGAGAGTGAGGAAGAACGATGGACTACCTATGGGTGTGAAATACTTGAGACTGTTGAACTGCTTCTGCTGGTCTTACTGAAAGAATCCAGGTTCAAGGGGAAAAAAATAAAGGTTTTAATCAAGAGTGCTTTGTTTTCATTTTTCCATATCCTTAAGAAGGTGACGTTACTTGAAAAGTTGTTTCACTTTATTAAAGCAAATAGTCTATACATGCTATTGTTACATAAAATTCCAGGTATATAAATGGGAATGAATATAAACACTGCACTACAAAGATAACAGTTGTCAAGATACAAGAAGTTTAGATGACCAACTGCACAATTTAATCATCACAAAGTGATTAAGAGATTAATAGTCCAGATTATCCACTGATTGCAAGATATTCCTCCTAGACAACTCCTGATATTTCCTATTTGCAATGCATATTGAAAATAAGAATCTTAAATTGAGAAATGCAAGCAACTCATAATGATCTAGTCAAAGGACTGCAGAAATCAGATGGATCATCCTCAACATGGAAAAAATGAATAAATGCATTAAGCCAGTTCCTACACAAGACACCATTTTCCTTGACTCAGTCTCCTATTCCTTTCCTCCATTATTTCATACAACTTTCACACTGAAAGATACCTCAAAGGATCATCAAATTAGACAAAAACCTCTCCCAGTGTAACTTTGTACCCATTGTTTTCTCCATGTCACTACTGGAGAAGTAAGCCTCTGACATCTTTGTAGTTGCCCTTTAGATGCTGGATGAGATCTCTCCAAGCCTTCTCTTTTCCATGGCAGAAAGATCCAACCCCTCCCATTTTTTCCTTGTAAGGTAGTTTCTCCAGCCCCCTTTGAGATCATCTTTGTGGCTTGCCTTTGGACCTTGTCCAATCTATCCACATCTTGAATTGAATTGTGGCAGCCAGAACAGGACACAGTACTTCACGAGCAGCCTGGTTCATATAGGCGCTAAGCCAAAATCTTCATGAGGCCGCTGCTACAGACCCAAGGATAAGAAAGTCACGGAGCTGTTAGAGGAAGTCCAGAGGAGGACCACAAGGATATCAGAGGGCTGGAGCTCCTCCCCGTGAAGAAAGGCATAGGGAGCTGAACTTGTTCAGCCTGGAGAAGAGAAAGCTTTGGGGCAATCTCATTGTGGCCTTCCAGTAGTTAAAGGGAGCTCAAAAACCAGAGGGAAACCATTTTTCTTTTTTTCCTACATGCTCTGATAGTGATCGCACAAGAGGGAATGGTTCTGAACTAGAAGGGGGCAGATTCAGATTATACATCAGGAGAAAAATTTTCACTCAGAGTGGTAAGGCACTGGCACAGCTGCCCAGAGAAGCTGTGGTGCCCCATCCCTGGATGTGCTCAAGGCCAGGTTGGATGGGGCCCTGAGCAGCCTGAGCTGCTGGGTGGCAGCCCTGAACATGGCAGGGAACTGGAATGGGATGAGCCATTCTATCACCAAACAGCCACTATTAATCCTACTAGAGGAGCACACTCACCTGAGTACCTGTAGTTGTAAAGATTCACTGCTGCTCAAGTGGAGCAGAACTGTGGATCTGAGGGGGCATTACTTCCCTTCACTCCTTTCTCAATCTCAGGAAGCAGAGAAACAGCTTCACTTGTGCTTCCTTGCAAGGAGGGTTTTCTCCTTTGGCAAACAGATACATTCTTCTCTCATGTTGCTTTGGATTGACATGTCTTAGCATTTCTTTAGCATATTCATTTCCACAGTAAACCGCCAATAATTCTCAAGCCAAATAATGTATTTAAACAAAAAGGACTCTTGAAAGTCTTTCCTTCAATCAGTTTTAAAATATGTTTGTAATTAGCTCTATGCCCCTGAAAGAATTTTAGCTACTGGCTCCTCTCACATCTTGTTCAGTTCAATTCTCTGATCTTCTTTGAGTGCTCTCATTTTCTTGTTAATTTCAACCAGTAACTGTGGCATGTCAGATACTGCTCAGATTGCTCTTCCTATTCCAACAACCACTATTTGGTTAATTCTCACCTCATTACTCTTTACAGATACCCATGCCCAGGTCATCCCACTTCAGAACTTTGCCTGTATTCAATTGCAGAAGCAACTTTTTCACCTCTTTCAGTACCAAGTACAACACAGTCTACTGGACTTACCTTTCTAGATGCAATTTTACTACATGAGCAGTTTCCTATGTTAACCTCCACTTCCCTCAACACCAGCACGACACTTTGTACTTGCAAAGTGAGAAGAGGAGGAAACATGGTATGCCACCGTGGGAATATCTACTTTTCCTCAGCAACTTACACATAGGTTTACAGCTCAGAAGTTTTTTTTCCTTCAAGTCTCTTACCTTCTTCTTAGGACATACAAAGTCCAGGCCAAAAGATCTCTTGGTTTTCAACAGCCTGATCCAAACAGTCTGACTTTTTTTTATTGACACTGCAGACAAAAATGCAGGCTCAGGATTCTTGATAGTATGTTTAATTAGACAACACCATATATCTTCTCCAAAATACTTCTCACCTCAGGGTTCAGTTCCACTCAGCATAGTTGCTGCTGCTACAGAAATGTCCCACCCTCCTTGCTGCACCTACCTGACCTCTGCCTCTTGTGTCTCCCACCAGATCTAATACATGAGCACCATGTGGTAAATCAGCTCAGCAAGTCAAACCACAGAAAAAAAGAAAAAAAGAAAAAAAAAAAAAAGGAAAACAACCAGGCACAACTCACTTTTTAGACAGAATCTTACTGTTAGAGTTTCTGAAGTTATAAACACAAATAGTTCAAATGTAAGAAGTCACGTAACACCTAATTATTTACCAAATATAAAAGTTGGTGGTATTTTCAACGTATTATTTGGAAATATTCTGGTTTATTTCATTTCTATGCTATTTTACCTTTCTAAAAATGTCTGCTCAGTTACAGGAAAAAAAAAGTCAATTTAACCATCTAATGCTGCACATACACATTAACCATCTAATACATGCACATAAGAAGATGACTGATTTATGCTTTTAAGTATCAGACCTTATTATTAAGTTTCAGATAATCACAGATGGGAGATGTTTCTATTAAAAAACTGAGCAAATATCTGTGCAAAAAGTAGGCAAGTACTACAGTAAACTTTTCAGTTTACCTGTCAACATTGTCAGTCTGCCATTGCTCCAGTGTTGTATCTGTTTAAGCTTAACAACGAAAGCCAAAATACTATTGCCTTTATTGCCAAAATTAAATAGAAGTCGCAAGTTATGCAAGCAGCACTTGAAAGCTCAGCTTCATAGAATGGGTTCTGAAAAGAAGAAACTTAGTAAGAAAGGAAGGAGCAATGGGACAAAGCTATTAAATTAGATAACGATAAAGGTTCAGTTAGAATTACACACAACCTTCTCCCTGTGCTTAGGGATATAGGGATGTATTCAATATAATCACTGCGCTACCTAAAATCTCAGGAAAACAACACTGAAATATATTTTTTGCACAACGATTCTTTCATTCTTTAATTCCAGTCCACTTGGAGCAGGAGCTGCTAAGTTTTTGAGAATGTATATACGCTCTTGTCCAAATACATAAGTTATCAGTACCATGCAACTGCTAGAATGTAAATACATTGCTACAATGACGAGAGAAAGAACCATTATTTTTACAAATTATTTTGACAACTGGTACAATCAGCATAATTATATGATGAAAGTGTTATGCGGAAAGCTGATTTTTCACGCAGTGAAAAACCTATTATTATTCTTTTATATTATTATTATTATTACATAGTATTATAACTACTACAAATTACACAAATTGGAGGGGGCATAACTTTTCAAACTGCAGTTCAAGTCCACGCTCAGGTTATCCAAAGAGCTTTACTTTCAATAATGCCCTCGGAAGGCAAATAACCTTTTCACTAGCATGTAACAGCGTCAGGAAGAGACACAGTCCAGTTTAATTCATAATGGCATTAACCATCATGGATTACATGCAGCAGTTTAATGAGAGAAGTAATTATGCTGGTAATGGTTTCATGACAAGGCAGAGTTAACCTCACTGAAGTACTTCTGTTTAGCATCATCCATTAAGCGCACACAAAACTTCTCTCTCCTTCCTACGTACATTGACATTTCTGCTTATTCTTCCCAACTACACTGATTGCATTTAGTTGCTTTAAAAGAACATTTACAATTACTTCTCGTCCCTGCCCTTCTGCAATCACTGTGTTACAGAAATGAAGGTCTGAAGGAACCTAGACCATGCACTGTACATTGCTATCAAAATAAGCTGCCTCAAGAAGATCACAAAAATCACATTTAAGTACAGCAGACGTGAAAACTAAACAGCGTGTCAGTGAGAGCAGAGAGAAAAAGGCTTTCAAAAGCTGAAATTGTATTTGAAAAACTTGTTCCGGTGTGAAAATGATTAGTTAAGATAAAACAGGATGACACCAGCAAGCAAATCATGGCCTATGATTTATAGAAAAGAAGGAAAAAAAGAAAACTATATCAATCTGACCTGAAGGAAATTTCTTTAGCTCTTTAAAACTAATGATCAGCACAACAATATGAAGCAAAGTGCTCCTCTCAGGAATTCAGTCTCTCTGCTGCAGCTCACATTCTCATTGCCCTCCACTATTTTCCCACTCTGACACACTAAGGAAGGGGAAATATCAGTTGCCCAATCTTTAGATACTGTCTTAACAGACTGTCTTAACTACTAGATACATATTGAAGAAAATGAAAGCCATTCTATTTTCTCCACAAGTGACGTGGAAAAAAAGGCTTAACACTGAATTTAGAGTAGTTCTAAGAATAGGAGGGTCCAAATCATTTGAGCACAGCCATTACAAATGTCAGTGGTGGTCACAGTGCACAGTCTGTAGCAGTTTTGTGCTCCTGCTCAGTGGCAGTGCCCTTTTGTACAAGAAGCAGACATACCAGTTATTTGGTTCTGGGAGAGAGGCCACTAGAAGAGGAAGAGAGAAATTAATTGAATCACAGGCAGTCTTTGATGAGAAACTGAGGTTCAGCCCAAAATGACAAGTTAGGAAGAAGCGACATGGTATAGCTTGCACTGATTTAATAGCTGGCAGCCACTAGAAGAGGCGAGTTATTTACTTAGTTCCAACACTCTCCCTTCTCTGCAACGGCCCCAGTACTTGCACGATGACAAAGCCACTTGTTTTCACCTGCCTACCTGACAGCAGAAACTAACCTAACCCGTTCAGTCCCTGTTTACCGAGCTAGTTTGCAGCACAGTCAGACAACTATCAGAGCCAATCTATGAAAGGCAGTGGGACTGCGTAATCTTAAGAAGCAGAACTGCCTCATTTGACGATGAAAGTCGCCAGACCCAGCCAGGCCTGCTGCATAGCTCTGCCCTCATTAGTCACTAACACTCAGAACTAGTATGAGTTAGTAGATTGCCAACAGCTTACACAACCAGATGGCAGGGAGAGATGCTCTTCTGAAATCGATCTGAAAAGCTGCCTAGAATTTAGCCATATTTTCTGCACAACAGAGAAGCAAGATGTTATCGCATGCAGAGATGCACATACTGGCGCTGGGTGCAAAGTGAAAGCCAGGTAAAGCAAACTTCTTCAGACAGCACAGCATCTAAGGTGATCTCAGTCTGACTACCTTCAGGTATCCTGAGCCCTTCTTTGAAGAGATACTTAGCTTTTCAGTCCCTTGACATTTCCAGCTATCAGTAGCTTCAGCTGCAAGAACAGCTGCTGCAAGTGCTGGTTTTGACTTTTTTTTTTGTAGTTGTTTCTTCAGGTGTGGATCTTGGGGGTGTTTGTTTCAAGAGATTGAATAAAATAAAAAACACTAAGAGCTCTTGCATGCTCACTTGTAACAGTCTATGGACTCCAGAGCTACCTACACCCAAGCATCACGAAAATCACTTAATATTGCATGCTTACATAACAAATCTCTAACAAGGGCATCAGGCCAATCAACAGTTAGGTGATCTGCACCACATATTAAAAGTGTTTTTCGATTCGTTTGGGACACTGTTGCAGTACCTTCAGCTGTTCCACTTCCTTCCCAACATCTAGAAGAGCTGCCTGCTCCACAGCAATGAAGGGCCTGGGCTGCATATCCTACAGAATGCTGCCTGGTTATTATTCAGCTTCCCTAATGAAGATGAGCTATTTAGAAAGACCAGGTTGCCTAATAAAGATGAGCTATTTAGAAAGGTCGTGATGCATGACAAGTAGTACCAGTACTTTGTTATTTCATGCAATGCACATTCTGTAAATCTTTCAACATCTTGAGCAATGCTGTCAGTAGATACCATCAGATGTCTGAAGCTCAATCATAATAAAAGTTCTGGAGGCAAACAGGTAACAAATCCACAAAGGTTCCCCTCAGCCACTGACAAAAATGCCAAAAATGTCACTTTTTGACAGAAGTACAAAAAAAAAAAAAAGAAGAAAAGCAAGAACTGGGCCCCTGCATTGGGCAATTTCAGGCATGCTTTGAGAACACAGTTTTCAGTTCACAGTGAGGCAATACCTGCTCCTATCTCCCCCAGTCTAGCACCATTAAACAATATCAGCACAATCTTAATACTCCACTGCTGCAAATCCCTTCTTCCTGGGTTACTTACTGTGGCTATTTTTACAGAAGGCAGCAACAGCAAATTTGCCTTCAGCCTGCTTTGCACACCTCTTAATTGGGGCCTTAAACCGAATATACCATATCACCTAACTGCTTTTAAAGTTTCTGAACCAGATGGTGATCGGTTTTAAAGGCCTCCTAACACTCACCAGAACACTTGGTCTTTGCAGTTGTGCCTAAAATGAATTTATTTCCTTCAAAATTTACATCATGAAATATCTCTCTTCCTTTAAGGAAAAAGGCTTAAAGCTATTTTTAACCTCCTCTGCTTCTCAGCTGTGCAATTCCTCTTCCCCCCCCCCAAACTACAATCCTCTTCAGATACTGCCAAGAACTCTTGTCCCTTGATCAAGCTTTTTTGTTAACAGAATCATTTCTTCAGCTTCCAGCTACAAAAGAGTATATGATGTCCTCTATAGCACTGAAATACCTGACTTTCACATGGCAAATAGAGTTGCAGTCAATAGCAAGCAGAGACAGATGCTTCATTTTTGAAGAAATCCGAGAGCAAACTGGCTCATCATCTCTAGCTCGCCATCCTCATTTCAAACGCAGATGGAGTAGCTGATTACATTAACTTCTATTTAAGCTATGATACAAGCAAACTGTTTCAGATACACAAATAATGAGTTTAAATATCAGATGTTACTTTGGCTGGCGGGCAGAGCTGTAAGTAGAATAAGCTCCTTCAATCAATTGGATAATGCCCATCATTTAGGGATCTTTATTGGATTTTCAGCTGCTTATAGAGGTCCAGAGGGGCCTACTGGCAAAACTGCATCTGTGTAGTCCGTAACGTATCAAGAAGTTGTTTCTACACATTATTCTATCTACAGTAATCTAACTGCTCAATCCTTCTCAGATGGATCTAATGAAGCATAGTTATTTTCAGGCCATGTGGAAACTTCAAATAGCACAGAAGAAAGCTGAACAGAGATTGGGAGTTGAGTTACATCAACACTAAGGTTTAATTTTATCTGCATCAATTATTTTTATTCTGGTTATGATTTGACACACTGATTTTAATCTAAAACTCTAAACAGTTCAGATCCAGGTTAGTGAAACCAGCTTCACTCTATCATAAACCATCTGCAGTTATCTACATTACTTGCAAAAGGACAAATCACATCCTTCACTCTAGATTTTGCACACAAACCCTTTTAGAGGTAATCTTTACATCACAGTCTATGCAACCCAGTTCTATACCTTCAGAAGGGGAAAAAAAAAAAAACATATATAGGTATTAGTCTGGCAGACATACATATAACTCTTATAATGCCTCCTTTTTCTTCGTAGCAGGAGAAACACAGATAACATTGGAATAGAAACACACACAGGAAGAAATAAAGCAGGAAGCAGAGATCTGATACAAGAGGTCCCCAAAAGTGAGCACAGACATTTACTATTCCTATAAAAATTACAAATGACATTAAGATTCACTTATTTCTAGGGGGAGGGGAGGAACAAACAAGAAGTTAATTCTTCAGAAGATTCCCAGCTCAAATTTTGCTTAATTTGATTGTGAGTGAAGACAGGAAGTCTGCCAAAAAAAGCAACACATCCAAGCATTTTATCTTGGGCGTCAATACAACAAGCAGTGATTATATGAAAATGTTTTGATATAAATTAAGTAAATGAAGTATTTGCAATTCAAGAATGAAAACACACATTATTACAGGTCTTCAGCTTTGTCTGCATCGTTATACACAGGAGACCAACGGGCTGGAATGCAGCTCTGCGGAATCACAGAATCATAGAATCACCAAGGTTGGAAAAGACCTAAAGATCACCCAGTCCAACCGTTCACCTATTCCCAATAGCTCCTACTAAACCATGTCCCTCAACACAACATCCAGCCTTTCCTTGAACACCCCCAGGGTCGGTGACTCCACCACCTCCCTGGGCAGTCCATTCCAGTGCCTGACCACCCTTTCTGAAAAGTAATACTTCCTCATGTCCAGCCTGAATCTCCCCTGCCGCAGCTTGAAACCATTCCCTCTGGTCCTATCACTAATGGCACAAGAGAAGAGGCCAACCCCCAGCTCACTACAACCTCCCTTCAGGAAGTTATAGGAAGGAGCTCACAGCTCTGGCAAACAGTGAGCTGACCATGACCCAGTAAAGCAACCATAGCAGAGGGCTGAAAGCATCTTGGGCTGCATCACCTCAGCTGCCTGCACGTAGAGGGAAGCAATCTTCCCCTCTGCTCGGCACCAGCATGGCCACACCTGCAGGGCTGGATCCAGTTCTGGGATTCTCAGTACAAGAGCAACAAGGAGTCATTGAAACAAGTCCAGCCAAGTGCCACAGAGAGAGCAAAGAACTAACCCTTCAGATGAGGAGCATTGAGAGCTAAGAATCTTCAGCCCTGACAAACGAGAAGGTGCAGGGAACCACTTGGAGGGAAGAGGCAGATTTTTCACAGCAGCAATGGGACAAGAGGCAACAGTCACAAACTGAAACACACGTGGTCCCATTTGAATACAATTATTTTTTCTTTTCATTTTTTAGTTTTTCTTTGTTACTGTGAGGTCAGCCAAACACTGGAAGATATTGCCACAGCAAGGGTGCTGTGAAGTCTGTGGTTGTGGAGATGCTCAGAATCCAGCTGGATGCTTTTCTGAGCAGGCTGTTCTAACTGTTCTTGTTCGGGTAGTGGGGTGACCAGATGATTCTTTCTAACCTCAGTAGTTCAGCGATCCTGTGCAAGTTTTCTGGGTCTATCACTACTCTTACATATCTGGTTTAAATCAAAAAATAATCCAACTGCTAGATTTGCTCCACAATGTTAATAGTGGATTAGTTTAAAAAAGCGTGCAATAGGATTTAGCCTTGGAATAAAAAGCTGTAAGAAAGGAACACTTCCAAATTCATAATAGAGAAAAACTAGGGGAAATTGTAAGAACGGGGAAAAAGGGAATATCTGCATGAAGGCATCAGAGCAATATCAAAGTTAGGGCATTAGACCCCCTAATGACTACCTACATTCATGACAGCCATCCACAGAGGTATCTAAACTCCTCTCACACTTTACTGCTTGACCTGAGAATTCCCAGAGCTCTGTCTATTCCCACTCACCTGTTACTGCACGCCAAGCACACTCACAAGGCAGCCAAGCAAAGCACAGTTGTCACACTTTCCCACAACAGGGCACTGAGATTACAGAGTACAGTTCAGGGATTAGAAGGGGACAAATTACTTTGTTTCTCCAAGAGAGGTGGACAGCAGAGTTCACTCCAGTTGTTGCAGCTGAAACCCACACATCTCCAGGGAATGCTCATCACAGGGCTACTTTGATTACCTTATCTCCCCACTGAGGCTCTTATTCTGCAGAAAAGGATCCAAGAATTACGGCTAGAAAAGAATGTAACACAACCCAAACAACCTCCTGGTTAGGGCACTCAGACATAGCCAAGATTATCTTCTGTCCTGCTCCTGCCCTTCTCGAACACAAACAAGTGAGCACGTGTTACTGCACAACCTCTTCTGTGCCCTAAAACATACTAATGCTTTTTCTTAAGTCTATTGATCAATTTAACACTGTTTCCTATAGGAAAAGGAAAGTGCAACCCAGTTATGAATGCATTTGTTGGGGGAAGAAAAAAAAAAAAAGCAATTTCAGTAACTGGTGAGAAGGACTTTAAATGTGCCTAACACCTGACTCTTCAAGCTATTTGAAGAGTGACAACTCCCTAACTTTACAGTATAATTTGTTGTACATCTGCTTAAATACATCCAGAGTAAGCTTTCTCAAAAAGGAAGTTTTCTTACTTGCAGCAATTCAAACCTTGGAGTTGCGTAAGATAACTTCAAACTGAATATTCATCTTCAGAAAACACAAGAATTAAGACCGTACGTGATGAAGCCAGTTCAGGTCAGATTCCACCCAGAATAGGAAAGAATACAAAAATATATATTCTGTATATATAGTACACAATATATTGTAAAGATACAGAAACTTGTGTTTAAAATTAAATTCACGTTCAACATCACTTATTTTCTGTACACCTTAAAATTGCTGCCATCAAAAACCCAATCGTATATTTGTGCCAGCATCAGCAAGCTCATAGCTGCAACAGAACAGGCCTTCTACATGTCACTCAGCAGAGCTTGGTCCCAGTAGCAGCTATTTTAACAGGCTTGGTTCTCTTGTTTTGTTGTTGTTTTTTTTTTTTTTTTTCCTTTGTTTATTTTACATGAAGAAAGTACTGTTCAAATTTACAAGATTGATCACTGGACCGTATTTAAAAGTCAGAGCTTTATTTCCCAACTTGTACAACTTTCTCATGATTTTGCCTTCTTTCCTCATCCCCCTCCCACATAACATCACTAGGTAAGATTGAATCAAAGATAAAATGAAATTAGATGTAGTGCTACTGCATTAAAAATGAAGATTTGGCAGCTATCAATGAAATTCACAGGCATTCAAGTCACAGACATGCTCTGACACTCATACTAGGAAAAGAAGTGCCACAAGGGCACTGACATGCAGTGAACAGCACTGTAGAGTTCTCCTACCTATTTCTTAATCACAGAATCACAGAATCACCTGGGTTGGAAGGGACCTCAAGGATCATGTAGTTCCAACCCCCCTGCCTAGCAGGGCCACCAAACATACACATTCACATCAGGTTGCCCAGGACCCTGTCCAACCTGGCCTTAAACACATCCAAGGACGGGGCATCCACAACCTCCCTGGGCAGCCCGTTCCAGGGCCTAACCACTCTCCTTGTAAAGAACTTCCCCCTAACATCCAACCTAAATCTTCCCTCCTTCAACTTGGATCCATTTCCCCTAGTCCTGCTGTTGTCAGCCCTTTTGAAGAGTTTACTCCCCTCCTGGGTGTAGGTTCCCTTCAGGTATTGATAGGCTGCAATGAGGTCACCCCGCAGCCTTCTCTTCTCCAGGCTGAACAAGCCCAACTCCCTCAATGTAAGGAATTAACTCCCTTAATGTAAGGAAGCAACTTTTGGGAAAAATACCAGCTGCACATGAGGCATGTATTCAGTTTTGTGAGAAGCAGATAAGAGTACCTCACATTAACAAGCCAAGCACTGGCACAAACAGAGATAACTTCCTTCCTCCAATAGACAGAACTTCAACTTCTCTTACCTAAATGAGTCTGTACAGTACCCACTACTAGAACTAGCTAGAAGTAAGAATTTTTACACATCTAGAGAGAGTTTCGGTTTTCTTTAAGACCCCCACTTTGCTAGCCCAATCACTCAATACTGACAGCTAGAAGTCACTTTTTTAGCAACAATAAGAGCAGCATTCAAAGCTACTTCTTCATGCTCATTACAAGAGCAGCACATTTTACTGAAGCACTAAGAGACTTCAAACAATGTCCCCAGAGGTCCCAGAAACTGACACAGGAGAGCACAGCAGCAGCAGCAGCAAGTTGCTGCTCATTTTCCCATCACATTGACGTACCCTCAGTGCAGACAAGCACTGAAGTAAGAACTCAGTTGAGATTTAACAGATCACATGTAGACATCGTTTTTGTTAACATGCTTGTGGTCCTTTCCTTCATAAACACAGCACAGTGAAACGCCCACAAGGACAGTTCATTTGGCCCTGAGGCTGTGGCAGGCCAACGTGGCACACCATGGTGAAATTAGAAAGCATTCTCCTCAGAGGCTGAGGGGCAACATTTGCGTGGGCACAACATCACATCAGCATGTCTGTCCTGGTGCTGCTCCAAGCCACCTGCACGGCTCACCGCCCTGCCCCCAGCACTCGCACAAGGCACGTGTTGGCTCTGCAGTGACTCAGCCCACCTCTGTTGTTCCCAACACCGCACTCTGCAAGCCAACTGCGTGATGTAGTCATCTACTGAATAGCTCTGAGTGATGTTACTGAAACAAAACTAGAAACCCATACCACTGGCAAGCCAAGCAGAAGTTTTACAAGCGGTTTGGCTTAGTAAGACACAGCAATTTGTTTGGCTGCTTTTCATTTACACAATTTGGCCTTTGTCTATCCATCCCCAAACATCAATATTCCAAAAGGAAAATGTCAGTCTGTTCAGAAAATACTGCCTGATAGCCAGTAAGAATGACAGATCAGATCAATCCTACATCCTGAATATCAAAGGCTTCATTTCTCAGAACGTCACCTCTCCTCGCACTCATTTTCATGAGAAGTGCTTTAAGAGCTTTTAAGTGAATAAAGCACTAACGTAAATGGAACAAACAATTAAATTTATGAAATGAATTTGCCAGCCTACATGCGATATCAGCTCAGCCTCAAATGAAAATAAATAGACTTCTTCATACCGCAACGCATTAAAAATTTACAGCAGTCACCCTCACTCCAGTTGGATTTTCAGACAGAATGATGCTGAAGAGTTTTAAGGAAGCTTTCTTACTTTGTAGCAAACGTCAGCATTTACGGCTGCCTGAGCAACAACAACTTCAGTATTTTCAATGAGAAAGGCCAATTTTAAATTCTACTTTAGTTAATGCTGAAGTAATGGAGAAAACAGTATTAAATATTAATTCCATTCAAAAGCAGAATTGACCTGAGGAAATGTAACTAGCCACATAAGCCCACATCACCACCATATAGCAGACTTCTGAAGGCTATTCATACTCGACAGATTGCTATTTCTATGCATTCATGAGCTAATGCTACAGTACATTAGAAAAGACTAGCAGATGAGAAATAGCTTTGCCTTTTTAAAAGCTGTACATTTCACTAAAATCTCCCTTCTACATTACCAGTAAAGGCACAGTGATATTGCTAATTGGATGCTCATACTTCAGCAATGAGACAACTGTAAAGCTTTTTGTGTTTTTAAGCAAGCACGCTGTACCTGTGAAAGCATTCACTGATTACTCAGAGCTGTTCTGAGACAATGGTGTTTTGTTTTAAAATTATGTAGGGCAAGTATAAATATTTATGTGAAGACTATGAGTTCATCTTCAATTTGTGCCAACTGTCATGTAAACAGAGCACAGACACTATCGCGTGGCCTTTCAAAGGATGATATAGGAAGTGCACATAAAACTGAACCGAGCTCATGAAAGCTGCTAACGAATACGGTAACCGTCCACAAAAAGCTAGAAACCACAAATGAAGAGTGAAAACAAAATTAATGTGATTTTTTGCCCACTGGCAGTTAACAGAATGAAACTCCACTGCGAGGCTTAATTCGTTTTATTACCGCTGTGTTTCCCTAAGAGAGCTCAGCATTATAAACAAATCAACAGATCGAGATAAGTTGAAAGAAAAAGGAATACATTTCATTTTTGATGGGTGCCACAGTGCAGAACAGAGACATCAGCGCACCGAGCAGCCGCCTCCTACCACACCTCTCTCACCTCTGCAGTTTGCAGACATATGAGTCACAAAACTGAGCCTTTGGAAAACATTTTAATTCCTCGGTCAAATTAAGCACACATTTAATAAAGTATAGGAAAAGAAGATATAGAAGTGCTTTGTAAGCATCAGCAAATGACATTCTGACATACAAGATCATCATAAATTAACTGACCAATAACAAATTCACTATTTGCTATTTAAACTACACAAACCCATAACCTTCATTTACACTACGAAGAACGGTTAAAACGAAAACAATGGTATCAGTAAGGCTGATGTTGATCAATCACAGCATTACAAGAAACCAGAAGGTACTGTTTAAGCCATAAATGCTGAATCTTTGCATATTTAACTAACATTTAATAGGCAATGAATTTTTACACTGGAAATTAAAACCAATAGCATTCTAAGCACTGTTTAGAAGCTCCCTAAAATCCTGTCATAACCCTAATTCCAAAAGCTCAGCTATGGCTCCCCCCAACATTTCTCTTAGAAATGTTGATTGGACAATGTTTTGCTTTTTTCTCTTGCTCCTGTTACTATGCCAGAATGCATATTCTAAACTAGCTGCTATGTTTTATCCCAGGACATCAAATAAGAAACAAAAAAAACCCCACAAACCAAGTTACAAGTCTAAAGGAAAGCAGCGTTAACTTGCAGATGCGCACATACTTCAAACAAAGCCGGTTTTGCAAGAAAACTGGAAAGGACAAACTTCATACATATAATACTACGTGTTATTGCAGCTTCAAAAATGAAGAAATTTGAATACTTACTGTTTACAGTGCTTATTATGGTAGAATACATCTACTTTAATATATATTAATCAGCCTTCCCACTTCACAGATGGGAACAGAGGGGGGAGGAAACACGGCTTACTCAAATTAAGACTATAAAAGGATTTGAAACAATCAATTACACAAATGCTAGTCTGGGATCTTTATTACTACTAGTTTCTTCTCAGTTTAACCCAAACCACTTCAGCTTTGGTACTGCTAGAGTCACTGAAATTCCTTAATTCTTTGGTAGAAGACACAGCTCACAGGACTTGAGTTCAAGCCTCCACCTCACAGTAAGGAAACAAGGCAAAACCAAAGACAAGAAAGAACAAAAACGTGTTAACTTCTCCTGAGGTCTAAAACATACTCCTAGTTTCCAAAAGAAGAATTTAAAGCTTGCATATCATAGAAGCCAGCAAGTCAGCACAACAGCCTCTGGTGCCAGATGAAAGCTCTAATGACCAGACAACGATTTGTTGATTCAGCTCAGGCTCCTGAACATATGTAGATGTGTCTCACAGTTACAAGGTGTTAATTTTCAATAAACAGAAGATCCACACCAAAAGGCATTTGTAACAGTCTTTGCAGCCATCTCTTGCCCCCACGCATCTCTACAGCTGGGACATCTCTGGGCCGCACAACGCAGCTGCCCGGGGGCGTCTCACCTACGGAGGACCCCAGTCAACGAGCACTCGGATCTGGGTCGAGCACACCAGGCGCAAGGCAGCTTGCGTCTGCAGACTGAGACACAGAAATGTTCCACTTATCCCAACAGGGCAGCTGCCTCATCTCTCCTCACCCACTGTCATCCTCTCCAGCAATACAGCTCTGAGCGGTGCACTGTAAATGTCTGACACTTATCCCAGTCCACGATGAGGCCGCTGTGCCCAGCAGCCCAGCAAAAGAACGGTTTTGGTCAGTTTTCTGAGCAGAGCTGACTTATCAAGCAATCAGACAAGCACTGACCCAGCAAAAGAGAAATTACAGGAGCCGGCAGTCAGGAACAGGCCGGCCTCTCCGAGCAGCAAAGGGTTGGTGGAGCCCATCGTGCAAAACTTTGTGTACAGCCTCAAAACAAAGAACCAATTCAGGAAAGGCAGCCTCTATAGCATATACTTTTCCTTCTTTTCTTGAAGAGTCAACCAGCCCCTGGAGTACAAAGCAGGGCAGTGGGATACATGGCACCCTCTTAACAGCTGCAAGAGGGAACCCTAACTTCGGAGCAGAGATCAGGCTAAGGAACGACCAAGAAATGTTTTTTTCTTCAGAGACTAAAGGAAGAACATATTCAAATCTATATAAATAGCAGAAAAACTCTCAAGGAATTCATACCTCAACGTACTTGCAATTTAAATAATCATTCTCAGAAAGTACATGAGTCACCTTACTTTTCAAATGATGCTACTTCATGGCAGAGTTGTAAAAAACATCAAAAGCTAAATGGCAAACTTCTACATCTGCCATCCAGGATAAGGGAAAAAAGTTCTTTCAAGAAGGCTTCACAGAACATGGAATTAATCTTGAGAGCAAGAATCATCAATTTGCAAATGATTACATAGAAATGCAATCAGTTGGGTTTCATGTAGAAACAGAGGTACATCCATATGTATGTACTGGAACAGGTTGCCCAAGGAGGCTGTGGATGCCCCACCTCTGGAGGCATTCAAGGTCAGGCTGGATGTGGCTCTGGGCAGCCTGGTCTGCTGGTTGGTGACCCTGCACATAGCAGGGGGTTGAAACTCGATGACCACTGTAGTCCTTTTCAACCCAGGCCATTCTGTGATTCTGTGATTCTATGATACGAACATTACACACAGCTGAGACCAGAATTTCCTTTACTGCCCCCGAACCTGACCAAATAAAACATTGATTTCTAAGCTACCGAGTTTCATTTACAAATCACTGAAGATGCAACCGCACATAAAGCTGCACTAAGGTGGATGGGCATTTCTTTCCTCTTCATGAGGAACTGGAGAGGGCACGGCTTTGCTGACATAATGATGAAGTTTCAAGAAGAATCCTTAATTTTGAACAAAAGCGATGCTTCCTTCTCTTCCCCCATCGTTCTGGCTTTGAAGAATAATACCTTCATTTCAAAAAAACAATATAATTTTTAATGTAAAAAAAAAAAAAAAACCATCAAAAAAGGTGCTTGCATTTTAAATAGCAAAGATTGTTTGGGGAGCAGGATTCCTATACTTGACATAATAGGCAAACTGCATAAATCACTGGATAATTTCTTACCCTACCTGCCACTGAGACATGTTGGAAGCTCAGCGTACGCTCGCTGACAGACAAAACATCTCTGGAGAAGTGCCATGCAGAAAGCTGCACAGGGACACTTACAGTTTTTAATTGTCAGTTTGACTGACTTCTCCATGCTTCGTTATAGCCAGTGCCGTACCAGCGCAGCTTCACAAAGCACACAGCCTCAGAAAGCTAACTCCGTGATTATTTATTTCTCAAGCATTTCAGACAACATTACACTGTGCAAACAAAAGCTGCATCACATGCTTAAAAAAAAAAGCGTAAGTTCATTCAAATCTACTTCAAACCCAGTACACAAGAATAAGTGACATCTATGCAATGCCCCTAGATCAAGTTGAGTACACGAGTCATGGATAGGATAAAAAAGGACAAAGACTTCCATGCTGACAATAGGATTTCTGCACAGTCCAGACACATTCTAAGAATAACTAGCTGTACATCAGGGCCACGTGCCTGCCCACACCACACACCTTTAACCTTACACAGACAATATGTATCATTATGATAAAAGAAGGCAGGACACGGCTGACTTAATAACTGTGAAAGAGCATCAAAAATTGGAGACTGAGAAGAATCACAGAATGGCCAGGGTTGAAAAGGACCACAGAGGTCATCCAGTTTCAACCCCCCTGCAATGTGCAGGTTTGCCAACCACCAGACCAAGCTGCCCAGAGCCACATCCAGAAGAATGCCAAGGGTTAGGCAAGGACACCAGGTAACATCAGAAGACAAAGCCCAGAGCTTACACAGGTGCAAGGAGCTACTGGATAGCCTCAAGGAAAAGTTGAGCACACAGCGAGGTAAAGGCGTTTTTCTGCTAGAGTATATTCCATACAAAGCAGAAAGGGACAGGCGGCTTAGGGGGGCATTTATAAGAACAAATGAATAGGTAGATACAGAAATGAAGGGACTGACAGTTTGTCTGTCTTCTGCAAAGCACCAAGGAAACTATGAAGCCCACAGCACACAAACACACGTTACAGTCTTCTGTTCAGCAGACTGTAACTGCACAAGGCTGTGGCCGGGTGCTCAGCCTGTATACAGAGCAACTAAACCCAGAGCGTAGGCTCATAACCTCGTAAGGCACATCACAGTGTTTGCCAGAAGAAAGGAAACATACATTTACTAGCATTAATATATGGACAACAGTAAACCGAAGTGGTTATCTGGAGATGGACAGTGCAGGATGAATGCTCCAGCATCACACAGAGCATAATGGGGCTGGCACACATCTGTCAGAGCTGCGGGCTGCACAGCACTGAGGCACTCTCCTGACTACACACGGGAAGGCAGCAAAGAGCCTCTAACACAGCAGTGAATACTGCCAGCACGACACAGCCTCCACTAAGCATGGTTTTACACGCGTCCTAATGAAGTCACAACAATTTCAACGCACAGGCTGGAAGAGAGGAGCAAGAAGCCAATTCACCCAGAACTTTAAGATCTCAGGCCGTGGCGTTTTCCTTCAGAAACCCGGCAGCAGCCTCCTGTCGCTCCAACCAATGGAAGGAGTCCTCGGAGCGGAGCGCAGCTGGGAGAGGACAGAGACCTCCCACGGCCCGTCCCTTTGTCACCGGCCGGCAGCACGCAGCCAGAGCCCAGCACGGCGGCTGCCAGCTCCTCCGAGCAGCCTCCCCCACACACCTGGGGCTCTCGAGCAGCTCGGTATCACTGCCCTACTGACTATGCGGCAGCACAGTGACTGCTGTAACCTTCATGCAGCCCCAGACTTCACAGAGCTGTGGAGCGGTCCATCGCAGCTTATTATCAGTCAACGCGCTTCTTCTATGAACACCTTCAGTAACCAGCGTGGCTGGAACTGAGTGATATCAGTACAAGGGAGTGGCGTTTTGGTCCAGGCGATCAGAGTAATTGCCGGTTCAGAGTTAGAGGCATACACAGAGACATGGTGAGCCTCAGACCTGCACCTTTACTGCAAGGAGCAAGTTCTGACAAACTTACACAGAGCTCCCATAACCCAAACAAGCCACTGCGCTTCCAGCTCTAAACAGCGAGACGCTGTCCTTAAAGGCGTGACAACCGCGTTTTGCCCGTTTTTACAGTTTACAGAGCTGCCTGAATATGTTTTCCTATACCGTGCATTGAGTCGAGAGAAACCCAAGAGCAAAAAAGCAATCAGAGCAAGTCAGCTGCCGAAAAACTGGAAGAGCTCCTCTCTCATTACGGCACGGAAGCCGCGAAGCGCGGTGACGGCAGCCGGATAGCAGCCGGGCACGCACCCCGCTTCCAGCCAGGGCTCTCCGCCCGCTCCCGACCCCGCTCCGTGCGGGGGCCCCGCTCGGTGCCGCGCCGCGCCGGCAGGGGGCACCACAACCGCCAGCCGCCCGTTTTTGTGACGGGGTATTTAAATGTCCGCTGTCAATCACCGCGCACTTCCTACGCCGCCGCCGGGGCTCCCCGCATAATGGGGACGGCCGCCGGGCCCCGCCGAGCCCCGCGCCGCGAGCCCCCAACTTGCTCCTTTGTTCGGCCGCCCCCCCGGCCGGCAGCCCGCTATTATCCGCGTACAGACACGCGCACGCCAGACGGCCGCCCGGCACCGGGCTTCGGCCGTCACCGCGCGAACAAAACCCGCGGAGACCAGCGGCCCCCGGCGCGCAGCCCCCGCGTCCCGGCGCGGAGCCACGGAGACGCGTCCCCCAAGCCGCCGCAACTTTGGGCACGGGGGCCCGCGGCCGCCGCCGCTCGCTCCCACCGCGTGCCCGGGGCCGGCACCGCGCCGGGAGCGACCCGACCGCGGAGCGAAGGGCGAACGAGCCGGTGAGGTCGTGGCCATTGTCCGCCGGCCGGTACCGGTCGGGGGGTGCCCGCCGCCTCGCCTCGCCCCGTCGTCGCCGCCGTCCCGCGCCCCGCCGCTCGCCGCCGCCCGCCGGCGCCTACCTGCCGTGGAACCAGTCCTTGCAGATGTCGCACTCGATCATGAAGCGACTCACGTCGTAGGGCTCCCGACACACGCAGTACACGGGGGTGGCGGCGGCCGCCGCCGCTCCGGCCATCTTTAAAGAACTCCCTGACTGAGGCGCCCGCCGCTCCTCCCCCGCCCGCCGCCGCCGCCGGCACCAATAACAACAGCGCGCGTGCCAGCCCCACACGCCGCGCGCGCCCCGCCGCCCAGAGGCAGGCGGCGCGGGAGCGAGCGGACAACAGCGCGCGGGGACGCGCGCACGTGCGTCACCCGGCCCCCGAGGGGGGGGGAAGGGGGAGCGAGCCCCCGCGCCTGCGCTCCGCGGGCCGCCCCGCACTTCCCACTGATCGTGCGCGAGGAGCGGGCTCCCATTGGTTGCCGGGAGGGGGAGCGCACGTGCCGCCCTCCCGCCCCTCCCCTCGGGGGGCGGGGAGAGGGGAGGCACGCGCGGCCCGCCCCCCTCCCCCGGGCCGTGTCACGCGGGGAGGCGGTGGGGGAGGGGCAGGGTGCCGCGAGGACACGGAGAGAAAGAGCGCGGGCCACGGCGCGCGCCTACCCTCCATCCCCCCCCCCCCCCCCCTTCCCTTCTTACGTAACCGCGGCGGAAACAGCCGAGCAGCGCCGAAAACACCCGAAGGTCGGGCTGCCCGCGCAGGCGCAAAAGCGTACGAGCGCATACAGGCTCGGCGAGGGGACGGAGGGCTCTGTGGACGGTGCTGTCAAGGTCTGGTGGGCCAGCGCCTTACCCTGACAGACTGTCCGCGCCGACAGCATTGCCGTGTTCGCTCCTCTGCCCCTAACTAACAGCAAGGGGCCGTCCTGTTTCCTAATGCGTCCCTGTATTTCCACAACTCGGAATACAGCCACGGATGCACCACCAATCCAAAGAGTTTAACAGCAGTAGAAAGGACTGGTAAGTAACAAATGGTGGTTTCAAGGTATCTGGAAATAGTATGTTCCAGAGCATCTTCATAGAATCACGGGATCATTAAGGCTGAAGAAAACCACTGAGATCACTCAGTCCAACCATCCCATCCCCCCCATGCCCACTGCCCACGTCCCTCAGTGCCACATCCACACGGCTCTGGAACACCTCCAGGACAGGGACTGCACCACCTCCCTGGGCAGCCTGTGCCACTGCAGCTACACTCCTGCTGAGCAGAAATGTTTCCTAATATCCAACCTGAACGCCCTCTGGTGCCATGAGGCTATTGCCTCTCATCACTGTGCCCAAGGAGGCTGTGAATGATGGAACCCCATCCCTGGAGGCATTCAAGGCCAGGCTGGATGTGGCTCTGGGCAGTGTGGTCTGGTGGTTGGCAACCTTGCACATGGTAGGGCGCTTGAAACTAGATGATCTTCGAGGTCCTTTTCAACCCAGGCCATTCTGTGATTCCTGGAACCATTCACCTTACAGTTGTACATGCAGCCTCACTGTAGCCTGAAAGCAAACAGCTCCCTGCTCCTTAGTTGCTGTTTCTTGAATCGTCGCTTGCTGAATTTTATCTTGAAGCTAAGCTCACCAGCTGTAGTGGTAACTTTACCCAAATTGGCCATAAAAATGCACACGTGTTGTGTTTCAGGAGGTCTCTCTAAGTGACGAAACCTGTAATCACCTTGGTAAAGCATACATTGGGTATTCCCACAAGAGATGCATGAGGCTGCCTGAGTTGCCTTGTATTCCTCTGTTCAGGGTTGGCTTGGTGTTGCTTCGTTCAATTTCGGTTGACTGCTGACTGTACAGCAGTGAGAGTGCCAAGAATGAGGAAGCAGAATGAAGCAGGTCCCCTGCAGGGACTTTCCCTTTACCAGCCTTGCATACTGCAGCAAGCACAGGTTTTGGGGAGAAAGAAGAAGTTACAGCTTCAATCACGCAGATCTAAACTCAATATTTAACAAGTACTTTCTTTGCTACCACAAACAACATCCTTTTGCTGTTGTGATTTCTGACAGAGCAAGCTATACCAGCGGCACAGTCTGCTGTGGGCACTCTTTGGGCAGGTGGTGCTCATCTGCTGCAAGAACATAACATAAAACAGCTCCATCGTGCTCCCTGTCAGATCCTCTCTTGTCAGCTCTTCTCTGCTCAAGATTCCTCTCCAAGCAAATCCATTAAGCTGTACTTGAATGTGGCACAACAGAAGTTCAGAAGAGCAAAAAGACCACACACTCACTGAAAGAGAATTACAAAACCACTTTTAATAAGTATTCTTCTCACAAATATGGGTAGCCTCATTACATGCAGTTTAGAAGCAAAAATGGCAGTACCAGCCTTGAACATACATAAATCAGATAAGTCTGGTTAGAGCACGCTCCCTGAAACGTGAGGGAAAAGGTTGTCCTGCTCTGCTCTGTGCTGTGTGGCTTCACCTCAAGCACTGGGTGCAGGTTTGGGTGCCACAATATCAGCAGGACACAAAGCTATTACAGAGTGCCCAAAGGGGGGCTGCAAAGATGAAGAAGGGTCTGTAGGGCAAGTGTGAGGAATGGCTGAGGGCCCTCGGTTGGCTCAGCCCAGAGCAGAGGAGCTGAGGGGAGTCCTGATGGCGGCTGCAGCTCCTCACAGGGAGCGGAGGGCAGCGCTGAGCTCTGCTCTGTGTGACAGCAACAGGGCCCGAGGGAACGGCATGGAGCTGTCAGGGGAGGGCAGCTGGGGGTCAGGGGTCTGCACCAGAGTGTGATGGGCATGGAACAGAATGCCCAGAGCAGTGGGCATGGCCTTGAGTGCCAGAGTTCAAGCAGCGTTTGGACAATGATCTCAGACATAAGTGTTTGATTTTGGGTGGAGCTGTGCAGAGTCAGGAATTTGACTTGACAATCCTTCCAACTCAGGATTTTCTGTGATTCTTTGATCCTTCTATCCTCAGCTCCACCAGAACGTGCTGTGCCTGGCACAGCCACAGGCAAACCCAGCTTTCACCCTGTGTACCCAGCCAGCCCCAGCTGTCCTCAGCCCCATGCCCAGACTCCAGCAAAGACTCTAAAAGCACATCTGTGAGCGCTGACAGGTGGCAAGTTCCAACGCTTAGAGGCAGTGACTTCACGCCATGTTTTGGCCTGTGGGTGGAGAGAGCATCCATCACCACACACTACAGGCACCCACAGTCCGTGCCTGGCCTCACATATCTCCCTAAGCATGTGCCACACACTGTGTGGGATGTGTGACACAGGAAGCTTTCAGGGAGGATAGAGAAGAGGGAGCAGGGCAGGGAGGCTGATGAAAGGGAAAAAGGGAGGCATCCTATTTTCCAAGACTTCTTTGTCGCTCCTGGGTACTGGCTGAAGCATGCATACATATGCTTTTGTAGACCATGTGTCTCCTGGGAGCAGGGGACAGAACTCAGACCCATCATCTGGGGGATGGTAGCACTCTGGGACACCCAACACCGAAGCTGCTGCATTCAGCAGTTGAAAGCATAGCCTGCAAGCAATCAGGACCAAGAAAGATCAAAAAAAGAAGTTGGACATTAATGGGTGTTTTCAGAGTAGCAAGAAAAGAATCAGATAAGTTGGTGGGAAAACACAGTGGTAAGAGGTACTTTCCCCATCCTTGGACATTTTTTCACTATATTTTTGTCCATTTTGCAAGAGGACTCCTTTTTAATTTTTTTTTCTTTATTTCCACATCAAGAGGATGTAAGCTGCCAAAAACCAAAGCTCTGGAATAAAAAGCGTTCCATTTCTCCACATGAAACTGCCCAGAGTCTACCCAGAATTGGCAGTATGATCTTCGCATCTGCAGAGAAAATACTGAGTCATGTTGTCAGCCCACACACATCTAACAAAAATAAAAGCAGCCCAACGATTCAAGATTCACCCCCTCACCACGTAAAGAAAGCACAAGTCATTCAACCATGCCTCGTGCGTCGGAGACCTTTAGAAAACACCCGGTGCAGGGAACATTCGCCCCCGGAACACCCACACACCATTCCAAACAGGCGACAGCATTCTCAGCCCATTCACCAGCCTGTTGTGACAGCACTCGGTTTAGCGTCCATGCAGGAAGTTGCAAAGACTTAAAGGTTTCTGTTGAAACTAAGTTTATGTTAAGTACCACAGAGCTCAAGCTAGGAGTGTTGAAATGTTGCAACACTCACTTGAGTCCAAAGCAAAGGCAGCAATGAGTCCTGTACTCTATTGCGTAGATGAAGTAGCAAATTTAAACCAGGATTTCTATGAGATGCCAAAGAGCTCTTTTCCTGCAAGAGTTAATCCTGCATGGGACATTGGCTTTCCCTGTGCTGCGCTCACTGGATTTGAAGGCACTCAGCACGTAGCAGAATGGAGGCATTTGTACACACATCAGGATCTGGGGAATTACCCCTTCCCCTACCTGACATTGTGCCCTAGCAAGAAAAAGCAAGTCTCTGTGTTTCATCTGGCTGCTGAAAAGCCCTCTTTCCCCTTTGGTGGTGGTGCTGGTGGAAGCACTAGTGGATGAGTACGGAGCTGCCTGGCAGATGATGGGAGGTAATGGCCTTAAGCTGCACCAGGGGATATTCAGGTTGGATGTTAAGAAAAAGTTATTCTCAGAAAAAGGTGGTGCAGCGCTGGCACAGGCTTCCAGAGAGGTGGTGGAGTCACCATCATTGGAGGTGCTGAAGAACTGTATGGCTGTGGCACTGAGGGACATGGTTAGTGAGCATGGTGGGGATGGGCTGGCGTTGGACAGAATGATCTTAATGGTCTTTCCCAACCTATGATTCTATGAAGATGGAGTAGGGGCATCACCACACACAAGATGCAGTGTTGCAGTTGCTGTGGTGCTGGTAGCGATGCGGGAGATGTGTCAGGACCCCAAAGGCCGTACCTAATTTGTGTTTCTTTTTACACAGCATGGCAGTAACTGGAGCAAAAAGCAACCCGTTGGGTTTTATGCTGGAAGTTGGGACCAGTTTACATAGCAGCTATGGCAGTGGGATGGAACACTGAATGGGAAGGAAAGACAAAATCTTCTACACCCCATTTCTCAGCATTTCCTTTATTGTTCAGGAAGGCCACATACTATGTAGCAACAGTCTAAGAAGCAACTTGCTCAAAATGCAACAATTGCTTAACACTTTTTTTTCAATTGCATAATACGAAGGAAAAACAAAAAGAGAACTGAGAGCTGCCATAAGCAGCTGAGAATGAGCTCTCTGACATCCCTTCTTGGAGATCTAGGATGCGCCCCAAGGTTCCAGCCCTGTAGGCAGGTGGTTGTGCCTGTCCCCACGTTGCTGCAGCAGCACACCCATGTGTGCCTGTGGCCGGCACCAGCTATGGCACGAGGGTAAATGCACCCAGACAGCTCCTGGTGTGTTTGTTTCATAGCTTGGGCAGGCTTTCTGGAAACATGGAGGGGCAGCTTGCTGCCCAGGGAGTGCTATTGCTGTAGAACAATCTTTAATTTCAGCCTTCCTCCGTTTGGCCACTGGGAATAAGCCGTTCACATCTTGCTTCAGCTTAATTCCTTGACAGCTAAGAACATATATTAAAAGAAAGAAAGAAAATAAAATCAGACCCAGGACCTTTACTTAGGTTTGGTGTACAGTTTAGATGTGGTTTTAGATGTCAGGTTCAGGGTGGGATGAGCTGCATGCTAAGAATCTAAGGGAAAGCAGCCGGAGGAGCTCAGCTGTCGCTGCCTACCATTGGCCATAAAGCCGGCCCCAGTGGCTCTGGGCCCCCGGAGTGGCCCCTCTGTGCCCCCCCAGCACATCCGCTGCCAGAGCCTGCCTGCTCCCCAAGGGCCTGGCCCCGCTGGTGCAGGGGGACAGGGAAGCGGGAAGCAGATGAATATGCAAACAATCCTGTTTGCACCGTGTGCAAGGTCTTTGTCACCGCGATGGAGCACGCTGCCTGTTTTCCTTTCCTGGTATAATCAGACACACCCCTTCCATATATGCCTTATCAAGCCCTGTACCAGTGTCAGCCTTGTCAGGGCACAGGCTGATTGCTGCTTGGCTAATATCTGCCCGCCAGCTGCGGCTTTATTTTGTTCAAACATTACAAGCACTCATAAAATCGAAGCGTAAAAACTACAGCTGCCATTTAGAACACAAAAGAACCATTTCTGACCCTGCTGATCAGTTGCAAGACATGGGGCCCCTGGCATCGCCCCAGAAGCACAACATGGGGCAGGAAGGATGGCAGGAGCTGTGCTGGCTGTGCCTGGGAGCAGCCAGATGAGAGCTGTTCCTGTCCAGATCCACAGCCCCAAAGACTGAGCAGCCTCATATACCAAGCACATCCAGCACCCAGGGACAAGCCTATTATTGTGCACCTGCCCTCCCTACTGCTCACCTGCCCTGGGACAAAGGAAGTGGAGGAGGCCAGGAACATGCAGGTGGCCACTGGAACAATGCTGCCTGGATGGGGCAGGAGGCTTCCCTTGCCTATTGTTTGGCTTCTTTTGTGCTTCTGAGCTGCTCTGGTCCCAAACTGTACCAACAGTGTATTGGGAGCAGGACAGAAAGTGCTTTGTTAGGGGCAGCCCCTCATTGGTCCCTGCCCTCCTGCAGACAGCTCTGGGTCCAGGATATGCAGCAATGGCCAAGCAAGGGCTTAGGGCACCAAGGCTGTCAGTGAAGCTGGGCACAGCCTCAAGGTTCCTACAGCGACAGGGGTGGTGAGGAGGCAGGTGGATACATCCAGCTGGATGCCGCTTTTCAGCTTTGTGCTGTGGAAAAAAAAAAAGTCCAGACATTTTCTAGTAGTAAGAGTTGCTTATTAAAGAGGAAGGCTCTATCCAAAGTTCAGTTTCTCTTCCTGTTTTACATTATATTAAGTATATTTAAAAGATTCTACGCAATCATTGCCAAAAACAGCTCCTATGGGTGTCTAAATAAGCATTACTCAGAAACAAATCTAAAGAAGTAACTGTAAAATTCCAATTTAAAAATAAATCTTAGAAACCGTGATGTCTGAACATCATCTCCTTCCTTCAAGCCTTATGCTTCACTGAGAAGCTTCATCTTACGAGCAGCACTCCCACTGAGTACAGGGGACAGGAGACTCCCAGCCATGGCCAGGTGATAGACATCTCTAGAGCCACCAAGATGGCACTTTGCAAGGCTGGATAAGGCCAGGTGAAATAGAAGGCCTTCACCTTAGTCTATAAAAAGAATGGGCAAAGATCAGTGTTATGCAGCAGGTGAATGGTGCTGTTTCGGGGCCAAAGGCTGAGGCAATGGGGCTGGTGAAGGCAGGCAGGGTGTATTAAAGGACGTGGGACAGCCAGGGGCTGGCCAGAGGCTGCTCATGGTTCCCACAGGGTGCTGAGCTCAGCGGGTAAATCATTGATGGCAACATTCCCTTGAGCAAAGGTCAGCATGTGGTTTTGCTCTCTTGGAATGACCTTTCGCAAAGCTCACGGCACAGAATTTCTAGGAAGACACCTAAAACAAGCAGCCTAGAGAGCTCACTGCATATCTGATGACCCACCTTAGCCACATCCCCAGCTGTGCCCAGAAAAACAAAGCAAAAAGTGTCTCTGGGAAGGTAGCAGGCATTGCATCCCACATGACCTGAGACTGAGACCACTGCCCCTGGTGTACAGCACTTGAAACAGTGGAGTCATCCAGTGAGAAGGGTGGCAGCAATGGCAGCTCTCTCCCTGCTGGCACCCCCGTGCCAAAGAGCCACGAGGTGGCTATTGGTTGGGCAATGCCAGTGTCTCCTGCCAACCCTACACAAGAGTATTGTCTGCAGCCTTCTGGGCACACACCAACTCTGACTCAGCTCTGGCTTCCATGCTTCCCAGGTGAACTTCAGCCTGACGAGACAGCCCTGCTCCCTCACAATCACAGAAGTAGGTTGTCCGAATCAACCAAGCTGTCCAAATCAACTGTGCCTGAGCTGCCGGGCGGCTGCCCTGCCCATGGCAGGAGGACTGGAACTGATGGGACTTTAAGGGCCCTTCCAACAAGCCATTCTATGATTCTATGATACATACAATGCAGAGAAACTGAGTGGCACTTGAGCAACCACTAACAGGAAGCAATGGGGCGTTTGGGCCATTGCAATGATTTGTTTCCTAGCAGAGAAGTCCTGTCAAGGACCGTGCTTCTCAGCAATGGTGGAGGAGGGAAGAAGAAACCTTAACCACAAAGGAGAACTCAGTCTTTGGGAAACAGACAAAGAGGATGTCGTGAAACACTTCAGGAAGCACTAAGGAAAAGATGGGGGAAGCCAGGGGCTCTGAAAGTTCTGACTGCTCTGAGAGCATGAGCTGCCTGTTCTAGCCAAAGAAATAGCCCCCGAGCCCCCTCCTGGAGAGGATCTTGCACAGGGCTGGAGAGGAGGGAGCTTTCTGTTGGCTAGATTAATGTGAAAGGTAAAGGTGATTTGTCCCTGACAGAGCTGCACTGAATACATGTCCTCACTCCTCTGTGGCAGATGCAGGGCATCTGAAGCCCTTCTGCCTGTAAGAGAGGGCAAATGCAGCTCTGGGCAGGAATCATTGCAGCACCAAGTGGCAGCTTTGCATGAGAAGTTAACTGCTCCAAGTCCCCCATCCAGCTGGGCTGCTTCAGCTCTGCATTTGTTTTTACTAACACCTTTTTTTAACTAATAAAGTCTTTGCTGGGGTGCAGTGCCCTGCTCCTGGATACAGTTATGTGGCTCTGCTCACCTCCCGCAAGCCTTTCAGATTCAACCTGCCTGAACTCAGTAGTTTGAGGAGCAATAAAAACCTTTTAGATGTACTATGAGCATACTTTCAGCAAATGTGGGGATCCAAACCCTGAGAAACTTGACCATTGGGCCAAGAGGAGCCTCCTGAGGTGTGAGAAGGGGAGCCCAGAGCTCCTCACCTAGGTAGGAGCAGCAGAGGCACCAGCAAATGCTGGGGACAGAGTGGCTGAGTGGCTGCCAGCTGAGCAGGAGTTAGGATGCAATGTGTATGGGGTCAGCAGCTGCTTGTCTTGCACACACCACCAACCGTGTGCTGGGAAACCTTGGAGGTGGCATGACCAAGGCGAAGTGATCATTGCCATCCTACAGCCGGAGTGGGAGCAACTCTCATCTCAGCCTCCATCTGCAGCCTGGCATTATGATTTCAAGCATAATATTTCTTTACGAGCAAATTATCGCCAAGGCATCAATGCACGGTTGGCCTTTTAAAAACCTAAGTGTTTAGTATTTTTATTTCTTTCTGCTTTGTGGTTTATGGCTCCCATAAATCCAGGACGTGCTGCAGCAGAGGAAGAGGGCTGCTCTGACCTGCACGAATGAAGAATGGGGCAGGAGAAGGGGGCATGGGCTGCATCCTTCACCAGAGGGTAGCTGCTCCCTGCCCCAAGCCCCCATGGGGGTATGCATGGCACTGCTCCCCAGGGCTGATGCTAACCACGCACTGATGCTTTCTTTTGCAGTGCTCAGGAGAAAGCTTTTTGCTAGATTTTTTTCTAGTTATTATTTACTTGTAAAGTGAGAACCTCTCAGGATTGATGGCAGTGCTAAATTCACTGCAGCCACAGCCTGTTCCAGCTATGGCAGGAGTATGGGGACACACTGACAGTATTAACCACTGGTAAACAAACCCATGCACTTCAAACCATCAAATCTGACCCAACGTGTTGCTGATCTAGAGGTCCTGACTTCTTGCAACTGGAGGATGCTGTCACATGCTGACCTCAGGCACTTTGTGCTGAATTCCCATGTCCAGCACATCCAAGACTGAACTCCCGAGGACACTTCAAGATGCATCAAGGGCTATTCTGTGAAGTAAGCAGCAAGCAAGTTAGTAGGAAAAACATCTCCTTGCATCTCTGTGCTTCCAAATACTACTAAAAAGATCTCTCCCATAATCAACCTGCTCTCAGCCCACTGAGGGGCATAGGACCCACAGCCCTTTGTTTCCCTTGCTCTTGTCCATCCATCTGGGTTCCTCAAGCTCCAGATCCTCCAAGGCAGACACTTTCCCTTGTGTGTGTATGCTGCATGTCTTGCCACATGGGCCACCATCTCCACAGAAACCTTTAGACACAAGAGACAGATGATGCGTAATGATTCCAGGGATGTCTGAAGGGTTGCAGGCTTGCAGGGTTATTCACCCCCAGCTTGAATGCTAGCTGCACTGCTTTGAACAACAAAGTGCTGAAGACTAGTCTTTCTCCCTAGCTACAGTACCTAGAGCATGCTGGTAGCTCATTTTATACATTTATCATATGTTTAAGAGTGACAGAGCCTCAATCCATGTCATAACATGCACACAGGACTGTATGGTGAGCTAAGGGGGAAAGTGAACTGAGCATAAAAGCCCCAGTGAAACATCAGGAGTTTCATTGCAATCACCAACTGAGCAAGTCAGATTTTACTGTGAACACATCAAGAGCAGTAAGGGAGATAAAAATGCCATCCATATGTACTCTGCCAGGAGCTAGTCATCTTCTTTTGGACGGGACAGTCTGGCTCTGTAGCACCCATTTCACTATACTTGCCTTTGAAAACTAAGCAACTACTTTTGGTGCTAACATGCACCTCCTTCCCAAGGGGACATCTCCTCCAGCCCCCAGTGCCTGCTCCTCTCAGAGGAGCAACAGGCATCTCGGCCCTGGCTCCATGTGGAGATATACGGTAGGATGGGCACTGGGGCAATCAGCACTGCAGGGTGAACATGGGGAGGTGGGAAGCCACTGCCAGAGCTGGAATTTGGCCTGGGTGCCATGGAGATGAAAGGCAGCAGATGGCCAAGGTGCACACGGGAAGCACGCACACAGCACCTGACTGTAGATTTAAGGCCAATTAATACAACAAAAGAGGAAATTTGACAAGGAAGCTGGGGACCTACAAAATGAATAAGTGAACCATGAAAAGGGGAGTCTCTTCCCATCCACAAAAAAAAGCAAGCAACGCAGCATACAATACCTACAGCACTGTGAATGAGCTGAAGTTTGAACAGATGGAGACAGAAACAAACCTCAGTCTTAAGGATAGGCTCACTACTGAAAGGACCACCTTGGGAAGGGGCTTCCCACAATGCAGGGTGAAGACAATGGCTCCCACCCTGTGCCAGCCCCTCCGCAAGGTGCTCAGCTTGCCCAGTACGGCCTAATTTAGGGCTGACAGTCTGCTGCGCTCTTGTATGAGAGACCCTAACAAACGGCTGGGAAAGCATATTCTGAATAATAAAGCACGTATCTCTAATTAAAGACACCGGGTGTGATGTGACATAGGGTAGACAGAAGACTCCCAACACCACCTCGGAGGCCAGGAGCAAACTTTATCTTGGGCAGAGCCCAGCCCCGTGGCACACAGACTTTCCTTTTGCATTTTATCTGATCAACTGGGGTCTGCGGCTCAGCCTGGGCAGAGCAAGGAGCTGGGCTGCCGTGCTGCAGAACAGCACAATAAGGCACAATGAGAACCCCCCTAGCTGCCAGAGAGCTGGAAATTTGTACTGCCACGAAGGGAAGGCAGTGTCCTGCAGTGCCAGGCAGTGGCTTTACTGCCCTGCATGCCCAAGACAAAGCGGTGCTGGACAGCAGGAGCGGAGCCAGGCTGGCCAGACACAGGTCTGTGTCACAGGCCCCGCCGCTCTATCTGCTGTGTAAATCCCAAAGGTAAACAAGTCCAGTGCTGCAGACAACATTTATCACCCGTCTGAAAGCAGGGAGGCTGGAGCTGTGCCCCCTGAGAGGCCCCCCTGGGTCTGGACGTGACAAAGATTTCTTGGCATTCGCCCCTGCCTGAAGCCACTGGCTCAAGCTCCACCACCTTCAAAGCAGGAGGGCTTTTGCTGTGTGGTCCCTGGGAGCCCTGCCCGAGCCCTTAGTGTTGTGCATGCACTGGGCTGAGCCCCTGCATCGCTGGTTGTACCTCGTGGCACCAGGGGGACACCAGCACCGAGTTCTTATAAAACAATGCTGGCTGGGAGGCAGTGAGCACAAGCAGCCTAAGCACAGGCACAGGCCATAAAACACCTCCCCTGTTTTTAATCCCCACCTGGTGCCCTCTGTGGCTTTAAGCAAATCATATCACTTTCCCTCCTCAGTTTCTGCACCTGCGAGACAGTAATATTTACCTACCCCAGAAGGGGGTTGAGAGGATTAGTTAATGTTTGCCCAGCACTTTAATGGATAAAATACTCTCTGTTAATTGCTAGGCCAATATCTGCAACCCCCACAGCCTCCAGAAGGTTTTGCTCAGGCTGGGCTGTGCTGCTTCAGAAAAGCCGAACCAAAGAATCATTTGGGTTGTAAAAGATCTTCAAGGTAATCAAGTTCAAACTTCACCTAACGCTACCAAGCTCCCTACCAAACCTCAGTGCCACATCCACATGGCTCCTAAATACCTCCACAGATGGAAGCTCTGCCATTTCCATGGGCAGCATGTTCCAGTGCATCACCACTCTTTCTATGAAATTATTCATGATATCCAGTCTAAACCTTCCCTGGCACATGTTTTCTCATGTCCTATCACTGTTAGCTGGGAGAAGAGGCTGTCTCCCACCTTGCTACATCCTCCTTCCAGGTAGCTGTAGTGTGATGAGATCTCCCCTGAGCCTCCTCTTCTCCAGACTAACCAGCCCCAGTTCTCTCAGCTGTTCTCCACAACTCATTTTCTAGTTCCTTCACCAGTTTCACTGGTCTTCTCCGCACACATTCCAGCAACTCCATGTCCTTTTGGTAGCGAGACCCAAAACAGAGAACGTGCTTGAGGTGTGATCTAACCATTGCTGACTACAAAGGGTCTGCTGGCAGCACTTTTTCTGATACAACCTAGGATGCCATTGGCCTTCTTGGCCACCTGGACTCGCTGCACCTGGACTGGCCCATCTTCAGCTGGCTGCCACCACCCTCACATCCATTTCTGCTGAACACTTTCCTGCCACTCTTCCCCAGGCCCATACTGCTGCATGGGGTTGTTATGACCCAAGAGCAGCAGCCAGCATTCAGCCTCACCGAACACCATAAAAGCGTTAAGCGAAACGGCCCCACAACGGAGCCTTGGGAAATGCTACTCATGACCAGTTTTCACCCTGCAAACAGCACATCCATCTGAGCCATGAGAGGCCAGTGTCTCCAGGAGGCTGTGGGAAGCAGCATCCAATGCTTTGCTGGAGTGCTGAGCCCATAAAGCAGCTTTGTGCCTGCAGGGTCTTGACCTCCTGACCTGCACCTTGCTGTGAATGCAGGTGAGCACCAGCCCTGGAGCAGGTCCTTGTGCAAGCCCTGTTGTGAACCAGGACACAGCCCTGCTGGGGCAAGGGCAGCTCTGGGATTTCGCTCTTCCCTTCCAAGCACCTGGGAGGATCTCAAGCAGCCCCTCGACCCCCACACAGAGCACTGCCCATTCCTGGCAGCCTGTGGGGCAGCAGATAAAGACCAGGATGTTGTTGAGGCTGCTGAGGAAAACCAGGCACGAATAGCAAAATGTGACTCACTCCTAACACATTGCAGCCTGATTCACTTGGTTTGTGAGGCCGAATTGCTCTCTGCTGCTTTCGGACCGGCTTCCTTCCAGGGTGAGTAAGCAGACAGTGGCAGACAGGACTTAGTTACTCACACAGTGCTGGAGCTGTACCACTTCTCTGCAGCCAGATGACTAAATCCTCCGCGTGCACTGGAACATTTCTAAGAAGTCGGCAGTGACGCAGAGGCAGCCACACCAATCTGAACTGAGCTCAGCATATTCCGGTGGCTATACTTTGACTCATTAATTGCCTGTGCTCAGCCACTCATTGCTGTTACCCGGGCGTTTCGTGGCGACATTCCTGGCAACTTCAGGAAAATTCATGGTCAGAGGTCAATGAGAACAGCTTCAGGCTGGCACTGAAAGCCCAGTCTGTAAAATTAGCAGTGCGCGAGTTAAAGTGGGTTTTGTGCTGAATATCAGCAGTTAAAGATGGGGAAATATGGAAAAACTGCTCAAGCCAAAACAATGTGAGCTTTTCACGTACTCATGCATGTATATACAAGCTCATATATATGCAAAAAGGTAAACACAAACACATCTATGAGACAAGGAATTGAAACTTCCTCGGCATCGAGTTGTTGATCCTGAATGAATCACTGAAACCAGCTTGTTACATGGAGATTTTTATTTTGAGAAATACAGAACTTGCACACATTTTGAGAGAGAATGGTGAGGTTTATTCCCACCCCAGGTTAAACCACTGTGGCATGTTTTTCTCTCACTGCTCCAAAATTCCACGTTTCTCATTTACATTCCTGCATTTAGACACTTTTAATTTGAATGACAGCATGGAGAGGATGACTCTGCTCAGCTCACAGCAGCACAGTTCAAAATAGCTACAAAACCTGCATCAGCTTAGGCACAAATGTGAACATTCTGTCAGTTGCAGGCACAATAGCCACCCACCTCCCTAGGGCTACGTGGCCCCACAAACACCAAAGCCTAAGCAAAAGCACTTGAATGTAATTGTAGTGTTGTTTACATGAACCAGTTCAAATTCTGCTTTTTCTTCTAGTGCCAAACATTTAGGGCTCCAGATAAATCACCCTTTCCTCTTGAAAGAGGTTTACTATTGCATTTATGACTCGTTTCAGAGTCCAAGGGCCCAGGCTGAGATCAAAGGGCAGAGCAGGGCGCAGCGATGCCCCACAGGACAACATCGCCGCGCAGTGGGCGAGCCCTCCGCCTGGGCCAGGAACACCCAGACTCTGTTCCCAGCAGCGCTCAGCCTCCTCGGGTAACCTCAGATGTGTCATTCAGCTCCCTATGACTCAGTTCCTCATTCATACAGTGGAAATGACACAAGTTCTTTACCTCGTAGGAGTTGTGCACAGATAAAAATCTTTTGCTGTGGTATCGGAACCTACTTGAGAATTGTAATGAAAGCAGAGATCAGTTACAATCTGATGAAAAGTCACAAGCAAAGGCCAAAGGAAGTGAAACAACACACACGGTAAGTGAGGGCATCTCCCCAGAGCAAGCTGATTTCTTGTTATCATCACCTCAGTGCACCTCCAGAGTGAGAGACCTGGCTCCTTTCGCAAGGTGAAAAATTCCAGCAATCAAAATGCTTCCAGTAAGAAAAGATGCTCGCTTGGTAAATACCATTTCTATTCTCTATGTACCAGACTTAAGGGCTTGGTCATGAAGTACAGGAGAACCACAGCACTGACTGTGCCAGGTGCCCGGGTCAGGATCCTGCTCCCCAGCATCCTTTGCACCCTTTCAAAGGAGTGTGCTGCCATCGCCTCCCGGTCGTGAAGGACTGGCTCTGCAGCTCTCACATCTCTGCCTGTCCCTCTGTCTGCAATGTAAAGTAGGTGTGGGACAGGTGCCAGTCCTGTTGTACTGGCAAGGTGAGATAGCTCTGGTCAGATACCCCAGGTTAAGTGGGGATCCCACCTGGGGTGCCTGATCACTTTCTGCTTTGTATTGCCACTCTTGTAACACAGTCATAGTAACCCAAGGGATGTTTCCCCAGCAGAAGACTGTTACAGCAGGCCCAGAGGAGGGCCATGAAGATGATAGGAGGGCTGAAGCACGTCCCTTATGGGGACAGGCTGAGAGAGCTGGGGTGTTCAGCCTGGAGAAAAGAATGCTCCAGAGGGACCTTACAGCAGCCTTCCAGTACCTGAAGGGGACCTACAGGAAAGCTGGGGAGGGACTTTTTATGAGGGTTTATGGCAACAGGATGAGGAGAAATGGCTTTAAACTGGAAGAGGGCAGATTTAGACAAGCTATCAGAAAGAAATCCTTTACTGTGAGGGTGGTGAGACACTGGAACAGGCTGCCCAGAGAGGTTGTGGATGCCCTCTCCCTGGAGGCATTCAAGGCCAGGCTGGATGTGGCTTTGAGCAGCCTGGACTAGAGGAATCTGTCCCTGCCTATGGCAGGGGTTTGGAACAACATGATCTAAAGGTCCCTTTCAACCCAAACCATTCCATGATTCTATGATTCTGTGTGTGAGATGTGATAAGATTTGAGACAAATCAAAACAAAAGATCTCCCAGCCTTGTTACCAGTGCAAGCAATTTGCTCCACACGCTCCGTGGCTGACCACAGCCCTCTCAACCTCAGTGCATTTTGGTGGATGTACGGCAGGAGGTAATGATACTTCTCTTTTTTCACCAAAGACAAAGCTGCAGAAGACAGATTCCATGGCAACAAAGGCAGAGAAGTGTCCCAAGATGTGATTTGCTGTAACGATACCCACCTTGCTGCAGATAGGGCCAAGTCACAGCTCTGGAAGTAACTGTTTCCATGGGATCCTTCCAAGAGAGAATGCAGTGACAACTCAGCACTCTGCCAGAGTGTTCAAACACCAAACAGGTCCAACTGATGGAGAACAAGGCTGCTGCCTGCAGCAAAGGCTGTTCCTCGATGTCTGCCTAACCCCAAACAAGGCACACTGCTGATCGCTAATCCACTTAACCCAGGCAATTACACCTGAACGGTGGCCTGCAGAGCAAGTTCCCAGCTAAATATTGGCTATTTTTTGTTTGTTTGTCTAATCCATGGAGTGCTACCTTAAGACATGTTGAAAGCTCCTCACAGAGCACACATTTATGCTTTGGCAGTACTTGTTACGTTAGTGCATTTCCTCCTGACACTTCCATTTATCATACTTCTCCTCTCCCGCCCCTGCCCCTTCAGTTCCCATGGGGAAGTTAGTGAATTTATGCAGGAACAAAGTCACCTTGAGCTTTAATCCACACCCTAGCAGAAGGAATATGTCTGTCGGCAATCACATCCACCCACTCCACAACTGCATAACAATGCTCACTTTGTTAGCACAGAAAATACCGGCTCCCTTCCTTGTTGTTGGGACAAACTGCCTCAAAGGCAGAAGCAAAGCAAAGCAAACAGACTGGGGAGAGCAATCTGGTTCTGGACATTCGAGGATGAACAGGTAACCTGGGGTGAAGCAGTGGAAGTAGGAAGGAAAGAGCAAGCCTGGCAAACCAAGTCCTTGTATTACGAGAGAACTCCTAAAACAACCCCTGCTCCCTCTTTGCCTAAGGAATGAAGACAACCGATGTAGTATGGTTGATTTGCAGAAGATTGGCAAATATCCTTATCCAGCTGACAGCAAGACCACAGCCAAAGCACAGAACCAGGCGTATGAAGTGACCCGGGTTTCCTGACTGGAAGCAAAGGCCAGACTCAAAGAACTGGGGTGACATCCAGCTGCTGGTGTAGTGGCTCTGCATTCACCTGACACCTTACTCCAACCCCCTTGAAGCTATCTCTGGCACTGCCTGAGCACACTCAGCCAAGATGCTGCTTTTAGAAGGGGCCCGATAGCACCAGGAACCCACTGTAGCATCGCAGATGTGCGCAGAAACAAAACAAAGCAGATAAAAGACATCTCCAGCAGAAGCCGCCATCAGCTCCGCACACACTGCACACTCACCTGATGCTCCAGCGGTGCACACTGACACAGGCATTGCTTCTGTGGGTACAGTGCTGATACAAGCCCATGAGCGCAGGCAGTGCTCCCACATGTGTCTCTGATACCCCACCCACCTGGCTGAGGAGCAGGGACAACTGGTTTGTCACCTTTGGCATTCACTGCAGGAAAGCACAGCCTTCGTTAGCCCAACGTTGCTTTTCTCAGCCAGGCTCTCCAGAGAAGATGAGGATGTTTCTGGAAAGTAGTCCCACCTGGCAAGCTGAAAAGAGTGAGGATGTAGATCTCCAGGTGTAAGATTTCTCTGCATTCATGCTGGAATCCAGGGGCTGGGGAAATCAAGCCAACCCAAATCCCCAGCACTTTGCTTACTACATTATAAGAAGATTGAAATAGCGCACACCTCGGTAAGCTTATCCTGATCTGCCATCATTTCACTTGCATACCCTGGATTATATTGTTACTTCTGTGGTCTGCAGGGACAAGAGGCACTGGTGGATGGATTCCCTGTCCTTGACAGCTGAGAGGAACACCAGCATCCCAAACACAAACTTCATCAGTTAGCCCGCAGGTCCAACAACTGCCAGCTGCTGATTTAAAAGCATTTAGAAAAAAGGCAGGTTAGCCCTAAACAGCTTTAGCTGGACTTCCATAACCACAGGCAGAAATCTTCTTCATCTTTCAGTTATTTTGAGCCTAACAAAAGGGTCACAAAGCTTCCCTCATGCTCCAAGAGGCACTTTTAGTTGACGCTTAGATAGAAAAGGGGAGAAATTGCATATAGGCTTGGTCTAGCTTAGTCTGGCTACATTGGATAGAGGGCAGAAGTACACAAGAATAGTTGACCAGAGGCATGTCTGAGACATACCTGAATCGCTACTGCTTGTGAGAGAAGTGGGGCTCTCTAAAAATAGGTTCTTCTACGTCAGAGAGGAAAAAAGACAGAACTCTTAGAACACACCCCTGCTTCTCCTACTTTCATGTAGTAGGGAATGCTGCTGCTGCTGCTCTGGGCTTGGTCTGGACAAAGATGTGTGTTCTCTGAGGCTGTTCAGCTCTTAAGGCAGCAGTCCTATTCCTCCCCCTCTGGAGATAACTGCTGTGATAACTGCCACCATGCAGGCTCACTGCCATTTGGCTCCACACTTCTGAGGAAACCAGGACTTGGAAGCATTGCTTGAATGATACCAATTGCAAGGACCTTCCATGCTACTGATAAGTATCAGGGGGCTGAAGCATATCTTTTCCTTCACAACCAATTTGGTCAGACAGTCCGTCACATTCCAGGCTACAGCTAGATGTCCAGATATCGTTTCCTAATGCAATTCCCATGTTTCCACTTACCCAACATCAGGCTCTGAAGATCACAGGTACAGTAGTGGGGATGGGATTGATGGTATAAGTGTTTGCAATGCAAGTTCAAGGAAAACTCTACTTCTTAAAGTACTTTCAGAGCAGGTTTGAAATCTCTAAGCCAATCTATCAATAGACAGAATAGGGGTAAAATAGGAATAGTTACTTTTCTTGAAGAACAGTCTCAGAGCCCCCTGAGCCACTTGGGGTTGAGTGACCAGAATGTGCAAATGTGTGCTTTTTTTCTTCCCCCCAGAAACTGGGTATTGTGCTGAACTCTGAATTTACAGTCAACTATAAAGCACACACACAATTACACAATCCCCCACTGTGTCCATTTAAGCAGTTAAGTGTGGGTGTGGATTTGTGTGTAAAGAAACAAGCCACGGAAGGGAAGGCACAGTGGGGCCGGCTGCTACATGGCAAGGCTCTTTTCAAGGGAAGAACACCTGACTTCTACATCCTGATCAATAAATAATTGAAAAAAAATAAATAAACAACCCACGAGTAAAGAGGCTGGAACTTAAACTCAAAACCATTAAGCACATCATTATAAGCATCTCTGCTATGGGGATCTCACAGAGCTGCTTACGAGACTGAGGAGGAAGAGTGCCAGAGCGCAGCACATGGGGATGCGGCCGTGAGGCTTTGCTGAACCATGAGGGAGCAGCGAGGCTGACAACCCGGGTGCACAGCAGCTGTGGGATCCTCACCTGTAATAAGGAAAAGGAGCACGGCGCTGAGAGGGGTGGCACAGAGCGCACACACGGCTTGGCCCAGCTCAAGTCAAAGCAAGTTTATTGGTGAGAGATCGGTTTGGGCACTATCAGATTGAAAACTTTTCTCCTTCTGAGTACCTTGAAGAAATAAACAGGACACAAAGGCGGGACGACAACTACAACCGAAATGCTGAAGAGAAGGGAAGGCCTTGCTAAGGGCAGGGCCCCAGAGAAGTACCGCACGTACACATGAGCTGCAGGGCAGCTTGTGCCTGCTCACAGCACTTCTGACACTTCTGGAAAGGGGACAGAGCTGTTTACAGGAAACCATTTGTTCCAGGGGCTGCCACTCCCCGCCCCCGGCGACGTCCCCTTCCCACCCCACCTTTCATCGCAGCTTATTTTGCTCCCGGGCAGCGGTCAGAGAGCCCATCCAGCCTGGAATTTGAAACCAAGCGTCTCAGACAGCACGGCTGGGGCAAATGGTGCCACCATCAATTTTGGAACTCGGTTTCAGGGAGTTTTGATTCTATTTGTACAGGAGCTAATGAGTAGCTTGGGACGTGAACAGCAACCCCAGGGCATAATTGTGAGAGCCCGATGATAGATTCTCGGTCCCCTGCTCTAATTATACAGGCAAAATTGGAATGGGAATGAGAATAGACAAGAACAGAATTTCAGGTCCCCCGTCAGATTAATGGTATCATTTTCCCAAGCACCGACACCTTTTGAGGATTAGCAAAGAAGGCAACAATCACCTCCACCAGGAAAGAAAAAGACTTTAAAAAGAAGTATAAAAATGAAGTAGCCGAGCCTCCGCATGAGGAAAGCTGTGCCTGGAGCTGTCACTGCAAGAGCAGCGATCACCAAGCAACCGTTCCATACAGTAAAACCATAAGGCACTAATCACATTCTGCTCGTTACAATCATCACATGACTGAAAATTGACATTCATAAATTAAAAAAAAAAACAACAAACAAATCACTGTACATGTTAAAAAGGCAATTTTCCCATTAAAAACAGTACCCACTTCCCAGTTTCAAGAATTTTCCTGCCCCTGGCTCCCACGTGGCATCACCATTCAATTAGGCTGAGTGTTTGATCAAAGTTCTGCTGGTTAACACATATCTACCACACAAACATCCCAAGGCAAAAGCAGAAGACAATTTGTTGAGAACTTATTCAGTGATCCCATGAATACCACCATCAGGTGTCAGAGGTGTCAGTCAGCCATCCTGCTGGCTGCAGTACTGCAAAATGCTCAAATTCTCCCATCCTAACTGCAGCCACATGATTTTAGAGCTCACCTGCATCTAAACTCCCACATACAACTCAACTTCAAACTCTGGAGTATAAGCTCCCTTATGCAGCCACATGGAGAGACAACTGCATTTGCTTCTTGTACTGCACCATGAGGAAGCTTCAGTCCCAGTCTGGAAGCTCTTGTCTGAGAGCAGCCAGGTCTCTTAAATTCATCCAATTTATCCCTTGTTGGAGTTGAAAGCAGCTGCCCCATAAGGACACAATCAGCGACACTCGCTTCCTTCAGAGGGGCACTGCACAATCCCATTTTGGTCAGTATTGATCAAAGTACAAAACACAACCTGGTAGTGAAAGTATTTGTGTCCCATCACTGATCCCCAAAGCCGTTGGAAGTTCCTTCAGAGGCAAAGGATCTGTTAAGGCTTTTTCTCAGAGATCACTGTAAATTATTACCTAAATATTGCACACTGTTTGTCTGCTTAAATATTAAAAAAACAAAATCTCATTTCCCAGAGATTAGTAGTAATATTATTAATAAAAAATGCTAAAAAATAAAATAAAATATGGAGTTAACCTCTCCATGCAAATCTGCTGGAATATGAGACAGTTATTAGCCAGGGACAACAGAGGTCCATTTGTGCAGAGATTTAGCAACAAGATTTTTGAAACAAATGGACAGCACAAATTCCAAATATTTTTGCCCTTTCTAAAAGCTACAGTGATTGTAAATTGAAACTACCCATGAAATACACTGTATGCTTTCGCCAGCACAACAAAGCATCGAAATTCATTGCGAGACAGCCTCTCTAATGTCAGTTTCAAACGCCTGACCTGTAGTCAGGACATCTAGAAATAAATAAGGGGATAGCAGTGAGAGCACCCAACAGCAGATCCGAAGTGACTGCTGGCATGGAGAAGCCTGGTCAGCTGGGACAACCCACCAGCCCTGCGGATTGCCCAGCTCTGAGCAGCAGCTCCATGATGCGGATGGTCTCAGGACAGGTATTTGGTACTGTGATACTGAGCTCGCAAAGGCAGGCGAAGCACAGCTCACAGAGTCATTTTGAACTAGTCCAAACCTGGAAGATGTAACCAATAAGTCTCCCAGGAATCTGATTAGTATCCCAGCCATCAGGTCCAGGCAACAGTCCTTCTGGAGGAAAGCAGAAGTCACTCAGCCAGCATCCGCAGGCGCCGCTCGTGCAGAAGCAGTCTGATCTCCCTCACTATTAATGGTGAAATGAACAGGATGGTTGAACTCGTCTGTGGAAAGAAGCATATTCAGGACAGTCAGCACAGAGCAACAATAGCCACAGCCATCCTGCAATCCAGAGTGTGCTCAAGGGCTCCACTGAGAGATTCGGGCTAAAAGCCACTGCAACAAAATGCGCAGAAGTCAAAGTGCCCGAGTTTGCAAGGAGGCTGCTACGACTTCAGCTATCGTGGTTTTCCTTCCAGGAAGAAGCTGAGCCCTTCACCTCCTCAACAGCCTTCCTCCCAGCTTTCTCTGCTAGTTACCCATCAACTTCCATTGTCAGCAGAGATACAGAGACAATCCCTGCCACTTCCAGTAGGAAACGAACAGCATTCAACACTGTGGCAATGCTGAGGAGATCAGGGTTTGAACCGTCCCCTCTCCCGGTGCTGTATCAGGACAGGGCATTTTAATTTTAGTTTCAAGAGCCTCGTCGCTCGTCTCACTAACCTTCAAGGGCTGACAAACGAGCAGCTCTCTGAAAACATTAGGAATTGCATAGCATGGAGATGAATGAGGAAAGTGTCCTGCCTTGGAAGTCAGACAGGCCAAATGAACTTTGGGAAATGCATACAGGTATTTTTAGGTAAGTATTTTCGTACGTCTGCCAAAATCCCCATTCCTGTTGAGCAATGTGACTTTAAAGGATCCAGAATGAACCCAGCTGATTTACAAACCCTGAGGCAAAGGCACACCACAGACCATTCTGATAACTGCATCAGAGCCTGCAGCTACTACACAAGTACACTGCAGGTCCAGGTCACCGTGTTTCAGTTCTCATAAAAACTTTCCATTACAAATTGAATAAAAAAGGGGGGCTTTCTTACCATAAGAATGAAAAAATAGAAAACCCACATCCATCCCAGGTTCTCTTGGATCAAAGACACTAGATACTGAAAGAGAAGAGGAGAAAATGATTCAAATTGGGAAGATAAGCATGACATTCAGACATTACTCTTTCAGAATTTGTGGGCTGTTAACACGCCATAAAGAGCTGATCACAAAACCTTCCAGCTGATCTCTTCCTGTCAAGATAGATGACTCAGGACAGCAGCCTTTCTGTGTAAAATCCCATCTCAGCAAAGCAGAGACATCATCCTGAAGCTTTACAGTAACTCACAGCAGCACAGAGACAGAAATGAACTACAGCTTCAAGGGTGACAAATTGACTCCGCTGAATACAGGGTTTTTGCGCAGAACACCAGGACATAAGTGGATGTAAGTACTCTCAGAAGAGCTAAAAGCTCTAGAATGGCTTATAAATTAGGACACATTTTTAAGAGCCGTGCAACTACTAACTACTTAACTCTTCATCAGAGGCAAGGCACTTGAGACTACAGTCTGTTCTGAACTGCATCCTTCTTCTACAGGACTATACAGTGTGTAAAAGAAAATGTATTTCCTATTAGCAGATTTATACTCAATTGCTGCACAAGGGCTTCCCCTCTTCACCACATATTAGCACAAAGCAGGATGTGAGTTTCCAACACGTTCATTTTGCATTTGCTGTTACTCACACATCCCCAGAATGACATCATGCTTGTCTCTGCTGAAATAAACGCCATGTTAGAATGGGAGGCAGGTGGAATTTTTCAGAACTAAAGGCCCAATTTTTGTGACGACGTAAGTTCCAATGGTATGTGTGGGGGAAGACAAACACTGAAGACAATGTGTAAGAAAACTGAGTGCAGCAGTGCACTTCAATACACCCACCAGGCACTTGTAATTTTCCATGCTTAATGGAGCTAAGTGGCATCTTTCCTATGAGACAGAACGATTGCATTCATCCGGCAATAAATGACAAGTACAAATCCAAATCCCTTCAGAGAAAAGAAGCTTGCACGCCTTGCCTAAACCATCGGTATTTCACCAGCACTACAGAATGCCTGGAATAGAACTGGCTCCGATCCTCCTGCTAAGTCCTCCCATCCCAAAGCACCACTGTATTCTCCCACAAAGTTAACGCTTGTATTTGAGAAGTAAAAATGCCCCCAGTGGGCACTCTGTCTGCTTCCTCTTCTGCAGCAGTCTGCTCTTCAGGCCCCTGGCAGCAGGCTGTAAGGACTATGAAAAGTAAGTGGTGCCAGATTTACAGGGTGTAAGAGACATTTGCAAATAAGAGCAAAAGTGAAATTGCTTTGTAAACACTGTAACATTCATAATGCGTGTTCTAATTTTATTCAGTCCTGTAGATAAAGTTTTCTGTAAGCAAAGATTTGGCTATTACCTTTGAGCAAAAATCCCAAGCAAACTTCAAAACATTTTATTCTCCCTCTTTGTGAATCTGACCTTTTCTTGCTTTTTTCCAGTTTGGGGTATGAATGTCTCAGACTCACTGGATTTATGAAATTGCTATAACGATAGGGCTAGAAATACTTAGTCTGGTTCTTAGTTAAACTTCAGCCACTGGATCACAGAACACATTCTCATGGTTGTTTGTTAAACAAATACCATACATACACACATACCCCCACACTCCATGCACAGAGGAGTGAGCTAGCATCTGTAACCACAACAGACCCTCCGCCTCATTCCCATTGCTCGTTTTCCTTTGTAGCCTCACCTGGCCCACTGCAGCACCAATGCTGCCAGTTCCATCCACAATCCCCGTGACCGTTGCCAAAGCTTCACTGCTGCCTCTCACCAAATCCTGGCGCCCCAGGTCAGCAGAAATCGCAGAGCTGATCATGTTAGAAGGGCCACCAATGAAAAATCCTGAAATAGCCAAGAAAACAGGCTTGGTGCAAACCAAGTAAGGGGATGGATTCTCAACAGAACGTCTTCAAAACGCAGATTCCAACAGGCACATCTCGGGAGAAAGATTAATTCTAGGACCAGTGATCACAGACTAACTGCAGGTAGAAGTTGACCCGCACAGATGAGGAATACAGTTCTGACACACCTGGAGTATGCACACACAAATTGTCAGCAAGCACATCTTCATTCAACAGCACAAGCTAGGTAATCAGATGTGGCACACTGCAAGGAGTCGGGATGCAACAGACTGAAAAAGCTACTGATTAACAGCGTGCATACACAAACCCTCAACATGAAGTACACACAGCACAGGTATGTCCCCCATGCTACAGCCTCATCATCCCAGGGTTGGTGGAAAGATGGAAGAAAAAATCTCCATGGGACAGCAAGTTCTGAGTAGGAGTGTTTGAAAAGAAGGGCTCTATTCATGCAGGCTGATCTTAATTCCATAACACAACATCATACATCTGGTACACAAAAAGCTTGTGACCCTTCACAGAACACAGGGCATTCGGGGTCCTGGCAAACACCCTCAAAGCTGAACTGCAGTTCACTGCCAGATATTTTGGTAGAAATCCAGCTCCATCATATTGAGCCAAGGCAGACTGCTATAATTCCAGTCCACTCTTCCATGTAGTATATATTCCATACTTCCCTCTGTTAGGCTATTTTTCTACAGGTATATTCCAAAACTAACATAATTTGAGCCTCATATTTTATTCTTTCTACAAAGCTAGTAGAGATGACGGCACATTACCAGTACTTAAGCCTGATTTTTCCACAATGTAATATGTGTGTAATACATACACACATTATAAATGTGTAACAATGTCTATTGACATAACAGTGGCATTTTAGATCATACCTGTAATTGCCATGATCACAGCATTGATAGGTTTGCTATTAGGAGAACCTGAAGGAGAAAGAAAGGTTAAGTCTTAAGTAAAACAAATGAACTTGAAAACATCATTTATTTATGCCTTTACAGGAACAGCATTATTAGGTACACGTAGCTTCTTTTCCATCACAATTCCTCAGTGCTTCTCAGACATTCTTTTCCCCAAAACCTCAGTTCCAGGCACTATCTGAACTCCTTACTCACTACCACAACCTTGGGCCCCCACATGACAAAGTTACCGCATGTAAGACAAGTTGCAGCCCTATTGATATTTTCTCAGTCCATTATCGTTCTTATGTGCAACACACATTTCCATCAGTTTGGCTGATAGAAACGTAATTATCACTGCAATAACTTTGTGTTGCAAGTCTGAGACTTCTGCATATCTTGCTCAACTGTACTTTTTGAGTTGAGCACCAGACACCTGGACTTTTGGCTGCTCGCTCTGCTATCTAGTACAAGCTTCAAACCTCTTCAGCAATAATACTGTATTTGCTTCTAACTCACTTTTGACAGTAATGAGGTAGCAAAAGTTCTGGCAAAACTCCACCAAACGCAATCTTTGCTATCTAATGCTTATACATCACTGCCTTTAATTTGAGACCATTTGAGCAAGCCAGCATTCCTCTGGAAAGGTATGACTAGCTCTAGCAGTGATTTTTGTCCACAGACCTCAAAGTGCTCTATAATAGCTGGCCTGCAATGCCACTTCATTTTAGAGGAAAATACAAAGGAATGAAATGACATAAAAGTGAGTCAAAGCACTCTGGAGCCACTGAAGAATATATCTCAAGGTACAAATCCAGTGCTCTTAGAAGAGCTTCATAGATGCTTCACTGAAATGAGATCTGCCTCTATCCATTTTCCTGACAGAGTTTTTCTAATAGCCAGCCACCAAGAGATGGATCTACTATAAAGGAGGCAGGAACTCTTGTAGCATTTTAGCACTTTCAGAAAAGTAAGAAGTAAAGCCTAAGGGTTTCTACCTTTTTGTAGTATATACATATATATTTGTCAGCACAGATCTTCCCCAGATTCTCTTTCCTCTTACTACAGAGACATGCCTTACATTTCCTGCTCTGCCAGTTGTGGTTTTGATACAGTGACAATGCCAGAAACCTCACTGACACCAGAGAGGGAATAGTACCACATAGGGAAATCCAACCACTCAGAAAATTCTGTTCCATCTCATTAATCAGACAATGGATTTCTTCCTCTGCAGTGCCACACATGAAGTAAAATACACCAAAAGGCACCATCCTGGCTCAGGAGCAGCTTCAAGAGCAGAAAACATAATTAGAACAGGGTGCACACTGTTTTTCCCTAAGAAGCACCAAATGAACGTCCATCATTATGCAAACAAACCATACTCACGGCTGTATCCAAAGAGAGAGCCTACAGCAAAGAGCAGGCTGATTGCTAGCACTGGGGCCCTCTTTTGTAGCACGTCAGAAATCAAGCCCTGGATAGTTCCACCTGCAAAACCATAAATCATCATCAGGCTTAGAATGCTAACACTTGAACAAAACCAAGTTGTTTCACTGAGTGCAGTGGTCTCTTGCCTTCTGATTAACGTGCATTTTCTCTACAGTCCAGAAGGGTATGCCTCCTGCCCTTACACCTCAGATGCAGAGACAACAGTACACCTAACTGGCCCAAAAAGAGCAGGGAAAACGACTCATGCTGCTTTCTCAAGAATTTGTTACTTTTTTTCTTCCCCCTCAGGCAACTAGCCAGCGTTCCTGCTTTCCTTTTCCTTCCCCTATAGCAGCAAACACAGCTCTGAACGTGAGCAAGCTTAACATTGTGGCTGATTAGCTTAACTGGAAGTGCAGTTCTTTTTCACAAGGCAAGTATTAAGCACCCAGGCGGCTCACGTTCCCTGCTGTCTCACCTACTTAGGGTAGACGCAGCTAATTGCAACAAATGTTGCTAGCTGACACAAATCACCTTATGCATCACCTCTGCCTTCATAGGAACTCCTATGCTGGTAAGAACTACAGTGTTTGAAAAAGCCTAACTTAGAAAAGGCCAGAGAGGCAGAAAAACTGACACTGAAAGGACCCAAACAAGGATGAATGCTCTAGGAAAGCAAACTGGACTAGGTAATAAAGCAAGAAATTGAACACAGGAGTGTGGAAGCCTAATCACAGACGGTAGATTCTTTATTCTGGAGGGCTAGAGGTAAATTTGGCAGTCAGCAGAAAAAAATACCATTCCATTTTATCTCACTGAAGATAACAGAGCTGTGCCTGCTCTATTGAGCTTTGTGCTGAATCTGTTCTTATCCATACAGGACAGAAGGTGTAATACAGCACTTCACAGCACAGACCTCACCTCTCCCTCAAGGGTTCCTGTCAGAAAGGAAGCATCAAGCCGTTGGGATGCTGTTTTTTGTGCCTGGCACTTTTCAGAAAATCCAAGCAAATAAAGAAAAATACCTGCTGGGGGTAGTGTCCAAGAACACAATAGCATCCTCTAAATCATATGTGAACAATCTGGGAGGCTAATATACTCTGCATTTTATAAAATGGCCAAGCACACACATACATAAAAAGCCTATTTGTATATTCACCAAACAGTTAGATTGCAATGAATGTGACTGCTCTGAGCTGCATTTTCTGTCTTTCATTTTCAAACACTAGCAGGGCAGATGCAGAAGATGTCACCATTCCCTTGCTCACTCACCTATGATTCCTCCCACATCATACCAGATGGAAAGCTGGTCAGCTTCTGCTTCTTTCCATCCAAAGTTGTTGCTGAGGTAGAAGGGCAGCCAGAAGAAGAATGAGTAATTCACCAGCTTCAGGCAGGCATAGGCCAAAGAATACTGGAACAAAGAGTGGGGCAGAAAGCAGTTAGCACTTGAGAAAAGTAAAAAGCATTTCTGCTTCTTCCCAGAAAGCTCTGCACCTCGCAGAAGCTTTCAGGGGAAGTGCTTCTGCATTTCATATAAGACGACAGCATCATGAAAGCTTAATGCTGAACATCAAAGGGAACCCAGGAACTCAAAAATCACTGTCAAGAAGGTTATTTTCTTTTCACTAAATGCAATGGGTTAAAATACTTCCAGTGCAATCTTGAGAGGAACTGACACAAGCCTTAAAAAAAAGAACAGGAAAAAAAAAAAAAAAAAAGGGAAATTCAATATTTAATTCGCCTTCTAAGGAGAAGGGAATTAACCATATGACATGAAACAAGCTTGACATTTAGTCACCTGCACATACTGCTGAGCAAAATTATGTGAAGTAGTTCCTCCATGCTACTTTTTGTTCTTCAGAAGGCTCCTGCCTACAGCACCAGGAGAGATAAAGTTTCATTCATAACCACCAGGTAAATATTCCAGGACAGGTTTATTCCAGGAAAGGTTTGGCCAAAGCTAAGCCTCCACACACAGCAGCTGAGTCAAGCTTTTGCTTTTGGCTGCTGAGCTCAACTTCTCCTTAGCCAACAGGAAATCTCATTCTGTAGATCTTTCCTATGTGGAACAGGATCTTTCTCTGGGATCACTGGCCCAGCACGCAGCAGGATGAGGCACGCTATTTCTGTAACACCTCCTGATTTACACTGACACAACAGTTTAAGGGATCCACATTGGAAGAGGTAAATGAGGATGAAGGTGGAAAAAATTACCTGCTCAGATCACAGCTTTTGAGAACATATGTGCTCAAATGTTAAAAAGCAGATTATTCTAACACAAAATCAGCTCTTCTGAAATTCTCTCAATACATCATTATTACCAGCTCTGCTCTTTAACAGGACACAAACCAACTTTTATCACATACGTATGCGACAGAGTTATGTCTGTGACTGTGAAGAAGCACGCTGTACAGAGGTATTTATTACAACATGCTTAGAAACTGTCAAATAGATTGACAAATTTGACACTGAATTTCTGGAGGTCCAAGGCAAAACTGTCTATGCTGAAACTCTTCCAAGCACATGACTCAGCAGCAGAAGAAAGGAATTACAGAAAAGCAAGTGAAATCTTTGTAGGATTTTAACAGATCTCTGGAGGTTCTCTCAGCATTTGTTTTCTCACTCACTGATCTGACACAGAACTCTGACATAAGATAAAACTCAGAGGTGTTTGCACTGCTGGGTTAACACATAGAATGTGCTCTCAAAATCCCAAGCACAGAAGCAACATCAGTTATAGAGTACTTCCTTATGTTCTGGTCAATGGAAAACCATTGCTAAGAAATAAAGGTTCTTTTTCTACCATCCCATTGTTAGCACCACCAAAATCAAGCCACAGTTTATATGGCATTCAGCCATATTAGGCAGGAACTCAAGAGGACTACATTTTCTTTTGCCATCCCTCAGTCAAGGTCTTACCAATGGAACCATGGCTACATAAACACTGATAACCATCCACCCACTCCTTCTAGATCTTGTGTTGCCTTAATCACAACAGCCAACTGCTTAGCCTCTTAATAAGGGTGCTTGACAATATCACCCTTTCAGTAGTTCTACTGCATGATCAAATCCAAATGGTTCACACTTATTACTGAGTCAGCCACTCTATCCACTTCACTGCACTGACTCTAGTGTTCAGAGGGCACAGAGTTCACCTGCACAGAAAACTAACATGATTTTTAATGGCTGTTTCATTTTTTCAGCTGGATCAAATTCATGAATTGTGCAATACTGCTGATGCAGAAGTACAAGTTCTCATGCAGGGGACAGGATGAGGACATGGGGAAATTGCATCACCATGCCTTGTTTCCAGCCATCTTTTTAAAAATACCTACTTTGGCTCATTACATCACCATCACATTGACTAAGGCTTTTTCAGGCCAACCTTCTGTTCCAAAGCAACTAAAAAAAGCACAGCCGAATATCAGCATCACAGAGTTTAGTGTAATGCTCTGCTAGCAGTAAGAATTCAACCAGTTACCTCAGCAAGAAAGGTAGCTTATTCATTGCCTCCCTTCTAATTGACCAGCAAAAAGGGCAGGATCTCCATAGCCCTAGTTGGCTCACCGTGTTCACTAAATGAAGCAGCAGTCCAATGGGAAGAGCAACACGCAACCCCATATCAGGACATCATTGCAATGCATGCAAACAGAGATAATTACCCCAATCCCAAGATTTTAACAGGATAAGTCATCAAATGTCGGCAACTGAAACACACAGTCTATAAATCAACAATCACATCAACAAGAGCAGACAACACAAAAAGCCACATTTATATTTAAAAAATAAGAAGCCAGATCCCACTCAAGAATCCGCGTTCTCACCAGTACTACACCTGGAAGACAACAAGCCTGGAAAAAGCCGATGGCCTTTGGCTGGCTGTCAGTATCAGCTGCTTGAATGGAGTAATTGCCATCATCGTCATCTGCATCATCATCGCCCATTAAAGGTCTGTTGGCATCTTCCTCAACCTTGCCTTCTTCATCTGCTCCAAGCTCAGGAAGGCCTAAGTTATACAAGGGATATGCAACAGGAACAATGGACCACAGACTGTTCACGCTCTCCCCAGTTCAAGCTACGCTCTGTTCTTTTAAGTAGTTTTCTCTTTGAGAAGTTCCCTTGACCTCCCATACCTCCATCTTCTTTGGCTTAGAAACATTTCTAGATGGTGTTCTTCAATGTCAACAGGTTCTAGCCTTTGTCTTCTAGCGCTCTTGCAAGTATTCTGTCTGATCCTGGTGTTGACTTTGTCTGCTCTGAGTGTCTGGCCATTAGTTTGAAGATATACCAAATTAATGCATTTCTTTCCTTACTTGGTGGTTGGAATCCTTTCACCTGGCTCCTGGTTACCACCTCCACAGTGCACGGAGGCTGAGTGTACCACCACCTACACTGACAGCTGCTGCTTGTTAATGCCTCCTCTGGAATGGAGTGCTTAGGAACTGCACTGAGCTTTCAGGGCTGCTGAACACTTTTATGCAGACTCTTTTTGTGCTACCAACTTTATAGCCATTACAGGCATCTGGGAAACCTCCTCCATGTCCCTGTCAAAGCCTGAAGAGTCTTTTGTTTTCCTGTTATACTCTGACTTGTCTACCATCTTCTTGAAGAAGGACTGTATCCTGCCTGAGAGCTGTTTAACTGGCTACTGGAAGCCTACATACTGAAAGCACTTTCCCTTCCTAACATATGGCTAAGGCTTGCCACAGTTCTTTTTCCTACAGTAGCCCACCAACAGTTTGCTTACCATTTCTTAAAAAAACTATTGGTTTCCCAGGTGAACAAAAACTCAGAATTAGGCATACCCTAAATGGAAGGATTAGAGGTAGGCTGTTACATCTTGTTTTTTAAAAATTTCCAGACTCTATACAGATGTTGCATAATGACATTCAGTGTGATTTTGGTAAGAGCATTTTACATATTAAAGTGCAACACCATTTTGTAAGAATCCTGAGGATTAGTGCTGTCAGAACAAGCAGCACTTTTAGTACTACATGGAAAGCTACAAATCAACTCCCCATGAAAGAACTGAAATACTACAGCCCTCTGCTACTTACCCACTTCCTTTGGTGAAGTCAGGAGCCCACAGAAGACGATTACTCCTCCAGCAAACTGGACTGAGGCAGTCACCAAGAAGGCATACTGAAGATAAACAAAACAGACATCATTTTTAAAAGGCTTTCAGTCACATGGGTTTCTTTGATCAACGAGGATCTCTCTACATCCTGACCTTATCAGAGGGCAAATATAGCTACAACAACTCACATTACATCCATAAAACTTGGAAACAAGTGATCTCCACATCTTCTGAACAAATTTGGTTCTATCTAGGTGACGGAGGAAGGAGCTCACACAACACAATTGCAGATCTAGCTACACTGGTAGGCACTGCTTGAAGCAGTGGCAAATACCAAATTCAGACCAGCTTGCTCAGGGGAGTCTGTTCAATTGGGTCTCAAAACCCTCCAAAAGCAGACTCCCCAGGCTCAGGGACCTTCCTCCAGTACTTAAGTGATTTCACAGTGAAATGTTTTCCCAAATTCCAGCTGACACGTTCCTTGATTCACTTTATAGCCACTGGTTTTTGGTCTCTTACTGTGCAACCCAGAAAAGAATATGACCCTGATTTTCACCAATCTCCATACAAGCATTGAAAGGCTACTATTTGGTGCCCAATAAGGTTTCTCTTCTCAGCCCTGTTTGTCCATGCACGTCGTGTGCTCCAACATGCCTTGGTTCCCTGTGTTCCCTGCCTGGCATATTACAGCAATATAAAGCACCCCTGGCCTCTTCCCAGGAAGAAGCTGTACCTCTGTATCTGTCAAAACTACACCACTACTTAGCAGCAATGAACTCACTTTAGTGAGAACCTGTGATGGACGTGATTCGAAGAGTATTTTAAGCCACTTGGATCAGAAGAGAATACACTACAGCATTAATGCTCTTCAAAAACACCAACCACATTGCCAAGAAATCTCAGGTTCACTCCTCCCAAGTCTGAAGGTTTAGGAAAGGAATAACATTCTGTTCTGCCCCCTGCTTCCTACCATAGAATTACAGAAGATGAAACTGAATGTTCAGATAAGAAGAAAAATATTCCTTTTATTTGTCAAGACAAGAAACTGACTCTGCATAACCCAATCAGACATGCAGGCCTAGCTAGAAGCCAGACAGCAATACCTACCTCGTAGCCATACTTGAGAACGCAGGAGGCAAGGAACGCCCCAAGGATATTTCCCACAGATGCACAGGCACTCCAGAGGCCAAACACAAAACCTCTCCTGCAGAAATGAAAGAGAATTTGGAGGGGAGGATGCAGGAGAGGTGATACTAGGAGCAAGACAGACAGACAACATTAGAATGAACTTTAATTTACTTATAAAGTTACAACATTCTCTCGCCTGCTCCAAAGAGAATCAAAGGTCTCTTACAGCAAAAAAAAAAACATAGAGCAACTTGGGGGCACCAAATAAATAAGCAAGAAATGTTTTGTCCTGAAACACTCACATTACAGCAGAGATAAACTGGCTTACAAGCTATGGCTACAAGTGTGCCCCAGTCAAGACTCAACACTCAGATAAGTCACTCTCCATATGAACTCTTTAGTGATAAGTGGTCAGAACCAGGTAATCCAGCATCAAGACAAATTGAATTCAGCCACTTTGCACTACAAAACTTTTCAAGTTTGCCCTTGTGTCTTTAGCACACACAAACGTGTTCATACCAAACTGTTCCATGGCTCCAGAAGAGATAACAGAAGTAGGGCATGCCACACAACTTTAATTCTGACCGAAATGTTGGCAAAAGAGAGTTGTGTTGGCAAAACAGAGTTGTGCCCTTTTGGTTTGAAACTTCCAGCTCAGCCAGCTACTCAGCAGGTCAGAGAAGTGAGTCACTGAAGAAATCTCAGCTTACCCAGCTTTTCCAAACCAATTGCCCATGACAGCAACCACACAGGGCCAACCAGTGGACTGCAGCAAGCCGTTCACAACCCAGAGACAGCAGTAGAACCACTTGTTGTAGAAATGCAACCACTCTGTGAGTGTGCCAAAGAAGAATACCTAGGGAAGAATAAGAAGAATTAGTAAGAGGTAATAATAAAACAGAAAAGAAACCACGAGGCTACTCTTGGAAGCTGAGAGCGAGAAGTAAAGGCAATTCAGGGGGAAGGTTCCCGGCAGAGCCCAGGCCAGAGGCAGGCGTGGTATTGTTTGAGAAATGGCTCAGAGCTAACAGCACCCTCTGCTGAGCCACCACAGCACCAACTCTGGAGCCCAAACAGCTCAGGAGAGAAAAACATCTTTTTAGCACTTCCAAGACTTATTTTTGTAAACAACTCAGTCATAGCCAAAGAAAGAGACAAATACTTTCAATAACAATGCTAAAAACCCAACGGCCTCTTGATTTCTTACTGTACTGACATCTGAAACCACAGTTCTCCATGCAAACACAAAGCCTCCAGTAGCTCTTTATCTTTGCAAAAATTAACATAAATATTACAGCCAGGTTTCAAATTGCCACAAGCCCTAATCCAAACTAGCCAAAATAAACACACTGTGTTGGATGCATGTCTGCCTGTGATCACGTGCTTGCAGAATGCAACGGCCCACAGAGGGCTTCATAGCTGAAGGGTAAATCAAAAGCACTCTGCACAGTTTACATTGCTTCAGTTGCTAGAAAACCACAAAGAGATAAAACTGATGCCCGCTCATCTGCAATGGCTTGAACTCAAAGAATGGTTTTGTTTTATGCAGTCATTCATTTTTGACGTACGCCCTGTTGTCAATTACAAACTAAGCACATGACTGCTTAGTACTGTTAGCATGCCCTTTAAGGATGGCAGCAAGGATTGCATTCGCAGGCAAAAAAATTGATGCCAACACACGTGTGTTTGGAATACTGTTATAACACCAAGTGGTCCCCAAAAGTCCAAGCACACTGATCTCGTTCAAAAGCTATTTGTCAAGTCTCTAAACAGTGCCTCAAACATAGGAAATTCCTTCTGACACAGCATCCATAAATAGATATTTCAGGAAGAGCTGAGTCATCCAGTAAGTGCACTGAGACCACTGAGGTACAGCTAGAGCTCAAGGCATGGTTCACACAGAAATAGTCTCTTCTCCTAAAATAGATCCCTATCCAGATCCCCTTACAGAGGTATTTCTAAATCGCACCAGTACATTCTGACTTACCACCAGAGCAGATGAACACATGCCAAAAGACAAAACCCAACGTAAATTCAGGCGGTCTCCAACAATGCCACTCACAAAGAGACCCTGAGAACAAAACACAGCAACAAATAAATCCACAAAATGAGCACTTGTGATCTGCAAGAATTAAAATGAAGTAGAAGGGGCAAGCTGATCCCAATGTTTCTGTATCAGCTTACAGGTTGGTTCTAGCCACTTCTTCTGCCACCAAAAATCATACAATTGCTCAGGTTGGAAAAGACCTTAAAGATCATCAAGTCCAACCACAATCCATCCATACTACCCTAACAACTACCACTAAATCACGTCCCTGAGCACCACATCCAAACGGTTTTGAAACACATCCAGAGATGGTGACTCAACCACCTCCCTGGGGAGCCTATTCCAGTGCTTAACAACCCTTTCTGTAAAGAAGTTTTTTCTGATACCCAAACTAAACCTCCCCTGGTGCAACTTGAGGCCATTTCCCCTCATCCTGTCACCTGTCAGCAGTGACAAGAGAACAACTCCAACCCCACTGCAATCACCTTTCTGGTATTTGAAGAGAGCTGTTTTCCTAAGTTGTTCATTCAATTTCTTACATTTAAAAATTTCAACAGAGTTTTTGGAGAGCTCAATCTACCCCCTCCCACTCACTCGTGAAAGGGGTATAAGAAATGCTGAAGTGACAGTTACTTCTCTTGCACTTGTCAACAACCACGTTCACAAGGGACACAGGCATAGATGGAATGAACACAACCAAAGAAAAAAAAACTGCTCCTGAACCAAGCTTTTTCACTGCATTAGTGCTAGGCAAGTCCAGGAAGGTCCTGTCCAAATGTAGGTGCATCAGATTTAACCAAAGCTCAGCACCACTGAGTTAGTTTTACTCACCACAGCATAGGAAAACAAAAAAATAGTGTCCAATGTTCCCAAGAAGAGAGTTGCTTCTTCTGCATTTGGAAATAGATGGTTGCTGTTCCATAGCTACAGAGAGAAAATTGCAACAGGTAAACATGGAGAAGCACAACCCATTACATTCATTTTGATGCAAACCCCAACTCCAAAGCAGAAGAGCATCTGTCCCTAGCAACTTCCTATTCTTCCAACACTTTAATTAACAAATTAAGAACAATTCTCACATTCTTCACTGCAGAAAATGCCCACTGTCATTTTGTTTCACTTCTAAATGACATAACAGCACGCCAAGTGAGAAATGCAACTTCCACCTGGATCAAGACAAATGACTGGAAAACAAACTCTGCTTCTAACGAGCACACAACTGTTAGACAGTTTCTTACATGCAAACACTGATGAGTATCTTAATGAATAATACAATAAAGGCATATTCTGTTTTATGTGCAGTGCCTCTCCTGTAGCTATCTGTCTTCTTTACATGAATAATTCCCTTAAAGCCTTTGTGGCAGCAATCATAATTAGGCATGACAGACCACAAACAGAAAAGTGAGAACACAAAAGGAAGGCAGGGAAGAAACAGACTAGATAGAAACTATGCACAGTGAACTTCAGTTGCTAATTCTTTCATTTTTGTGTTAACCTGTATTCAGTATGATCAAACAAAGGAAAAGGTTCAATTGTCTCCAAACTAACATTAGAGACATCACTGGAAAAAAGCAAGCTTTGAGGATGACTTGAAGAATGAATAAAGTTTATTAGGACAATGCTTCCCCCACATTTTACCCCCATTAGAAAAACAAGCAAACAATCCAAACCTGGCCTACAAATGCAACTAACTCAACTATGGTCAGTTTTTGCTTCTGTCTCCCCAGAGGAGCATCTTATCCAGGCAGCACCAATTACACATCTGCTTAGTTTAAGAGACTTAACTTTGATATGGCCAACCAACACAGCTTCTGCTTAAGTCTCATGTGTCAAAGAAAACTAATAAAACCCTTGAAAAACATTTGCCACTTGAAGCCACCAACACCTACTTATAGCAGGATAGCTCAACTTTTAACAGATTCCTGGAATTCCACAAGCTACTAAGTGTCCTAGAAAGAGAAGAGAATCAAATCTCCTGTCACTAGGTTTAAATTCATTATAAAACCCCTAGAGGACTTACAAATCTATAAAGGCTGAAAAGTACAGATCTAATAAAATCATGGTATGGTCACCAGCACCAGAAAGCCAGAGCCAGGACATTAAAGCACTGTAACCCCACTCACTGCTCTCTTGTGTTGCCTTTGGCACTTCAAAACAGGTTCTTTCCTTATCCCTCCCTTACCTTCTCTGTTCTGCTATATCAGCAGGGAAGGTGTCCCAATCTCCATCAGAACACCAACTTCCTAACAAATTTTTCTCTGGGAACCATTAGAAAAGAGTTCAACACCAGCTGGTGATCCAGAAAACTACAGTTCAGAAATCTGAAGTTCCCACACATATTCAGAGAAGCAACCCTGACAGAAAGAAATAAAAGAGCCTCTTCAGCACCACAACCCAAGCACACTGGAAGTTACTCATCTTTCTTTGCACCTGCTAGTTACCTCATTTGGCCGGAGCTCAAAGGTTGTGCTGTTTAGGCAGGATGGAGTCCACTGGCTTGAAATGCTGACTTTGACATTACTGAATGTCTTTCTGGAAGCATGGAGCAAGGAATAACTGCCAGAAAAAAACACAAGCACAGGTTGGCCAAATCTTCTCTGCAAATCATGTGGGAAAGAGTAAGACTCAAAATTCAGACATATGCTCTGAGTAACAGAGAACTGACATTTTAGAGATCACTGGTAGCAACAGGAACCATAAAATCATGGGCAGATACTGATTTTAAAGAGGAAGAATCTGCCTTGTGTACCCACCCAGGCCAGCCTTTCTGCCATGGCTTGAGTTCCTGGCAGTCAGTCTCACCTTTGGCGAGGGCTCTGCTGGTGGCTGGATTCCCCAAGGGCACAGCACACTTCACTTTGCTATCACACGATTCCCAGACTGGCTGTTACTATTGACTTTTGAGTTTGTTTTCAAGGCTCAGAGCCAAAATTAAGAGTACTTCCCTACTTTTGCTCTCCTTCTTCAGACAAGCTCTGTACCTCCCCCAAATTCAGTGAAACGAACACCTCTCTGCAGAAAGACACTCAGCCTACCTGAAGAAGGTCAGCAGGAACACAATAATATGATGGTGAGTGCAATGGGACACCAGGCCTCTGTTTGCAGGCTGTCTCCGCGAGCTTCCAGGCACAGCCATGGCCCTGCTCCTGCCTCAGCAGCAAAGTTTGGCCGGTGCTTATGTCATTTTGTCTTCTTGCTTAAAGAGAAACAGGTGGGAAGGGAGAACAGAAGAACGGATACGAATTAAAATACAGGTATAAAATACAGTGCTACAAGATATGGTTTAGTAGCTTGTGGCAGCAGCGCTAATAGGAGGACTTACAGGTCATTTCCAACCTTGTAATTCTATGATTCTATGATTCTCTTCCCATGTCAATGATCACTGTGCACTATTTACGTATTTGGTAGACTACAGGGTGGTCATACATCATACCTAAGTTGCTCTGAAAGTAATGCCTCCTATTTATTTCCATGGAAACTACAACAGACACAAAGAACACAAGGACACTATTTGATCGAGAAAATTGTCAGCAGCAACGTTATTTTTCAGCATAGTCACCATTATTAGCTGTGCAATTTCACCATCGATGAACAAATGCCTACACATTGTGCTCATAAAGACCTGCACTTGTGGAGGTGACCTACTGTTTCACAGCTGCTATGATGGTCTTGCAGCTAGGAAATTGTTACCCATGCAGTTCACCTTCCACTGGTCTGAATGCATGGAAGGCAAAAGGCCTACATTAGGACTACACAGTAAGTGTGGTAGGACCGTCCAGCCAAGACTGGCAATGTGCTCCACAGACTTCAAATTGGCCCCTGTGCTGCAAGAGAAAGATTGTCTTCTTCTCAGGCCTGACTCTGGAAGCTTAAGCCTTCACCTTAGTCAGCATTGTGGTGTAGTTATCAGAGTTGATGGTCTGTCTGGGTTCCAGAAAATCCAGAAGAATCACCCTTTTCCTATCCCATAAGACAGCGCACATCACTTTATCCACTGAGGGCTGTGTCTTGAACTTTTCCTTCAATGAGGAATTTGTATGTCATCACTCCTTGGACTGTTGTTTTGACTCCAGCTCACAGTGGTGACACCACATCTCATCACCGGTAAGGATGTGATCCAGAAAAGTGTCACCTTCAGCCTCATATTGGTTCAATAGGTCCTGACAAACTTGCACGTGCTGCTCTTTCTGTTCCCACATCAGCATTCATTGGACCTACTTTGTGCAAACTTTGCAATATGCCATCGTTGTCGCTGTCATTTCCAATGCACTGAAGCCGATATTCAGCTCTGTACACCATTCCCTGGTCACAATCCGCCAATTCATGTGGATGAGCTGACGGAGACATCCGTGGTGCAACAGCTGTGCATAGCAGTCTGGAATGCTACTTGTCCTTCATGTCACTGCTGAAACGCACCACCCACAGCCTCTCTGTGCTCACATCCACTGTTTGGTCTGCACAAGTGTTCAGCAAGCACCGATGAATGTCAGTGAGTGCCATTTTTTTCCAGCAGCCCTCTGCTGCTCCTCTCTCTCTCCTGCATGCTGCAGCAGATAACAGAGGTCTCCAGAGGACAGCAACACATGTCCAACACTGAGGGAGAAGTTCCTTCCCCGCACAACCTCCCTGCATTGAGATTTATTGCTATCCTTGTGCCAGCACACACAGACACAGATCTGCTTGCCTGTAGGGCTGAGTACTGGATCTGATCTCCATCTTTGTATAGAATCATAGAATCATTAAGGTTACAAAGGACCATTGAGATCACCCAGTCCAACCACCATCCCATCACCCCATGCCCACTGCCCACGTCCCTCAGTGCCACATCCACCCGGCTCTGGAACACCTCCAGGACGGTGACTGCACCACCTCCCTGGGCAGCCTGTGCCACTGCAGCAGCGTTCTTTCCGAGAAGAAATGTTCCCTTACACCCAACCCGAACGCCCCCAGGCTTCAACGTAAATCCATTCCCCGCCCAGCCGCCATTCACCGGACAGAAGCCGGGCGCGGCTCCGCAGCCCCACGTACCCCACCGCCGCGGCGCTCAGGAAGTGGCGGCTCGGGCGGCTCTTCCGGCGGTGGCGGCCCACGGGCACGGCGGGACTTGTAGTCCGGGAGTCCGCTCAGCGCCCGCCCCGGGGAGGCTCCCAGGGGTCCCGCCTCGCAGCCGGCGTGGAGGGAAAGAGAGGGGAAGGGAGGGGAAGGGAAGGGAACAGCGCCGCCCCCAAGCCGAGGGGTGGAGGAAGAGGAAGAACAAGGGCCGGGACTACGTTTCCCACCGGCCCCGGGGCGTCGGGGCGGGGTATAAAGCGGCGCTACCTGGCCGGCAGGTGAGCCGTACAGGTGGGGCGGCTCTTGGCCGGGTCGCGGCTGCCCCTGCAGGTGCGGGCAGCCCCGGGTCGGGGCGCGCTCCCTCACCCCGTGCTCTCCCCTCATTCCAGGCCCGGGCTGCGGGATGCCGTTCTCCAGCTCCAGTTCCAGCACGGACGATGCCTTCGATTACCTCTTTAAGATCATCCTGATCGGGGATTCCAACGTGGGGAAGACGTGCGTGGTGCACCGCTTCAAGACGGGGCAGTTCTACGAGAAGCAGCAGAACACCATCGGAGTGGACTTCACCGTGCGCTCGATGGATATCGACGGCAAGAAAGTGAAGGTGGGTGATGGGAGCGGGCTGGGAGGCGCCTCGGGGCGGGACTGCGGCCGTGCCTCCATTACCGCGTAGCGAGCGCGGCTCCGGGGGGACCCCAGATGAAGGGGGATGTAAGAAAGAAAGGGACGGGGTTTTTAGTGGGGTCTGCTGCGATAAGACGTGGAGAAATGGTTTCAAACGAAAAGAGGGGAGATCTAGATTGGGCATAAGGAAGTGGAGTTTTATGGTAAGCATAGCGAGGCACTGGAGGAGGTGATCCAGACAGGTGGTGGATGCCCCATCCCTGGAGACACTCAAGGTCAGTCTGGATGAGGCTCTGAGCACCCTGATGTAGCTGTGGGTTTCCCTGTTCATTGCAGGGGAGTTGGACTAGATGGGCTGTAAGAGTCCCATCCAACTCAAACGATCCCATGGAAGGTCAGGTAGCAGACTCCTTCCCTCTGCCTAGCCCTGCAGCAGGTTCATCTGCTTTTCCCCTTCCTATTTGAAAGCTGCCACGCTCCTTATCTCTCAGCCCACTTGTGGGAATGTTGGTCTATTTACAATGCCAGCGTTAATCTAACAGATTGCTCTTTAGTCTGTGTAGGTTGTCTGTATGCATACAAATATCTCTTCAGATCATAGAATCATCATAGAATCATAGAATGGACTGGGCTGAAAAGGACCACAATGATCATCTAGTTTCACCCCCCCCTGCTATGTGCAGGGTTGCCAACGAGCAGACCAGGCTGCCCTGAGTCATGTCCAGCATGGATCTACTGGTCTTCACATCTTGAATCCTTTCTCTTGCAGATCCAAGTGTGGGACACAGCTGGTCAAGAGCGCTTCCGGACAATAACCCAGTCCTATTACAGGAGTGCTCATGGAGCCATCCTTGCCTATGACCTTACTAGGAGGTCCACATTTGAGTCTATTCCTCACTGGATTCATGAAGTTGAAAAGTATGGTGCTGCAAACTTGGTCATGATGTTAATTGGTAGGAATCTGAATTTAAATATTACATTATATAGCTTTTGTAATAGATGTGTAAAATCCCCCTCACCTCCCTCCTGCTGCTTAAAGCATCTATGAACCTATGAATTAAAAGGGAGTATGTTTTAATTAAAATAATGAAAATATATATTAGTTCGATTTCAGACAAAAAGAAAGTCACAGCCTGACCCTGGCATGACCAGACCCGTTGCAGGCACTGAAATCTCTTCACACATTCCTTTCCTGCTGGAATAATGCAAGGAACTTGCTAGTAGCTTAGCAAGCAAACACAGCCCTATTGATGTTAGAATGGCAGTAAACCTGACCCTGTGCTCCTGATGTGCAGGAAGGCAGCAGTGTGATAATTCAAAATGAAGAGGGATGCACAAAGCAACACAACTCCTCCTTCTCGTTTTTCCTCCCTGTTCTTGTGATAATGCCTTCCGTTGCTCTGTAATGTGACTCTGACTGGGTAGGACTGTATGCGGCTTCTGCAAAGCACTAAGAATCTGTTTGCATTTCTCTTCCTCCTTCATTCCGCTAGCATTCAAGAAACTTCGCCTATCGCGGAAAGGAATGAGTAGAAACTGCTGAGGTTGGAGATTAGAGGAAGCGGGATGGTTCTTCTTTCCCTTTGGGCTTCAGATTGTTATTGTTCTTTCCCTCCCCCAAGGAAAAAGCTGCAAATGAGAGCCCTGACGTGCTGAAGTGATAGAGCCTTTATCTACTTTCCACTGCTTCTGCCTTTTCCACTGCAGCACAGTGCTGAGAGCAATGCACGCAGCCCCAGCCGCCCAAACTGGCTTTTGAGGGTAGGCAGCACTGAGCCCTGGAGGCAGCAGGCATGGGATTTAAGCTGCTGCTGTTGCCTCTAGCAAACTGTGTGCTTCTGGTGTTGTGGTTGTTCCTGTTTGTTTCCTTAGAGGGAGAACAACAAATTCTGACCTGCTTATGGGTTGGGAGGAGGAAGGAAGGAAGGAAGGAAGGAAGGAAGGAAGGAAGGAAGAAAGAGAGGCGGGGAGGGAGAGGGGAGAACCACAACAACCCACAAACCTTGGTGATAGGGTTTTTCTAACTCTTCTAATGACTGCAAAAAACAAGATTTATTAGTGTGTATGGTGGGGTCTTTTTTTGTTTATTTTTTTCTCTTAAACTCTGAAATGAGTAACAATCAAGCTTTTGTCAAAGAGCTGGTGTGGTAGTTTCTTCTGGTGCTATTTTACTTACCTTAGCAGGAAACACTGAATTAGTTGTAGCCATTTTCTACACCTTTCCAGTGGGACAGTTAAAAGTTTTCAGCCTTTCACATCTGGAACTGAAGGAGGAAAACACCTGGCACTGGAGGAGGAAAGGGCCAGGGCAGGGTGGTTTTAAGATGGCAAACAAACATCAATAAAGCAGCTTTGGGGGCTTGTGCTCCACTGATAATATTTGTTCCCTTTTGGAAAAGCTAGATGTGACTTACAGGGGAAGGGCAGCTGGGTTATACATACTGTGGTGTCGAGATCTGCACATGATGAAGGGTTGTCTTGGAGCTAAGAAGGTAGATTTAAGCCAGGCACTGCACGTACCAGGACTGGTACTGCAACTATTTGAAACACCTCAAATAAAATACCTTTGTATATTTATAACTTCTATCAGATTATGATTGTTGTTTTGAATAGTTTTCATCTATGTGCTTTCAAAGAATCCTTTGGCTCTGCTATCTAGAGCAAATAACTAGATACCCACTGTTTTTCGTGGGTCTTCTTTTCTTAAACTCATTTGATGAGCTATGTTTTTGATCGATGTGATTCTGACATGCTCACATCTTGCTTTTCAGCAATTAGTTTCCACTGTAATTCTGTTATTTAACAAAACTGAAGTAATGCATTGGACTTAAAGGAAACAAAAGTGTGAGAGATTAAATTATCAGGTTATCTATTTGCCTTCCTTTTAAGGGAACAAATCGGACTCAGTGGATAAGCGACAAGTCCTGTTTGAAGATGCCTGCACGCTGGCTGAGAAGCACGGGCTCCTAGCTGTGTTGGAGACATCAGCAAAAGAAGCTCAAAACATTGAAGAGGTGTTTGTGCTGATGGCTAAGGAGCTGATAGCCCGAAACACCTTGCAGCTTCATGGAGAGAGTCCTCCAAACAGCGTCTATCTTGAGTCCAGGCCAGTGATTGCCAGTCCAAGTGCAGAGAAGACCCAGTGCCTTTGTTGAATGCTCTTTTCAGGAACAAAAAGTTGGAAGTCATCATTTTTCTGAGGCTATGTTTGATCTCAGTTTAATTCAGATGACGAAAGTTTGCTACATGGCCTCGAGCCATCTCTCATGTTTCTACCTTGCAGTTTGGTGTGTAAATATCCTCAGAGATCACTGTTGCTGTTGGCAGCACAGGTTGCTTTGAGCATAGCAACTGCTACCTTAATGTGAACTTGTAAGCTGAGACAGCTCAGGAAGCTGCCAGCCTTAACCAAAGAGAACTGTTTAAAAAAAAAGAGAGGAAAAAAAAAAAAAAAGCCTTTAACTATATCTTTAAGACACTTTTCTGGCTATGTCAGGAGATAAATTTGCACTAGAGCTTGCACTGAGTTGATTCTTCTGAGATGCGCCGTCTGTTGCAGTACAAGCTCTTCACCTTAAGATGTCTGATGCACTCGGACAGCACTAACCCACTTCTGCCTTACGTTTCATTTAGGGGAGGGCCTGATGTGAGGCACGGAGCCACCCGTGCTGAGCTATTAAATACCAACATTTGTAAGAGGGTGCAATTTCACAGCTGTGTGGTTTTCTCACCAGGCAAACCTGGAGTCATCCTTGGTGCTTCAAAGCAGGCAGAATGTGGTGCGTTAGGGTCCCAATCTTCTCCTGGGAGTGACAACTCCTGCCTTTCATTTTGTTCTTGAATTGTAAGAATTGTAACTAGTAGTGAGTTGTCTTGTTACACAGTTATTAGGAGCACTGAAGCTTCCAAGGCCACAATAGCTTCCATTAATGCTGGGGTGAAAGGACTACTTTGTTTTGCTAAGCCTGCCTTGCTTTTGATGTACTGATTTTAATCAAAAGCTGACTGTTAGTTGGCGTGAAAATGCAATGGTAGAGTGTGCCTGGAGACTTTCAGAGGCATGTGAAAGAAGGGATTCAAGTCTATGTAAAACAGCAACAAGGAGCATGGTTTAATAATGCACCCTCACCTCAGAGCAGTGAAGGGGTGGTGTTGAGCATACAAGTACGTGTGCTATTGCCTGGGAGATGTCATCAAACATCTTGGTAAGCAGTGGAAGATTTTGTCTCGGCCCTCCGAAGTGCAAGCAGTGCTACTGGAGGGCTCCATTCTATGCACAGGAACTGAAAGTGGGGAGGGGGGGGTTGTTAACTTTTTCAGTAGATATGAACAGTGGAGGAGAAAGGGGGAAGAAATAATGTACAGGAGAAGCCTTCAGATGACACAGTCCACGTGTACTGAAGTGTATCACTGAAGCTGTTAACGTTTAAGCTATGAACTAGAAATGGCACTCTGTAATGATTAAAATACAGTCTGGGTTATATGGAAAGAAGCCCTGGGAGGGTTGGCAAGCTGCCACTTCACAAGATGGCACTTTACCTATGATGTTTCACAAGTTCCTGAAAAGTGGGGAAAAAGATGTAGCAAATCCTTCTGGAAAAGCTTGTCTGAAAAGCACAAAATAGAGTCAATCATTGCTTTAGTCTTGAGCGTAATTTCATTATTATGGCTTGCTCTGGCCAGGTTCTTTGCTAGTGCACACCAACAGTGGTTAATTCAGCTGCCTGTAAACAGAGCAGAATGCCACACAGCTCAGGCTTGCAGTTGAGCTGTTGTGCTTTATTCTGCACTGTTCCCTTTCGTTTGATGGATGTAATGGTCCCTCTGTCTTTTTCTTCAAGAGTCTGGTCTCAAATACCTCCCCTGCCATTCACCCTTGTGCAACTCAAAAAGGAGTGTGTGCTCTCCTTTGGTTGCTTCTGCCTGGTGCCTTTCAGAAGCCCTCTAAGCACAAGGGTTCCCCTGGGGTCACTTCTCATTCACAGAAGGAGCTTAGAGTGAGCTGCAGCAGTTCCTGGGTTTTTCAGAGTGTAGATTAATAGATTAATTTATGATGTAGTTAATAGTTTTCTTCATGTCAGGTACTAAGTCTGTTAACAAGCTTTATTCTGTTGTTCTACAATGTATGATAGCAACCACCAGATTTGTAACTTTCGTCAGTGCCTTTCTCCATCACAGCAAATGGAAGTGTGCAGCTGCTGCCCATGCAAGTTAACCAAGAAACTGCTGCAGAACCTTATGTTACCATTTTTGCTCTTCCAGCATCATACACAGATCCAGCATAGTTCCTGATGGCATCATTAGCATGCTTGTAGAAAGGCAGCTCTTCTATAAATGTTGTTTACAATACTATGCTACCAATTACTACTGTCCCACAGTTGTAAGAGCTGTGCATCCAGCTGGAGGAGATGCTCGTTTGTTTTTACCTACCTGGAAGAAGTATTCAAACCTTAGCTGTCTGAATTTGCTGCTGTGCATTCTTTGCACTGATACCCACACCCATGTCACATGAAACAGAGGCAGCGCCTCCCCACGTGGCAGGGCAAAGAACTGAAAGAATTCTGAAATGGGGCATGCACTGAAGCCCCTTAGAAGCTGACTGGCTTAAAAATAAGCATAATTACAACCCAGTGATGTGGAAGGCATGTGGCACTGCTTATGTGGTCACACTTTCCTACATACATAAGGTACAGGTTCTTAACAGCAAAAGCTGAGGTTCTTACCTAATAATTCCAGTTAAGTATAGTTGGAAAAGAGACCAAGAAGGCACATCTCAGGCCCACATCTGGTACAGAGCTCTGTTCTGGAGCCTCCTTTCAGGAAGCAGATGCATGCTGGTGCTTTGGGACAGAACCAAATCCACCTCCTTTTCCCAGTAGGCAAGTGTTCCAACCATAGCTGCTCCTCCCCAGCTCTCATATATGGAGGAAGGCTGCTAATGAAGTCTACATATGCAAAACATTCAACTCAAGGCAGAGGGAGTTTTAGTACTCAACACCCTTTCTACCAAGTCCTGGAGCCATTTTCCAACGCCTCTCTCAAGCGCAAGGACCACAACCACAACAGACAATGCTAGGATAGACGAGTTGCTTTATTCAGAGCGAGAACCTCTTTCACTGAGAATTACATCAACTTTTAATAGGGAATTGCACACTTGAGCGTTTCACTGTTAGCTTGAGACAGTTAGGTCCTTTAAAGTCATTTACTGCACTTACAAGAAGTTTGAAAACCAGCCTCAGCTTAGCTGCCCACAAAGGCTTTGTCTGTGTGATCACATTAAGCTGCTGGCAAGGAGGTGTGGACAGCAGCTGGGCTGCAAATGACAAATAGCATATCCAAGGGTAACAGCAACAAGTTATGGCAACATGTGAGGGGCAGAAATTGAATATACTTGCAACTCTTATTTCCTTGATAAAAGCTGTATCCATAAACATTAGTGCTTGTTAGTTATCACTGCCAAGTCTGGCTAGATTTGCTCACCAGACGCAAGGCTTACCTCAATTGCACATGTACACAGAGTTAAATGATGCCTCTAATTCTACAGCTGACTTAAGTTGCCTTTGTAGCTCCTTTGTTGCTATCTGATTCATACAGCACAGTCCTGTATTCTATCTGAATCCCAAGAACTGTGTGGATTCCCTCCCTTTAGGCTGCTGCAGCATTAATAACGCCATGTAGGCAAGTTCCATTCCAAACAGGAGACACTCTGTACCTCAAGTCACGCTCCAAACAGAAATTCATGTCATGCCTTCCGTAACAGGAAAGAGTTAGTATGCATTCCCTTAAATGAACCAGGCCTCCCAGCAGCAAGATTACAATACACATTGTTGCAAGCAGGAAAGAGCAGCACTTAAAAGCACTGTAAAGAAGTAGAGGCTCTGAGGCAGCAGTGAAGCTGTTAAGAAGTGCCATTTGCTTTTACAATTGCCATCAGACCAACCAGAACATGCAAACACTTATTTCACAGTTACCACACAATGCAAAATTTCAAATGAAATCAGAAGTATATTTTGCTGCACAGGGACTGAAGCCAAGGCACTTCAAATGACAGCATGCAACTTTTTCTCCCCCTGAATATTTTGGTTTTGAAATCAAGATTTTGTATAAAGACTCCACAAATTTCCATCAACCTTTTTCATCTCAACACTGCCATGAATACTCTCATTGTCCTCTCAGCCTATTCAGTTTCTGTATCTTGGGAACTTACTATGTTTACTTACATACTTACTATGTACTACGTTTTCTTTTTGAGCTTTACTCTCGTTTTCACATTAAAGGTTGATCTTCATCCTCATGAATTTATTTGTTCTTAAGAACACAGCAGCCTACCAACATTCTTCACTCACTCCAAAGGCCCCACACCTTTCAGTCATTCCCCCTGACAGGGAATTATAGCACAACAGCACACTTCAGAACAGGCCTACGAGCAGCTGGATTCACACAGGAAGAAACACACAGTGCTGCTCAAAGTAAACACACACAGCTCCTCTACTTGCAGAACAAGAACCAGCAGCACTCTTCAAAGCAAGGGAGCAACCAAACACCTTGCCACGATGAGCTGGACTACACCAGTCACAAGTGGACAGAGCCACCTCCTCATTAAATCACTCATTAATGTATTCCCAACTTGCCTGAAATCATACACAAGCAAGGTTTAGAAGCAGCAACACCTAGCACTGTGCAGCAAAAGCACCCAAACCAAAAGCAGAGCATGCTATATCTGACCCTTTGGGAAGGAAAACGATCCACATGCTTGTGTCCATTACCATTCTCCATCCTCATGGGTCCCATCTTCATTACACTTTGAACACAGCTCTCCAGTAAGAAGCTGGCAACCTACCTTCACTGTGTGGAAGCCTTGTTCTACTCCACAGCCCTAATTTTTTCCTGGTTCTTCCTACCTCCATTTCATTTACATCTGCATTTCTCCCTCTGCTGCTTGCCTCTGGAAAAAGAAGATCTGACAATGATTTCAGACTGCTCGGCTCATCTTTTCTCATATTTCTGAGCAAGGCAAAATATGCTTCTAGCAGTTAACTTCCATCTTTATGCATTTTTGTAGAAGAATGCTTCTTTCTGAACACCCACAGTTTTAAATAAGCATGTGGATTCCCAGAAAGCAGCCTGTAGCAATGCTTAAACTTGCTGTCCAGGCAGCATTACAACAGGAAACTTAATAGAAAACACACTCTAGTTGACTTTTGTTGAGGACAACAGAAACAGCACCATAGCATGGGAATCATTTCTGAGGAAGCCACTTCTGTTCCCAGCAACACCTGCAAATGTTCCTTCAGCAGCTCAATTATCTCAGCTGTCCATTCAGAATGTGTTCACAAAATCTTCATTGGAAAAGTTGTAAGAAAGTTAGAACTTCCTTTTAGCATGACACAATTCTGCAGGAGCTAAGCAACAAATGCTTTTGTACAAACCAAACACCCTCTCCCCACCCCCCCACTTTCCTGAAATAAAAAATACAGAGGCTTCAAACGTAAAAGAACAGACAGACCTCACTTGATTTTTTTGGGGTTTTTGTTTTTTTCATTTTTTTGTATTTTTTTATTTGGGAAAAGTGCTTCTTACAAAAGGCAGCTGCAAAACATTACATTATAGACCTCAGAACAATTTCTCATTCCAATTAAAAGTGAAAGGAGAGGCAGTCTAGGGGACAAGAGCAGCAGGAAAACAGATCACGGGGCATCCACAAGTCAATAAAAAAAAAAAAACAACAGCAATAATGTAATGCAAGGTTAAAATTCCTGTACGGGAGCTTTGGTGGCAATGTAATTTCTCAATGCAAATTACAGCCAGAAACTGCATGACCGACTTCCTAAGCGCTAACTCACGTAAGCTGAACAGCTTGACCAGGCAACCTGCCCCACTCAGAGGCCGAAAGGCACACGGCCCTTGAACCAGCTGAGAGGCACAGAGATTTCCTAGCAAAGCTCGCGGCTTACGTGGTCACATCGAGTTCTAAAACTTAAAGAGCAATGCAGCTAAAGGGGCCTCTCGTGTTCCTCTGACCCCACTCAGCTAACCGGACTTCTGCTCCTGGACCACCCTAACGAAACACATGAAAGAGAGCTGGTGTATCAGGGAGTTGCACATGACAGATCGTTGCCACGGACTGAGCTGAGACCACTAAACCAGTTTCATGTCCAATTGGAGGCTAGACTTCATGCACCAAGAGGGGATGAAAGGTGGCCTTGTTACTTAACTTACACAGAGTCTCCCCATCCTCGAGGTCCAACTCTACGTTTATCTGTATATACACATAGAAAGTTCTCCTTTCACTAAGACATTATCCTTTCATGCTAGACACAGTAAAAACTTGGAACATTCACACCTGGTTCTGGTTACACAGTAGTAATAGTAATGTGCAAGTAAACAAGAGTCCAAAATCACAAATGAAGATGTGTACATGAGGGGGCTGGAACGGAGCTGATGTCAGAAAAGGATTATTTGTATCTGGCCTGACGTCAGAAATATTGATACAGAGACAGAAAAGAGGCCATCAGCCAATTTACATCCCCACTGCATGGCCACCGCTCATTTTTGTATCTGGGCTCTTCAAAATGAGTGTGGAAGTCCTGTAAACACTTTAACCCTGGAACTGGGTGAGCTCTGTTGGGTACATAGATGAAGCAACAAACCTAAGCTAACTGTTTGACAGTTAAATTCATTTTTACAAAAACTAAGATTTTAAAGATTTCTTGTTATTTGTTTAAACAGAGGAGAAACAACACTCTTGGGGCGGGAGGGGACAGGAGAAGACAGACCCTGGGTAAAAGTTATTACAACAGCACCTGGAATTGATAGGCCTGCCTAGGAGAAACACAGGCACTGCCACAACACCACAGGTAAGTAATAGCTACTGCCTGAAGCCAAGACGACAGTCCACACTCCACTGTCAGGTGCTATAGATCCAGGTCATAATAATCTTCCAGCTCATCATGAAACAAGTCCCACTCGTCCTCGGAATCCGTTAACTCATCATCACCTCCTGCTGCCAACAGCATGAGCAACATCTCACCGAGCTCAAAGGTCACCACTTCGTCCTCATCGGTCTCAAATGGGTCACCGTTCTCTCGCTCCTCAATGAACTCCCAGAACCGATTCCTCCGCTGGGCCTGCAAGCAGAACACAAGCAGTTACCCGGGTGATCAAGCATGCAAGGAAAGGGCCTTCCCACAAGCCAACAAAGGTTAGCTCCCGTGTACTTTCTGTGTTTCTCCTTCAGGGAGACACTGACTCCCAGTAGAACCTACCGTCACACTCTTCTTCATGCTGCCCAACATTTTACCTCAGTATGTTGGTATAAAAGTTCGAAAAATTCATTCCTTCCATCTTAGCTCCCATCACTTACAAAATCTAGACTGCCCTCTCTTTCAAATTCACTACAATACAGAACTGCCAGAAGTTAGAAAATACAAAGTGCCCCTATCCTCAGTGCAGCACGTTCCTCTTGTGCATTTCCTGCACCAAAGGGACAAAAGCCAGCACTGACCCTAGATCTACTTGCTGTACGCACTTTGGGTCTCTGTGGCTCCTCTTGACGGCCATCAGGATACGCATGTTTGTAAAAGCAGTTCCCTCCAAATGGACAGCTCCCACGGCCTTCATCAAAATACCTGCATGGCTTGTTGCTGGAAAGGAAAACATCACAACTCTTATTCACAGCACACCCAACTAGACTTCAGAACTGCATTTACCTACAGACCAAAGATCTCAAGCACCATTTGGAGATGGTCAGTACTATGCCTGTGCGAAAAAGTGGTGCATTACGTAGCGTTCACACCCAAGGTGTGTGTGGATGCATGCATAGGGGCACTGATGGCTTCCACAGCACAAGCTTGTATTACTTAACGACGAGGCCACCCCTGTTCAGAGTGCTAAGGGAAAGACTGAGGTGAAAGCACATAGGACCAACTTAGTGACTGTGTGGCTGCATGCATCTGCGGGTGGAAAGGTAAGGAAGTACATCACACGTTGGACTGGAAAGGGAAAGGCTTTGCACCTTCTTCTCCAGGTGTGCATTACTTCTCCAGCCTCACAGCTTGAGAAGCTGCAGTGCTCATACCTCATTGCCTCCTTGTACTTCTGAATGAGTTTCTGCTTCTCTTCCTTCTCCTCCACCCAGTACTCACTTGGAATGACAAAGTTAGATGTGATCCGACACTCTGGGCAGGACCTGGGGAATGAACAGACCGTGCTGCAAGACTCCATATTACAGGGTGCTATCACCTATGTAATAAGTCATGGCACACATCCACCTTAAAAGACATTTTAAACATACTTGCTATATGCGCTTTTCAATCTATATTCTGTCTTAAATACAAAGATAATCTAAGCTCAATGACTTCAAGAACTTAATGTTAATGGTAGCTGGTCGTATCAGACCCTAAGGTTGTATCAAACCTTAAAAAAACACTTAACACAGACTCCTTTTTCTTTAGAATTAAATAAAATTATTTTCATTTGATTTCTATATATATTTGACTGGATTTCCTTCTTTTTCTTTTTTTTTTTAAAGAACAGCCTTTAAATGGAGAAATGGTTTGCCAACTGATTAATGCACTAGGGCAGCAAAGAACTAAGCAGCATACATTCTGAACTGGTTAATCTGTTATCAGATTTCTGGCTGGGTGTCCAAGACATAAACAGTAACCATCAGATAACAAGCTAACTAAATAAGTGAAAGGCGTTTTCTACCATGAAGTGAGTTCTGCAAACTTAATGCGCATTAACTAGATCAGGGTGTAAACATCATCCCTAACAATTATTTTGCTTCCAAACTGAAGTTAGTATGCATTAAATGAAGTCTCGTTATGGGGGAGGGGGGCAGGAAGGGGGTGGAGGGCGAGTCTGTTGCAAGTTGTCACCAGTTACTAAGTTCTTACAAAGCACAATCAAAATGGGAAAGTGTCTCACTTTATAATCTTGCTCTCAAATTGTTTAGCACTCCTCCACTTGCGGATGCACTTGAGACAGTAAGTGTGGTTGCAGTTGGAGAGGATCCCAAAGCGGCGCTCACTAGGATTAGCTTTTTCATACACCACCTCCATGCATATCCCGCACACCATGTCTTTACTACGCTGGACGGCAAATGAAAGCTCCATGTCCTTCTCGTGAGCTTCAATGCAAGACTGGAAAGGAAAGAGAAAACAACTGCAGACACGACTGGTCACCTGGGGAAATCCAAACAGGTTTTTAAGCTCAGTTTCACTCTATTACATAAGGAATGGAAAATGATTAAGCTGCAGAGTCTTCATCCTCAAAGAGCCTTGCTTAGACAGTGGGAAACAAGCAATTCAGAGTTCAAATTCCTTTCTTCAGACATTGCTTTAAACATCAGACAGGCAATCTGGAAGACCATCCAGTTTTACTAGGCTAAGAACAAAGCTTTAGTATCTTGACACAGACTGCTCTCCCAGCACAGATAAGGAAGCGCAGCTGCTTCTGAATACAGCTCTGACAGGAAACAGTCCGTTTTACAACAGGAATTTCATTCACTGCCCAACCCTGCATGCACCTTCAAATAAAAGGGAATGAAGGACAAGTGACTTCAGGGAGCTAGGAAGCAATAACTTCAAGCTGTTTAACACCAGACAGCTGTCTGCTCACCTTTATGTGCTGGGATCTCTGCGCAGCATCAATTGGATGCAAGACCTGCAGTCCGCACATATCACAGACGTCCCCATGGATATACACGCAGTTTTCTCCATAACGACACTCTCCCACTGCAGCGTAGGGGCACAGCTCCTTCTTCATCTCCACGTCTGCTTCCTGCTTTTCATACTCTTCCTCAATCACCATTTCCTCCAAGGGTACTTCAGTGCAGGAAGGGGCAGCTGGGTACAAAATTAAGAAGCAAGGAAGGAGATTTCATGAAAAAAAGTTTTAAAAAACCCTTCGGGTGACCCTGCTCAAGTCATTCAAATGGATTATAAGAAAAGTAAGACTCACTTCAGTCCAAGTTCCATGTACCCTCAATTTGAACTCAGTTATTTTCTGACTCAAGAAAGCAAGATTGATTTCTAGTGTAACTTGTTCATCATTCAATTCAGACAAGACTAAAGCTATAAAGCCCTCAACAGTCAGAGCAAAATCCATTTACAGCTTCAGTCTGCACTAGAAAGCCTCACTAACTACGTTTTTGTGCTGACTACAGTTCAGCAACAAGTAAGGTTAAAAATCTCTCACTTTGAGAACCAGTTCCACTCCAGCTAGAAACGACTCTCAATTTTTCCCCACCACAATTACACTGCTGAAGCAATAGAGGTGTATCCAGCACAAAGAAGTGCCAGTACAGGGACACCACACCAGCAGTTTCTCAAATGCAGGTTAATCAGCGTGTTGTTGACACTTCCACATGGCTCCAAGTCTATTCTAGACACTTGCAAAAAAAATAAATAAAACCCATCCAAAACAGACATCCAATCTGCCCTTATCAAGAGAGCAATCCTAGCGGTAGGAAAATCTGTCATTTTCCGGCTATTCTCACTTCATTCTAGACTAGTTATCAGTTTTGCAAAAAGAAATCCCACTGAAAAAATACCCCCACCTAATCCTAAATTGAACTGAAATCTGTTTAGCTTCTCTTTCCTGCACAGATAGGCTCTGTTTAAGACTTCTGTTTCTCCCACAAACGCACTCATCTGTGCCACCATGAGCTGAACAGCCTTTTGAGGCTGCGATATCAAGCAGGATTATGTTACAAGACAAAAGCAGACAGCTGGAAGATGCACTAAATGTGGAAGAATGACAAAGCAGTGCTACATCCAGAACATGCACAAGGAAGAAGAGCAACTGGATTTCATCTACATAACCAGTAGCTGACAGAGGAGTGAGAAGTCATCTGTGCCATAAGAAAGTGGAGCTTTATAAATCCTCTGACCACTAGGTTTGGAGAAGCAAGTAAATACAACTAAAAGGGTACTTGGAACAGTAAAAGAAAAGACTTTCTCAAAAAAGAATCAGGGGCCACACACTCCGTTTTTATTCCCACGAAGCAAAGATGCGCAGCAAGCATCCAACAGCCCAATGGCCTTTAGAGATACAAAGAAAAAGCACGTGCTAGAAAGCTCAGTTTCAGGGGGGAATGAAAGTTATGAAAAAATTAAGAGCAGGAAAAGAGGAGCACTCAAAAGCTCAAGTCTGCTTCCTTTTGGTTCCCACTTAAGAACAACCATCTGACTTCAGAGGTTACTCACACTGCTCTCAGATACTTTTCAAAAGCAACTAATTGATTAAGTAAGAAGCCAACCATTAACCTGCTGATTTTCAGAGGATCCCAAACAAAAAAGAACTAAACCTTCATTACCTCCTCTTCCCTAGGAGTTCTAGTTGCTCTTCTCTGGTGCTAACTCAAGTACCCATTCACTTAGACCTACTTAGTGTTCCATCCAGCTGAACACAATAGGAAAATTCTCCAGCCCCTTTTTCTGGAGCTTAAGAACCATGGTCTCCTCAAACAGCAGCAACAAAAAAAGAATCACAAGTACCAGACTGTTTCCATTCCCCTGGTTGTCATTTTTGCCAGATTTTTTATTATTATTATTTTTAACTTTGTGAGGAGGGAGAGTTTAATAGATCACAGGATTCACAGATGGAAGTCTACTAAGCAGATAAATGCAGCTGAGTTTCAAAGGAATCTATTGATACAGTGCCTCTTTGAAATGGGGCTGGCAAGATTATCTTTTGCTCAAGGCAATCCTATATCCCTGGAAAATGTATACTTTGAAGCAGAGGCACGCTTGAAGCTTTTCTTAATGGAGAAAGTTTCCAGAGTCACCTGTACTCCTCTGAAGGATATCCTTTATAAAACCTTTCTTTGATAAAGTTTTGACAAAGAGCTGCTTAGCTGAGGCTCTTTTGAGAATAAAGGTTCTGAAGTCTTATTCCCCAAAGACTGACTTACAATCCCATTCACTTTCTATGCTGGGCCACAAAAGAGAGAGAAGAGCTTCAAATCTTGGCAAAAACGAGTATACTGAATTATTTAAACAACAACAAAGAATGCAACATCACCAAAGACTGAAAACAACAACAACACTCAGTGTAGCTAGTAAATTCTAGCTAAGTCCATGCTACCATCCTTGTGTCCAAAGCACAACCTGTTCTTGTCATCTAGAGGTCAAGACATTAAGATACAGCTCTGTGAATGTCAGTCTTTAATAACAACTTCAGGCACTTTTACAGTATGACAGTACAGGAGGGGGAAAACACGCTGAAACTGATCTAATTTTTCGGTCTGTCTTCCATGCTATTCCAGCACTTCCTCTCAGCTAGCTTTTATTTCTATGAAATAAAAATCTGAACAATCTGAAGCCCTACACGTGTAACTCTTGAACCTACTGCTCTGTTTTGCTCCAACTCCGAAATTCCAGTTGGGAAAACTCAGTCACTGCCTCAGCAGTTCCACTTCCAACACTCCACAGAGTAACACTTATTCTCTATGATCCTGCCCACTGTTTTCAAAGCCATTCTTCAGTAGGTTAGATCCCAGAAAGCAATCTTCCCATTCTCCATTTGACTTGGAAGGGACCTGCAAAATCATCTAGTTTTATTTCATAGTCAACATGAGTGACTAAATCATTCTAGGGATTAAATCAGACTACGGTACAAAGGTAACACAGCATCTCATGGACTTGCATGCAACCTACTTCCAACACTCAAGCCAGTTTCAAAACTCAGAGCAATACTACACACAGATCTCACTTCAGTACTTCAGCACGTAATGGAGTGCACTTTTGAAAACAGCCTTCCTACAAACAACTCCTACTTTTCACAGTTTGGCTCTCATTACACAGCAATCTCAAAATACGAACCAGATAAGTTTTGGACCAAACTGAACAATGTTAGGAGCACATCTGATGCTTGAGCTGCAAAGAGATCTTCAGCCCACAGAAGCAGACCATAGCTAAGCCAGAATGAAAACTGAGCCCAGAAGCAGCTGCACTGAAGAGTGCAATGTTGCTACCTCTGCCAGCAGTTTCATTCAACAGATCCACTTGTTGCAAGTTTTAGAAGAACTCTCTAATCATGCAGCTTTTTAGAGCCCAAATGTATGGAAAATAATGAGGTTACTAAGCTCCTATTCAAGTGCATGATAACAGAATTTATGAGCTGAGGAATATATCTCAAGTTCTGAAAAACTCAATTAAGGCATTAAGATATTATCTACTCCGTCAAGATGAGGCTGTGCCCACAAAGTAAGCAGTAGTTACTTTCAAGAGCTTGCATTCTCCAGCTTCAGTCTATCACATTCAAATGCTCAGCTCTTAGTAGGATTACTCCAATTACTTTTGTTTCCCTTAACAGGGCATACAGAACAAAAGCACTCTAGTCTACTTAAATCCAACCCAGATAGTTTAACAAAGTATTTTCCACTCTTCAATTTATAAAGTAGGACAGATATACATTCGATTAGAATATTCTATTAGAAGATATTTTCAATAAAACTAAGACACTCCTTCCTGCTGGCAGATCTACCATTTACAAGGAAAAACATAAGTTTCTCTACAATGAAAGACAGCAAGTATGCCCTCATTCTGCAGGAATTCAATAAACGGAATCTGAATTGGAAAAGAATTGTTTCAAAGTGTGTGTTGCTTGCCTCAGAAAATAAGGAAAACCAAGAATTCAGCCTGACTACCAGTATTACACTTCAAACACCAACGAGACTTCTGAATGTAAGTGCTTCCAGACAATCCTTAAACTCTACAGTATCATTACTTAAGTAAGCTATTAAGCCTTAGGCCAGCTACAAAGCAGAATCTTCCATTCCTTTAGTGACACTGCTCAAAAACTCTAACTTGTGGTATTAAAGGGTAAACTCACCTCCTAATCAGCCCTTGTGGATAGCCCTCCCTGGAGGCGCTCAGGGCCAGGCTGGATGAGGCCCTGGGCAGCACGAGCTGCTGGGTGGCAGCACTGTCACAGCAGAAGGCTGGGACTGGGTGAGAGTTAAGGACCCTTCCAACCCAAACCATTCTATGCTTCTCTGTAGGAGCAGATACCTCTCAAAACCCAAACATACTCCAGCAATTAATATGAAACTTAACAAGAGCATCTTCAACTTTTTTTTTTTTTCTTTGACGTTTTCAGATTAAAATCTTTACAAAAAATACCTAAATAACATTCCTTAATATTTGATTTCCACTTCTTCTCCCTCTTTTCAATTTGACTTCAGCCCCATACTTGTCCAGACCACTTTCCTGAAAATCCCAGGAAGATATGCATAGAAAAATTATTTTCTGTATATCTTAACTTGATGCAAATCCTTCAGACTTCCAGAATTCTAGAGAAAAGATCTATCTATGCCCTAATAAAGCTTTAAAAATCTTTAGTTAGGAAAAACTGTTGCAAGACAGATGTCAGATGCCTCAAGTCCTAAAGATACTGAAGGAAAGTAATCCAGTGCAGACCAGTTAATTATCTTCAATTCACACATTTACTTACACATTGGAACAATTATTAACAAGTACATACATCTGGTAGCCCAGAAGGCAAAGTGCATTTCAGGGTGTGCTCAAAACCAGGCAGCCAAAAGAAAAGGCAGTCTGCCACCGCATTCACCGTTGGTGCAGCATCACCTCAAATACTGAGTGCAGTCTGGGACTCCACAATATAAAAGGGATGTTAAGATACTTGAATGCATCCAGGGGAGGGCACCGAACTAGTGAAAGGCCTGGAAGGCATGTTCTACGAGGAGAAGCTGAGCACACTCTGGTTAGCCCTGAAGTGGTCAGGTAGCTGGACTAGATTCTTGTAGGCCCCTTCCAGTTGTTATCATCTTTTATCCTCACAGCAGCGGGAAAGAGCAACACTATTCAGTGCTGCTTACATCTCTGCCATTTTACTGCCTTCAGTTACTCCAGAACATCTGGCAGCAGTAGCAGCAGAACAAACATGGAAATGTGGTGCACCTGAACCTCAAAAATTGAGTATCTGAAGAATTGTCACTATTTTCTTTGCTGAGCTCACTGTCAAGATACAATGCTTAGTCCCAAATCAGAATCATTTGCATTAACAAAATGTCCTGTCTAATAGTAAAAGACAAATACTGCTAAATAGTATAATCTGAGCATTATGTAACAAACTTCAAATTACTCTGGGCATAAAAATATCAGTTTTTGATTCAATCATTATTTGATCATTCATGGCTATACATCTTCAGTTTTAGAGAGCCCGATACTAGAAGTTAGACTAAATGCATGCACCCTCTTTTCGATATCTTTGTGCTACCTTTCTGCAAGGAAAGTAAATGAGAGGTGTGGCATACTTAAACTGTCTGGTCCCATACAATAAGCTTTTCCAATTTCATTCTCCTTATGAGCCATCACAGTACCATAAAATCAAGTCTCAGAAAAGTAACTAGAGTAAATGATCTTCAGTTTCTGGTCTGAATTGCTCTGGGACTCATGAAAGCAAATACTTGGTCAGAAGTCATTCTACAGGAATCCACACTTCCTCTAGACATCTTTCACAGTACTCAGAGACTTTGCATATATACCTGGTTTTAGAACACCATTACAGCAGTAAGAAGGGATTTGAAATGATCCTACTATTCACGCAGAAAAAAATCAAGTAGAACTTAAGAACCGAACAGTTGAAGTGATTCATAAATACGATCAGCTGTACTCAGCTAAATCAGAAGCATTAAAATAAATGCACTATGCAGAAACTGTTGACCCATGACAGAAATTTACCATTATCCCACGATCAGCTTACCACGTCCGCAGTATGGCTGCCCAGGAACAAACTCTACAGCATTCACCCAGTCTTCAGCACCTACTCCAGCAGCTGCCAGATCTATATTTTCATCTTCTATCTCAATAATATCTTCTTCAACAATTTCAGGGAATAATGCGAGGTCTGAGGATACTGAGGGATACATTTTTGCAGCTGGATTCACAGTAGTCTCTTCCTCTTCTTCTTCTTCTTCCTGCATCAGCGGCTTGGTGTGTTCATATCTAACATATGAAAAAAAAACATGTCAACTCCTCACAAGAAAACTCCTCCACAGAGCTGCCTGAAAAATTGGAAGCAAACCAATTTAGATGCTAACACGCTATACTGAAGAAAAGGCTTGGAAGAAAATGCTAGATGACTCTTCAAGAGAAACGCATCCACTTGTACAACATGTCAGCACTGCCTGAGGAACCCAACCCTACTCCATTTGGAAGAAATGGAGTGATGTGTGCAATTTTCACTTAAATTACAAAAAAAATGAACTTCATTTACATCCAAATTTGCTCACATACCTACTACATATGTGCAGTAGTAGTGAATGAAGTGAGTTAATTTAGCCTTGAAGAGACTAAAGACAGATACTGCTGTCTTCAACTATTAAATGAGAAGGCACAGAAAAAGAGTGAGCCACTCTTCTTAGAGATGCAGTGATAGCTAAAGGCCAGCAAACAAGCTCAAAGTGGGAAATTACTGTAAGTTTACCATGAAATTAGTTAAACACTGAAGGAGATGCCCAGAGAGGCTACATAACTTCTGTTCTTCCAAGTACTCAAAACTTGAGTGGACAGTGTCCCAGACTGTGACCTAAACTGACCCACTTTGCCTCAGTCAGATGTTATGTTGGCTTTAGTAATTACTTTTAAGTCCTTCTTCAATTTACTGTGGACAACGATGCTCAGAACACATTGATCCCTGCCACCCACAAACAACAGATAAGTGCCATTTCTCTCAGAGATCTGCCTTCCAGCAGCTAGTACATTGAAAGAGAAATAATTCATTTCCCCCCACAAAGTCTTAGATATCTGCTAACTAATTTCAAGGATGAAAGGAGGGAATTCTTGGAGATTATATACAACCTTTAAGCAACTGCGATTCACTTGCCTTGTGTCAGGTTGAAAACAATTAAGCATTACAGATCCTGCATATGAAAGAAACGCCTGACCAAATGTCAGCTTTAAAATCTCAATGAAGCTATGAAGCACAAATTAAAAGGCAAGCCTCCAGCCTTCTTCAACAGTGGTTTCCAAAGCAAGGCACATGCACCCCACGCATTATACAAGATAATCCACCAGAATTCAGGACAAAAACGGTAGGGCTTTTTTATACCTAAAATTATAAGAAAGAACTCAAGCTTTTAATATTAAATATACAGAGCAAGGTTGGTGCTCTTACTCAAGTTTGCATGCCAAAGGGTCCTCTGTCACACACAGTACACACAAGGTGTCCTGAAGGAAGAGCAGGTGTGCCACAGTGTGCAGGGATTTACAGCAGTGCCTTTGCTTGTTTGCTTTCAGTGCATTGATACTGTAATTCACATCTGCCCACTAAACAGAGCTGCAGATTACGTTATCCAGTTTTAAGTTAAACTCTCACAAAACAAACAAGAGGTTAAAAAACATTTCTGCAAAGTAATTGTGGATTTAAGAGAATCCTGAGTATGTGAACAAAAACAATGACAGGATGTCAGATCTGATCAGGTTGTAGTTGTTTTTATCTTTGTAATGTGGTTGAGGAAGAGCTGAGAGTAGAAGAGTGAGCGCTGACAAGAACTGTGGGGGGAGTGCAGGGGAGGGAAAACGGAGGCAATCAAAATAACTCAGAGGAGGATTTGAAACACAGATTCACTATGGTTAATGATCCTTGCCCTCAGCGTATGTTATGTCTTGAGATATTAGACAATGGCAGTATGAAACTAGCACAGTGACAGGACTTGATCTAAGCAACCCCAACATGAACTTCTATAGTTGTTGCTTTTTTCCCCCTAGAGATGTTTCAGATCATGGAAAATCTGGGTTGAGTTGCAAAGGTTGGTGATAAATGCTGAAAAGCATCTCCCATGTTTCTTAGATAATAACAAAAGACAAAAAAGCTACACACAAATTAGAACACTTGTTCTTCCTGATGGCAGAAATAACACCTGGAAAGCAATACAGCAACAAACAAAAGTACTCCTTGTCAGCAAATACTTTTGGGAGACAGAACACTATGGAAACAAGTACTAGAACAAACTATGTAGTGTTCAAGGTTCATAACAGAGGCAACTGGAAGTATGTTACTAATAATGCTTCAGCTTATGGCATTCCCTAGATTATGCTGCAACAATGAAATACACAAACTACATTTCTGTGAGCCACTAAGGAGATACAATAGAGAAGATGTATTCTCAACACTAAGTGACTATTAAAAATGATGTCTTACTGGGTGAGTTTAACCACCGAAGGAGCAGCTGCGTTAACTATAATGAACTATTTCCAGTTAAGATTACAGGGATAGCACAAGTGAAATTCATTCACTGCATCATAAATAAGATACTGCAGCAAAAAAGCTGGAACCAGAAGCGGACAAAATGCTACCACCACATCATCAGTATGGTTAACTCAAAACTAAAACATTCTGATAGTGAAATCTTTCAATATTTTGTAACAAGAAGTAGAATGATGATGAAAACCTTCAGTACCACTCAGTGGTTTGCTGGTTATTTCATGTTAAATTGCTTAACAATTCTTGTAAAAGACGAGTTGCACACTTTTCTTTCACAATACTGCAAGTGCTGCAAATTTGTTGACCTACTCTGTGATTAGAGGTAGCTGTGACTAGTATGCTACTATACCCAATAAACATTTTCAAGAAATAAGCACACTCAGTCCCTTCAAATCAGAAATGATGTTTTTGGAGTTAGAGCAAGTGCTTTTTGAAAGAAGCTTGTGCCATGGAGATCACATTTCGTAAGTGGCTGTTGGGAAACACTACCATTGTGAGATGATTTTGTTGTCAAACACAATGCGTGTTACATGTAAATATTCTTGCATCTGTACATCAAAAAAAATTTGGAAACTGTTTTATAACACGTTTAAGAATCTTCTAACAGAAGAGTTTCAGTAGAGTTTAGATTCATTAAAAACATCGACAGCCATTAAGCCCAAGTACCACAGACTGAACTAGGAACCTGACCTTCCAGTTTCCACATCCAAGTGCTACACTGAGAACTTCGAAAGATAACAAAGTGCACTGAACCACAGCACTCTCCGTAAAACTATGTTTTTAGTGAGGGTAAAAAAATTTTCTGTATGTTGTCGGCAACTGTGAGACCCCCCCACGGGATGTGACGCGATAGGCCCTCTCCCTGCTCTGTGATTGATGTGTGGCACGTGCTTTAGGGGCGTAGATGAAGCACACAGGTTATATAAGCTAGAGTTCACATGTAATAAACACCATTTTGCTGTTCATCATATTGGTATGTACGTGCGGTCATTTGGTCCTGACCTGGTTTTAGGTCAGTACCGTAGGAGGCAATGCAACATCTGTACAGTTAATAAATAAAACCAGTGTTTTTAAAATATTTTATTCTTTATCTTAATCTAATCTTATGTTGCCCTTGTGGCCAAGAAGGCCAATGGTATCCTGGGTGCACTGAGAACAGTGAGGCCAGCCGGTCGAGGGAGATGATCCTCCTCCTCCACTCTTCCCTGCTGAGGCCACATCTGGAGTGCTGTGTCCAGTTCTGGGCTCCCCTATTCTAAAAACACAGATCTCCCAGAAGGATTCCAGTGGAGGGCCACAAGGATGGTAAAGGGCCTGGAGCATCTCCCGTATGAAGATAGGCTGAGTAACCTTAGTCTGTTCAGCCTGGGGAAGAGAAGACTGAGAGGCAATCTAATTAATGTTATTAATACCAACAGGGAGGTGGAAGGCAAATGGATGAGGCCATGCTCTTCTCAGTGGTGTGTAGCAGTAGGAAAGCAGTAATGGCCTAAAACTTGAAGTTTTGTACTAACATGCAGAAGAAACTCTGTTCCGTCAGGGCATCAGAGCACTCAGGCTGCCCAGAGAGGTGGAATATCTTCACAGGAGACTCCACAAGATCATCTGGACACCCACCTGTGCGTCCTATTGTAGAGTACCTGCTTCATCGGGGGTTGGACTCACTGATCTTTAGGTTCCTTCCAACCCCTGCAGTTCTGTGATTCATTTTCTCCATGTTTTAGAATGTGTGTGATGCAATAGTAAAGTAGTACATCTGTATAATTTATCAGCAAATATACATTCAGTGGGGGTGTGTGCTAAAAAGATTCACTTTTTTATTCCATCTACAAGCAACAAAAGTTTGGAGACCACTGATGTACATGACCATGATTGTAGCACTGGCAGACATACAGAAGGCTAGAGACTAATCCTCCATTATCTTTCTTATACACAGTTACTGAATACTAAACACATAAGAAAAGCAAACTATAGCTACCGCATGAGGTCATGATGCAAATATTTAATCACACATAGGACCTACAACAATACAGTGTTAAGGCCCCTGGTAAGTTGTAATACAGAAGAACTTCAGCGACAGAAAAAGATCCCATTGCCTTTATAAAGCTTTGCTACCCTAGGAAAGCATTATTTTCCTTTGTTCATTCTTTTAGTTTTTCTTCTCTTTTTCAACAGTATAGGTTAATTTACGTCCTCTCAACACAGGGCTGATTTGTACAGGTGTTTTAAAAATCTATATGACTATAGCCCAGTTACTTCTTCAAAAGTGACACTTAATTGTCAGAACAGCAATTTCTGAAGAGAGAAGCAATACAAAAATCATACCTGTTTTATCATAATTGACCCAATGTTTCTCAGTCATCAATTTGGGTAGTCTGAATGTAGTCCCAGATTTCATTTCATCTACTCATACTATTAACAGAACAAACCACAAGCAAAAACACACCTTGATAACCATTGCTTTTCTGAAGACTGGTTCTCTTCACATCACCTCTTACTGGTTTTCAAAACAAAGTAAACACTACCACTCTTAGTAAGAGAAAGCCATTAGTGAAGTGAAGTAATTTCTGTAGAATTATGAAGTTCCAATGCAAGGAGGATTTCCTTTTCTCTTGCCTTTCTCTGAGCTCTCTACTCAGGAACTCTAAGTGAATTTACTCCTACAGCGCAGCGAGTAGCATTTCTTTACCTGCAGAGATCTCCGTAAGCACAGCATCCACGCTGATAATACCTGCACACCATGGCAGACTGACTGGTGGACAGGTCATGAGAGTAGCGACAGTTGTCTCCCTCCTTGCAGACTCCATGCATGAAATACCTGTAATACAGGGAATTACTGTGAATTAACAAGTACTGAAGCTGTAAACACAGTATTCGGAAGACAAGTTGTTTTATAAATCAAGGTATGCTGAATTTAAGACATAGCTAACAGCTCACAGGACCCTGTCTCAGTATAAACATACAAATGAAGAAAGAAGTCTGAAAAAGGACAAAGCCTTTTCTACTCCAATGAACTGTAAAAAACACTCAAAAGTGTTTTTTTCCCCCCATTCTTATACATGTTAATCTAGAAAGTGTAAGCTTCTTTAAATGCACGGCATTGCAACTACTCAGACTTTGTATGAGAGCCATAACTGAACATATTAAAGAACACTTAACCAATAGAGAAGTAGTACCAAATTCTCTCCCTTAAGAGCTCCTTGGCAACAAGAAGCTTACAGAAAGAAGCTCTGGCCCTCAAATATGAGGTAAATTACAATCTCTGAATTAATTTATCAATACTTACCATACAAGAAAAATTGCCAGGGTTCAGGTTTCACACAAACTCTTAGCTAGCCTATAAGGCACAGCCTGAGCAAAGATTCAGAAGGCCATTATACCCTTTTAAGACCATCCCACTGCTGAAAGGAGAATCTCTGCCTCTCTGCTCCACACTGCTCTGCATGGATGCTGCCACCCACACAGCCAGCAGAATCAGGCCCTCCAAGGAGGTGACCGCACAGCCACCCTGCAGTGCAGCCAGCAGGAAGGACAGCTGGATCATCTTCTGCAGCACCAACTAAGAGGATGGCACTTCACAGAGCAGCATTTGAAGTCATGCTCCTAAACAAAGGGTGTCAAAATCTGGACAAGTACTTAAGACTGCTGTAAGGTAAGAGGTCATAAATCAGAGCAAACAATTCACCAAATTATATAAGCAAAGCTACATTTGTAGTGCAATACTAGGGAAGTGCTATAACTTGAAGCAAGTCTGAAGAAGACTGACGTGCAAAGCCAGTGGTGTACTCAAGATACTTACTAAGAGCAGGAGAGCTGAAGTGGTTTTATAAGCCACCAGCTGACACTAACTGTCAGGCTGCAATTCTCGCTTTCAAGGTACCATCTGTCTGTACACTGTGGCTACACAGCAAACCTGATCAGAAACATGATCCTACACAGAAATAAATAATAAAAAGACCAGATGACACTCTGCAGGCTATTCTCCCCAGAGACATCAGCACTCTAGTCAGGTTTGCCAGGTGGCTGCACCAACCACCATGCCAACACACCCCAGGAACCAGGTACTACCCCAGGACTCTCCAGCATTCCTCACCACAAAGAATAATTCATTCCATCCTCTCTCCCCCACAAGCACACAAACACCATCACACACTTGTCCATACACAAACACACCTCAAAGCCAAAATGTAGCAACTCACAGACCCACGGAAGCAGAACCTAACTGGAACTTCTAGATTCTTTTAAGGAATGAGATTTACACCAACAAGTCAAAATTAATTCAGGCTGTTAAGTTACCAAAGAACAAGCTAGGAACATTCATCTCCACCCTTTGCTTGTTTCAGCACAGCTCTGCTTCTCCCATGTGTCAGGGCACGCAGATCCACAGCCACCTGCTGACTTAGATCAAGGAGCTGCTCAGATGTAACCTGACATTCCTTCTGCCACCCCTGCGGTTATTTTTAATGCGGTTCAGATCACGGCTCAGACCCATGCACAACCACCCTGCTACTCCAGCCATAGGGCTGAAATAAGCAACTAAGGGGAAGGCAACAGCTACAGTGAGCACTTTGGCTGAGAAGGACCTGACCAGTGTAACTTACTCTAAATACTGAAGCCTTGGAACAAGGCTCTCCTATTGCTGCTTACTCAGAGGAAATGGAAGTCCGAGGCCCTTTCCAACCCTACATCAAGAGATTCCTCTGTAAGCACAGATCCTCTAGAATTCTGAAACTAGCCACAGTGCATTACATCAAGACAGTATGTTATAAAGGGGAAGGGAAAAAAACCTGAAGCACTCATGAGCTTCATTTAATTTTCATCACTTTTGCACTGCATTCCCATGCAGCAAGCTGAGCTCAATTCAATGAGATAACTCAAGTGAGGGGAGGGAAAAGATCTCTAAGGATTACACCAACTCCATCTCTTGCCCAAAGGAGGGAAGTTTTGACTTCAACATCACAAAGAAATGAACATTTTCCACGTGAAATTGCTGAATCTGGCTAAAATGTGCTTTGGCCATACTTGAAAACTGGGTATGTTACAGCACAGAGTGCATTATTTTTGGCTTGGCATGTAAAAATGTGGAAGAACATCTTTACACAAATATAACTGTAACATTACATCCTAGCAATACCAGCCTCCTGTTTCTGGATACAGGACAAAAGGATTCTAAAAACTGAAAACTGAACAGGCTACCTGCCTCACTCAGTGACATGCAGAAGGATATCCAAACTTTGCTTTCTGTCAAACACACATCCTCTGATCTGAAAAAGTTTAACTGGAGCAGGATAAGTATACAACTGCATTCCCCCTGGGTGCTTTCACACAGCAATGCACTGTCTTTCCTGTTCAGATATAGGAATACAAAGTGGTGAGACTGCACAAGTTGAGACCATGCCCCCACTCAGCTCACTGCAAGATTATGCAAAGCTATGTGGTACCAACACATGGCACAACCCATCCAGGAGGTACCAACTGCAGTGATATTTAAGCACTGCAGAACACTGCTATACTTAATTATGTATCCTTTAACCCAAACAGCAAATCCTGTCTTTCAAGGGGTGCTTAGAAAAGCCAGAGAAATCAGGCTCTGCGCATCCAAAAAGCATCTAATCCATAACCAAAATCTCCTGGGCATTTTTTTTGAAATGCATAGAGAATGCCATCACCCAGGGCCATGGATGTAGAAGCCTTAAAATAGCACCTTTTAAATATTTTGTTTTCCACTGTCAGAAGGATATTACTTCTATTACCTGCCATAAGCTAGAGCAAAAGCACGTGTAATGACTTCATTGAGACCACAACACAGTTTAAAACAAGACAGCTGCATTCTAGAACCTCAGCGTGTACTAGCTGCCTTCAGATCATCTCCTTCATTCGAGTCTTCCATGTGTAATCCTATTAGTGAAATCGCTATGCAAGATCTCTCCCCACAGCTTTAGAAGGTTGCAAGGAGTTTGCTTTCTCAGGTGTGGCTTGTCCTTTCCTTCAGACCCACTTAACTCTGCTATCAGTCAACCGCATATGTTTATTAAACCACTGGTTTCATTGAGAACGTTACACCCAGCAACAGAGCTGAGTTTCCAACAAGAACAAGAAGCACTGCCATCGCTGGCAGACGGGAACCTCTGAGGAACAGCCAGCTGCACCCTCTGGCTGCTTCAGGAGTGATAGAGGCTGAGAGGTCTTAACAAGGGAGGCGGCTGAGCAAAGGCCAGGCACGCTGCTCTAGCACAGCACGTATATATTCAGCTATGAGCAGCTGGTAAAGTTCTACAGGAGTCAGCAACCTTATAAAAATGGAAAGACAAGACAAAAGCGGGTCTTAATTGCATTTATCTGCTCGTCCTTTCCTTTCCATAACTTTCTTCAGCAAGAAGGTAGTGGGAGGTGTCTAGAAGAGAGCTGCTAAAAAGGGGCAGTGCTGCAGGTTTTAAAGAGGCTTGTGCACCACACCTCATCACTACTGTTGCACCAAATTAAGGAAGCCTACCTGTGTGCTTCAGATTCTCTTCTCTGTTTAATATAAAAACAACACAATACCTGATCTGGGTTCTCAGAAACAGAAGCAGTTACACACGCCAGACAACTCTCAAACCACACCATCTAGTTGCTAAAGGGTTTTATTTCTGTGCAGTTACTGAATGCAATCTGTTTACATCAACTTGATGGGCTGAAGTACTGCTGCATGAGAACTGGAAAACTCAATTATCTGGAGCTTAACAGCATTATCTTTGGTTTAAGTGTCAGCTATACCACCACTCACTAAAGTTTCCTGTCTGTCTAAAACAGGAAGAACAGAGACACTTGATAAGAAAAAAGAATGGTAGTCCTTATTTTAAATCTATCTGTAATGAAAGGATCTGAATATGAAATAAGTCCTCACAACCTACTGAGGAACAAGATGAATTTCGTTTTCACCCCGAGCTCTAAACTAAACCTGCAGAAAAAGCAGAAGGGCAGCAATTGCAAAACCACAAACCTAGGAGAAATCAAAGCCCTTCCTCTCAGCCCCAGTGTCTCTCACTCTAAGACACCAATCACCCAGCCAAGGGCATCACCCTGACGTAACAAGCAGCAAGAACACCCTCTAATTCTACAACTTCCCATTTTGGTAAAACAGCTCTATGCCCTCACCAACCACGAAATGCCAAGTATTCATATCGAAGATACTCCTGTTTATCTGAAGTTTCTCAGGCAGTGTCTGCTGTTACCCATACGATGATCCAGATAAAGTTACAGATGAAAGTAACCCTGCAGCATTACTCAGAACACAAGCTGCTCCAGACAATAAAGTGAAAAAAAAAAAACCAAACCTCGATTCTGAAATGTTACTAACCCCTTCATCTCACAGTTAAATCCTCTAGCTCATTTACAAAGGTAAAACAAGGCTCAAGAGTGTGTTCTCTTAACAAGTTAACAGGAACTCCACCCCACTGAAACTTAACTTAGAAAAACCGAGTTCTTATAAAGCAGCCCCAGAAGATCTGGTCCAGTCATTAATTTCACTTCAAAGCCTGAGGAAAGCTTTGCTGCCTGCAACTGGAAGGGGCCCACTGAAAACAAACAAACAAAGAAAGGAACAAACAAGCACCGGGGCAGCTAAGAGGATTAGTCAAAAAGAACAATGGAGAGGCTCATTAGGTCGAAAGCTGAGATCTTATTTTTGTTTAAGCTCACATTACTGCACACGAATGTGTTCTCCGATGATCAAGTTTTCCTGAGTGTTTTGAAATAAATATTTATTCGACACACTCACTGGCCGGTACAGGCACAGGTCAGCTCGACTGCTCTGCAGTAACTGTTTGCAATCAAGCGATTCGCTGTGCCTGAGCAAGTACACAAAGCTCATCTACATACTTCCCTTAATTAGCTTTTTAGTCTTCAGAAACATACAGCAAACTCACGCAGAAGGAGCACCGACCTCTGCCCTCGCAGCCCACTGGAGAGCTGAGCTAAGCACCATTCCCAGCCATTTCCTCATCTCCGCCCCGTGCTTAACGGCCTTGCAGCAAACATTAACCTGGCTATTCACGTTAAAAGCTCTTTGCACGCAGAGGAGTACTCAGAATTGAGAAATGGTGTTTTCCAGATGAGCACCGTTAACGTGCTTAACTTGAGGCAATGCAAACAATACTCAGGGTTAGCAGGAATGCCTCAGACACCGCAGGGCCCCCGCAGCAGCACAAAGGGATGCAGCGAGCAAGCTGCTGTGAGAGCCAAGCACCAGCTCTCGGGGCCGCCCTTGGCACCAAGGGGAAATGGCGCACAAAAAAATCTCACGTTAAAATCTAGAGCCTCCTTCCCTTCCTAGAAGGAAAACGGAAAGTATTTTGGATTTGTAAAGTATTTTGATCGGGAACGTGTTATGTTAAATGGAATACAGAGACTTAAAAAAAAAAAAAAAAAAAAAAAAAAAAAAAAAAAAAGAAAGGAAATGCTTCCTGAACCTCGGCTTCGATCATCCGTTTGTGTCATAGGAACTCCTCTATTCTCTCTTCGCAAGAACTGCTTTATGCTCCTTTTAGCCTGCAGTCCCAGTTTAAAAATAGTCCCTCTGGCAGCGCTGCAACATGCGGCAAGATCTGCACGCTCATCGCGAAGAGATTTATCGGAAACGCATTCTGCAGGGAAATGCAGATGCAAAATGACGCAGCGCTCTGAGCCATGATGTAAGGCGGGCAGCGGCGCTCCCGGCACTGCGGGGACGGGTCACGGCGAGCCGCGTCCCGAGAAAGGCCTCAGCGACACCCGCGTTATTGAGACATCTAAAGCCCGATTCGAACTCGATGGCCCAGCGCTTCCCCCACAGCCCCTTTCGTGGCGACCGCCGTGACTCAGGAGCCCCGCGGGCCTCCAGGGCAGCGCGGCCCAGTCCCCAAGGGCGAGGCGGGCGCGGGCCGCAGCGCGGGGCCGGCTCCAGAGGGCGGCGCAGGACCGCGCCGGAAGTACGGGCCCCGGCGGCAACCTCACTGCCCGCGGGGCCTCCCCGCCCCGGCCTCGCAGCGCGGGCCCTCCAGCGCGCGATCCCGCGCCGCCCCTCGCCCCCGGCCCCCCCCTTCAGAGGCTTAGGGGCGCTGCGGTGCCTACGTGAGCGAGGAGGGAGGGGCCCGGCGACCCGAGGAACGGCCGCATGGGGGGTTGGGAGGGGGGGGGATGGGGAGAACGCGAGGAGATGATGGGGACGAAGGGCCGCCGCCGCCCCCGCCCTCCGCCGCGGGCAGCGCCTACCTGCAAGTGACCTGTTTGGTCCAGCCGCCGCCCGGCCCCAGGGCGAGGGGCGGCACGGCCGCGGGTCCGAAGATGGTACCCGTGGCTCCCGCGGCGGTGCTCGGCCCCAGGACCGCCGCCGCCGCGGCGTCCGCCGTTGTTCCCAGAGCCACCGCCTCAGCCATTACTGTTTATCCCACACACGGCGACAGCACCGGAACTTCCGGGAGCACATCCTTCCGGGCGGGCGGCGGCGGGGCAGGGCGAGGGGAAGGACCGTCCCCCCCCCGCCCGGCGAAGGTTCCGATTGGAGGAGCAGGCGGGGGAACGCCCACTCGCTCCAGAACGTTCCCGCCGCGCGGTGCGGTCCTCACCCGCCCACCGTGGGGGAGGGGGAGGAGGTGGTATGATGGCGGGCTGAGCCGTCTGCTAACAGAATTAATGCTTTGCTGGGCATCTCCTTTCTCTCTAGGAGATTGGGAGATTTCTGTTTTTCTTTTTCTTTCCTCGTGTATTTGCTCCTCTGTTGTTCCTGCTGGCAGAGAAAATGACAGCTGCATTGCACGATGCATAGGTTTTTATCTCAACAGACCCTCAGCCTGCTGGTGCTGCCCCTGTGTATTTCAGCAGTATGTTACAATAAAATATAAGTTCTCTCAGGGCTGAAATAAAAATTACAATTCACTTCTCCGTATGCATTCTATCTATAAAACCTGACCCAATCTTAGCTTCATATTCTATTTATTTACCTTACTTTGGTGAACATGGTGGTGTGCGTTCCCACCTCCCCATCCTCCATTATGTGTCCCTTTTTAACCAAACAAAGTTGAAAACCTTTAGAGGAAGCAGTGCGTGCCGTTTGTAGAACAGGAAGAAAACTGTTGAGCTGTTGAAAAGAAAATTGTACCTTCGTTTTAAATAGCATTCTAATTTTCTTTCAGACTTTCTTGTCTGTAGTCTACGTGCTCACCAAAAGCCAGATGGGGTACAATTCAGGCAAATATGAAAATGCAAGGGTGGCATGAGAGTGGCTGGGGCCTGAGGGTGCAGTTCGCAGCAAACAGCAGGAATTTGCCATGCCAATCTGTATTCCTGGCCTCTCCCGTGTCACCCAGCAACCAGTTTAATATTAACCCTTGCTCCCGAGGCCAGCAGGAGGAAGTACGAGCAGGAAGCTTTGAGTCGCTGCAGGCGGACAGTACTAAAAAGTCAGCAATCCATGGCAAACAGAGGAGCATGTTATGCACAGCCCCATGGTTTCCAAAGCTGTCCCCAGCAGTTCTCTGCGGCCTTCTCCTCCCCATCATCTGCACACCTTGGTCCTGACTGCTGGCCTGGGTTGCCATCAAAGAACCGCTTGAGCGGCCATATTTGTTCTCTGAAATCTGCAGTTTCCAAGTGGAAAGCTGAGCTAGACATCTAGCAAGCTGAAGGGCTGATTTTCCATTTTGTTTGAAGAGAAAAAATGAACAAACACACTGTTGCTGTGACTTAATGATGCTACAGACTGAAATGGGTGTCCATGGCTTAAGATCATGTTAAGATGATCTTGATTTTAAGAGAAAGATGAAGACTCAGAGATCAGCTTGATTACCAGAACACCTCCTCTGATAGCATGCCAAAAAAGCTAATAGGCTAGATAAGTTCCTACAGTACTGCAGTATTTCTACATCCACCTAATTGAGATTAAAATGATGCTGTGAGAATTTGTATGTATTTTTCATAAATGTAATTTTGCCTCCACATTTGGTTTTCAGTACCTCTGGCCATCCATCCTCACAAGAAAACCATACCAATCACAAAATCCTCAGCATGCATTGGTTGTATCTGAGGATGTGATGTGCCATTCCTTCAGTTAAACTCCCTGCAGATCATGTAGCAGAAGTCAGGGGTGGATTTTCTTCGTAACTTAGCAAACTTCAAACTCTCCCTGAATATGTTTATTCATGTAGAAAAATAAAGTCATTCTTTATAACCAAGTTAAATAAAAGTTACAGAAGGCTTCTTTAGAAAGGGATGAGCATAAGATATAAATGCAGCTTTAAAATCTTCTGTTTTACAGTTTCCAAACTGGTGGATTACAGTAAAATCAGACACTGTTTACTTTAGCATAAAAGAAATATGTTAGTAATTGATTTTGATAGTTTTATATTATGCGTGGAAGTTGTATAGAATCATGCCTTCCATCCAGTAAGTCAGTGCCTTTTGGGATAGCCATCTAGCTCTGAAACATGACATTTTTTGCAGAATACAAAATCTACACATGCATAATGTCAGTGCATTAGATCTCAAAGTGTCGTGGCTTTTTATGATGCAACAAAAATTTTCTAGATTCAAAGTTCTTGTTTGAAACCACCCTACACCTGTTAGAATACGATGTCCTTGTAGTAGGAGACTATCCTGTGCTCAGTATTTCTCTGCATCATGATCAGTTCTGCCAGCATGAGACCTACAGCACTGGAACAGGCTGCCCAGACTGGTTGTGGAGGCTGCGGGGTGACCTCAATACCTAAAGGGAGCCGACAAACAGGAAGGGAATTGACTCTTTGAAAGGGTTGATAACTGCAGGACAAGGGGAAATGAGGGAGAGAAGATTTAGGTTGGATGTCAGGGGGAAGTTCTTTACGGAGAGAGTGGTGAGGTGCTGGAACAGGCTGCCCAGAGAGGTTGTGGATGCCCCGTCCCTGGAGGTGTTCAAGGCCAGGTTGGATGGGGCCCTGGGCAGCCTGGTCTAGTATTAAATGGGGAGGTTGGTGGTCCTGAATGTGGCAGGGGGTTGGAGATTCGTGATCCTTGAGGTCCCTTCCAACCTTGGCCATTCTGTGATTCTGTGATTTTTCTCTGGGAGGCTGAGAGCTGTGTTTGGCAAACCTGCAGGGGAAGCATGACCGCAGTTTGTCTACGTTTTATGAATATCTGCAAAGGAAACCAATCTACAGAGACACTGTTTTAATGATTCCTGAATTCATAGATTAAAAAAAAAAATAGCAGCAAAAGAATCTGAATTATAGAGTGAGGGAAAAACGTGGCACCACATGAACAAAAATAACCCCAGAAGCAGTCCTTGCCCTGCAGCTAAATCGCCCCTTTGCCCCAGGCAGCAAAGTGGCCGCAGTGCTGAGCTCATCTGTGGTTAATAATAAATGGCTGTCAGCCCCACAGCTCCGGCCCTTCTGTCACGCCTTCTGCCAGGGCTGCCCCGGCACAGCTCCAGAGCCCACCCAGCCTTGGACACGTGACGACAGCGCCCGGAGGTAAGAGGCACACCAGGCAGTAATGCACCAAGGCAGGTGCGTGGGGCGATGGTGAGGGGAGGTGAGTAGCATCGGTCTGCAGGAGGGAGGAAGGCCACTCTGCGTGAGAGCTGTGCAAAACCTGTGCTAGCAGTTTGCACAGGTTTGTTATGGGTCAGACAGGTCTCACTGCTAAGCTTGCCAAGCTTCAAAACTTCCAGCTGGCTGGCCTCCATTCCAGTCGAAACCGGCTAATTACTCTCAGGTTGCAGGTGGGGACAACTGGTTTGTATCCACAGCCCAGCAAGGCTTGGGCTCTCCTGGCTGCTGTGCTACAGAGTCCGGGGGTTTGTTAAAATTCAGAGCACTGCTAGAGCAGCCCAACTGATCCTCGGCGTAACCTTTGTGGCTCAATGAATAGATTCCAAAGCTGACTTTGCCCAGAGAGCCGAGGGGTGTGTACACACCCTCAGCGAGAGCAAAGCATTTACATGAACTTCTCAGGCTGCTGGCTGGGAGCTGAGCGCTGCACAAGCAGGGGCTGTAAGCATGAAACAAAGCTTGTGCCATGTCTGTGCAGCAATAGGATTTCATAAAGTCTGTTTGGATTTTTGTTTTAAAGATGGATTTTGAATGTAGAAAAAAAGATCTTCTGGTTTTGGTTGGGTGTGTATTGTGTGTCATGATGATGTATGGCCTGATGGTTTGGGAGATGTCCCACAAAATCAGCCCGTCTCTCCCTGTTACACCACCCAAACTGCTCTGTATAGCTGAAGCCTTTAGATTCTGGGGAAAAAAAAAAAAAATAATAAAATAAAAAATCGAAACACATTTCCTGGGTGTACTATGCTTCTAATGGCTGTGATGCCACACATTGTGCAGAGATCAGAGCCATGTTCTGTTAAATATAACACAGAGTACTGTACTCTAATTAATTTCCTATCTAAATTAGCAATAGGTACAAAGGGCTGAAGAAATAAATCCTTTCCTTACAGTTAAGGGGTGAGGAATAGGAAGGCTTGAGAGAGATGGCCAACTGCCCAGCAAAAATACGTGTAGCAGCCTGGAGTTGAGCGAGACTGCCCTGGGGCCTAGATCAGACCAGCCTCTTAACATTTGCAACTCTCTCCTCCTCTTTCTCTGTCCTGAAATGAATTTAATTAAAGTGAATAGGAGTTGCTAAGAGACGAGAGGAGTTCTGGAGTTCTTGCTGGGGCTGAATTGTGCCTCTGCTTCCAACACTTTATGCTAAAAAAGATGATGTAACATGAGCATACATAAAGCACTGTTGGCTCTAGGAAGAGCTGCTCTTCCCTCCTTACAGTTACAATCTGGCTTCCCAGTCCTCAGCATCTTTCTTTATTTTAGAGAACTGCTAGTTTCCTCTGAGACACCAGCAAAATATAGTTACATTTCTCTGTAGTATCTCTGCAGTTTTCTCCTTGTGCTCTTTTGGGTTGCGGGTGTCAGCAGCTGAGCCTGAAATTTGTCATGAACAGGTATCTTTGGAAATCAAAATAGGAACTTCAGAAGTCTTCCTACTTTGTTACTCCTCATCCTTTCCTCAGCTCTACCTTGATTTCAGCATCAACAATGGGCTAGGTAAACTCTTTCAACTCCATTTCTTCAGTTTAACATTTTGATTTGGCTCATGGCCCAGCTCATGCTTGAAACACAATAATTTTCCAGGCAGTCTTCTGGTCAAGCCCAGGATTGTTCACTTTCCAAGATCAGGGTAAGGGATGGCAGATTTAGCTTCTCATGGTCACATTATTGCTAAATTAATACTTCCATTTTTACCTGACTTTTGTAATCTTAGGACCATCCTGCTGTACAAGATGATTGCGAAGATAACTTACAGGCTGGCAAGACATGTGTCCACTGAGACACATAGGACCACGCAGGTGAGAAGATTTCTGCATGGTGAGTAGTGTATCCCAGAACAGTCCCTGGGTGGAAAGCATCTTCCTCATCTGAACACAGCAGGGACCTTGCTGGAAGTGTTTTGGGAGCAAAGCAAAGAGCTGCTTTTTCAGCTTACAGGGAGGTACTTCAGGTCCTAAAAGCACAGGGAATTTCCATTGTTTCATAATAACGCTAAAATAGGTGACATTTTGATGCACAATAGTCTTACTATATATTTACTCTTGGTGCTTGCACTCTTTTAAAATATAGCATTATTCAGGCATGATTGCAGTGCTCAGTTCATTCACAGAAACATTAATTTAAAGTAATATTAAAGTAATGTTATTGGAGCCAGTAGCAATGCAGCTGTAATAACAGTGGGAGAATAACATTCAGATCATAAGAGGAGCATTATTTGTACTCATTATGGTAATTTCTTCTTGTTTTTTTTTGTAAATAGTTCAATCACAAAACACAGTTTTAGTCTTCATGAAGTTACTTGCAAACCCCTCAAAAGAAGAGCTGAAGAGAGGAATGAATTTACTGTGACTATGAGAAATTGCTTTTTTATAAAATAGCTCAGTAGTAACTGCAAATACCCCTGTAAATAATTGACTTCTTTATGTTTATCTCCAGGTGCTTATTTCAGGATTCAGCCCTCCATACAGGAAGCCCTGGTGGAGGGGAGACCAGTTGTAGCCTTGGAGAGCACCATCATTACACATGGCATGTCCTATCCTCAGAATCTGAGGTTGTAGGTTTATGTTCCTTGTTCAAGGAAGTTGTGAGAACAAAGTGAGGGGAAATGTCAGGTTATTAGAGATAGTGGTATAAAAAAAGTCCTATTTGGACTTTCTAAGTAGAGCAGAATCATAGGACACGCATATTCATACCTATTTATCTCCTAACCCAACACCTTACATTTCTGGCTTCTTTTGAAATGTGGCAGCAGATAATGTCATCATTTGCTCTAAGACAGAGATACCACAATTAATGGCTGCCCAATGACAGACACTGAAAACTCCCATGTAGTTTCTTTTGGTATGCCTTTTGTGATACAAAAAGGATTGGAACACAACATTGAAATCTGCTCATTGGCACCACTCAGAGCAGCTGCTGTGAGAACTCATGGTCCCTCTCAGTGCCTTCTGTGCCCTATGCACAGTTTTAGTGGTTGAAGATTGCCTAACATATGTAAATATACCTGCAATCAAAAGATAGAATATCCCACAAATGATCAAATGTATAGCCTGCAAAGCTTAGAAAGGCCTAGTTTTTAACCTTAGAATATACTCAGCTTGCAGCTTTTCAACACTGTTGGTACCCAGTACCTAACTGCCTATACTGTAAAAATATATCCTGGTCATTTGAGTAGAATTGAATTATCAGGGGTTTCTGTGAAGATGTATGATCTCACAAATAACAAGGATTAGATACAGAAAGGTTCTAATTTGAGAAGATCCCTAATATTTAGCAGTGTATTCTACAAATAGGTTTGCTTGTAAGCCAGGCTATTTTACAGCTCCTGCCTCAGAAATGAAGCATAAAGCCTGTCCATTGCTATCCTTAAAACAGGAGCTCTGAATAGTTCTGCACTGCTGCAAAGTCAGGTGTAAGGTTTTGCCATTAGGAAGATACAGAAGCAGAACTGGACTTAGCTGAAATCCTAACTGTGCAAAACTGGAAACTGGGAATGCCAGCCATGAATCTCGGCAGGTTTCTTGTCTGATTATTTGTCTCACTAATTTTGTGATTGTTGTCTCATCTACCTTCTTCTAGCATGGCCAGAGAGGTAGAAAAAATTGTAATGAGAAACGGAGCAGTGCCAGCCACTATAGGTATTTTAAAGGGTCAAATCCACGTGGGACTCACAGATGAGGAACTTCAGTTCTTGGCAAGCAGTAAAAATGTAGTTAAAGTGTCTCGGAGAGATCTTCCTTATGTCCTCAGCAAGGTATGATATGCAGACTTTCTACTGGGGTGTTTTCAACACAGCAACAGGGTGGTCTCCAGCTTTAAGCCAGGTAGCTTTGAGCCCCTTACTGAGATACCACATGTATCCGGAGTCAAAATAAATCTGAGTCAGGGAATAGCAGACCTGAAATAGGACTCCTGAAAATTCACTCAGGATTGGTTGGTTAAGCAAAGAATATTCATTTTGGCATGATAGGGCATCATCATGTTACACATGAACTGTGTGACAGCAAGTCACCCCAACGTGTGCGCATAGTGCTAATGATCTTGTTAACTGCCCAAGAACCCTGCTGGTTGAAAAGCCCAGGAGAATGAAGGCTTTTGCTATTATCAGACCAAGAACAGCTTATATAGAAGGGATGATGAAACCTCTGCCTTTTTGCAAAGAATGTTTGTGTCAGAATTTCACTTAGCTGTGCCAACAGGCTGTTGTGACACTGCTGTTTGTCAGAACACAACCACAGCCTCCTGCATGTGGCATTCTCTGAGTCACTCTGGGGGCTGTCTGTGACCTCCTTTCCCATATAGGGTTTGTCTGGTGGAACTACTGTATCTGGAACAATGATTGCAGCACACAAAGCAGGAATCCCTGTGTTTGTGACAGGAGGCATTGGAGGTGTCCATCGAGGAGGAGAGAACAGTAAGAAAATTAATACATACTACATTCATCTGTGAGCTGAGGAGGAGGTGGGTCTCACCACACATGAGGTTTATGCCCTAGTCCATGTTGCTCTCTGGAAACCTGGGATATGGCACAGCTTTGGCAGTGCAGCTTGTGACCTTTAAGTACATACTTTTCTTTTAGCTATATATACTCATAGTACAGTGTAAACACACCGCTCTGCTGAGTGCTATCTCTTTCTGGTGTAAATTCCACACTGGAGGTTTCCAGAGGTCAGCAAAGCTTATGTGGTGTTTCTCTGCCAGTTGTGTCAATATTGATATCAAAGTCTTCTTATATTCCATTTTCTTGAACTTTGTCCTTTCTTTTTTCCAACTCAATTTTTGCATGCTATTTAGTGACGTGAACTAACAACTGAGACAGTCAGTACAAGGCTGCACCTCTGCCCTTAATCAAGTGACTTCTGTGTTTTCAGTCCTTCTTACAACCTTAGCGCCTTAACATATGCTTTAAAATTGTAATACTTGCGTGTGGATCAGAATGTTTACAAAAAGAGGCAGATGTGGCTTTTTAACAGGGCAGATCACATTAGCACAATCACAAACAACAGCTGCTTGTCCCTTGACAGCTCTGGATGTGAGTGCTGACTTGACAGAGCTAGGACGGACTCCAGTTGCCGTTGTATCTGCAGGAGTCAAGTCTATCCTTGATATTGGCAGGACATTGGAGTATCTGGTAGGTATCATGGGCTGCTGAGCATGAAAGCAGGTGATTATGTACTTGGTATACTGTGTCCAGCAGTGCTAAGTGGGCCCAGTGATGCTGGGGCAGTTATTAAGCCTAAGATTCTGATGAATAACTATTTAGAGGATGTGAGGCCTGTCTTTTCAGTTCTCTAGCCCTGGGGCTATTCAGGCACTGGACTGCCCCCAGCATCATTCTGTCTGTGCCCAACAGGCTGTTGCAGCAAGTGCTCCAACTGAGCCAAAGGCAGCCTAAGCCACGGCCTCTTCTCTGAGTTTAGAGTCACTCACTTTTCTGTCTACTGGGAGAATGCTCCCACACTGATGGATGAGGCAAGCTATATCTATCAGACACTAAAACAAAGCTATAATTAAATTAAGAAACAATATGATTTTTAGTAGAGTCCGTTTTTAAGGTTTGTTATATTGGAAACCACCAGAGGCAGTACTTCAGGTGACAGCCAGTGTCAATACTTTCCAATCACAAACAGAACTCATTTAAATTCCTGTCAGCTCATAGCATAACTTCAGGTCACAGCTTGTTACCTTGGACTCAGCATTGTGCTAGTGACAGCTGCCCTGCTTTTGATCAGCTCTGTGCAAAGGACGCGTGTGTCTCACATGTTTCAATATGCCAGATTCTGTCTGACTAGTTACCATGTCTGGCTCTTTGCTTTGAAAAATGTTGGTGACAGAACAGAATAGAATGGGATGTATTAAACATGCAAAAATAATCAAACCCTGTGCTAATTCTGTGATTCTAAAGAAAGACGGTTTCTAGCTGGTTAGAAGGAAAAAGTCTTATCTCTCTCTCTGAGTCCCATTTCCCTCCACTGATTACCTCACCTCCATTACTACAGGAAACTCAGGGGGTCTGTGTGGCTGCCTTTGGAGAGTCAAGGATGTTCCCAGCCTTCTTCTCAAGCCAGAGTGGCTTCCAGGCACCATATCATGTCCAGGACGAAGAGGAGGCAGCTGAACTTATCGGTGTGTTTCAGCAGGGAAAGGCTCGTGTAAGCCCTGGAACAGAGGGTCAAAAAGTGGAGTCATTTTTTGATATTTGGTTGGTTTCTTTTTTTAAAAAAAAGTCTTTGCCTCTTATTGTACAAACAGCCTCCAAAGAAATAGGGGGACATAAACTGCTTGCTGACTAGACAAGAACCTGTCCTTGGGTGAGCTAAGAATAGGAGCTCCAGCTGTGGATTCACATACTCTCCATCCTTTTACATTCAGTTTGTCCAAAGAGAACCTCTATCACAGAATCACAGAATGGCCAGCGTTGGAAGGGATCTCAAGGATCATGAATCTCAAGGATCATGAATCTCCAACCCCCCTGCCACAGGCAGGGCCACCAACCTCCCCATTTAATACTAGACCAGGCTGCCCAGGGCCCCATCCAACCTGGCCTTGAACACCTCCAGGGATGGGGCATCCACAATCTCTCTGGGCAGCCTGTTCCAGCACCTCACCACTCTCTCCGTAAAGAACTTCCCCCTGACATCCAACCTAAATCCTCCCTCCTTCAACTTACAACCATTTCCCCTTGTCCTGCTGTTATCTACCTTTTCAAAGAGTTGATTCCCCTCCTGTTTGTAGGCTCCCTTCAGGTACTGAAAGGCTGCAATGAGGTCACCCTGCAGCCTTCTTTCCTCCAGGCTGAACAAGCCCAGCTCCCTCAGCCTGTCTTCATAGGGGAGGTGCTCCAGCCCTCTGATCATCTTTGTGGCTCTCCTCTGGACCCTCTCCAACAGCTCTCTGTCTTTTTGGTACTGGGGGCTCCAGACCTGGATGCAGTGCTCCAGATGGGGCCTCACAAGAGCAGAGCAGAGGGGGACAATCACCTCCCTGTCCCTGCTGGCCTCCTCTAACCATCTGCCTGTCCTCTCCCAGCCAGCGCTCTGGGTCTAGGCCTGAGCAGCGGTGTGCTGATAGCAGTGCCCTGTCCCCAGAAGCAAGCTGCCTCAAGCCAGCTTATTGAAGATGCCATCCAGCAAGCTCTCAGCGAAGCCAGGTGAGAAGCAACCTAGGCCCTAACCTCTGTTCGCTCCATAGTTTTGAGGAAATAAGTGACTTCAGGGACACTGCTAGAAGGGTTGTAGCACAGCTTAATCTTGGGTGTGGATGAGCCCATAACAAGGCTTTCACCATGGTTTTATCTAACCTGAAGCTTGTTTACAGGAGTTTTTATGCTATGTGGTTATGGAGATAAATTAATCTGCTTGCAGCAGTGCTTGTACTCTGATGCCATTTCAGCTCAGTTTGTCTCAGTAATTTTCTTTACATTTGCAGGTCCAAAGGGATTTCAGGCAAAGAACTGACCCCTTTTTTGTTACAGAGGATCAATGAATTAACCAATGGGAAGTCACTGGACTCCAGTATCCTTTTACTAAATGGAATGAATAAAGGAGTAGTATACTTCCTATCTCCTCCAATGATGTTTGCTGGAAAATGCTGACATTTTATTGACAGTTCAGCAAGGGGCAAACACTTTGTTACCTACAAATAGATGAAAGCTCAGTAGCTGCATCCTGATTTTTCAGTAGCACCCTTACTGTCCTCCTCCACTTTTGCATTAAAAATTAGATGCCAACACAGACAGCAGATAGTCAAAGAGATCCTTCACATGTGATCCCTGAGCTTGCCTGCTCTGTGATGGAATCTTGCCCTCAGTTCAGTCTTGCCCTCAGAGGAATTGTACACTAGAAGATGTCTGGGCTTCCCAGAGCACTGAGAAACTTGGAAGAAACACTCCTGTATAGCATGAATGCTCTTGCACAGGCAAGAGGAAGGCAGATCTACTGGCTAGGATACTGGTGTAGGGTCTGGAAAAGATAGATTCAACCCCAAGCTCTGCTACCAGTTCCTTGGGAGACCTCATGGCTGGCAGACTGGTTTGAGGATACTGGAGTTGTATGCTGCCACAAAATGGGGCTTTCAAAGCCTCTGATACTCTGCTCCCTGTGGAATTAATGAAAATCGGACATGGAGAGACTTGGCAAAAATCTCAGTAGGCATCCAATACTGGAAGGGTGGCCAAGATCCTCAAAGGTTGTTACACTCTTAGCTCCAGGTTAGGCACTTCACCTCATTTTCTGTGAGGCCTTTTCTTCTATTTTCTGTCTGTAAAATGGAGATGTTAGCTTTACTCTCCATGGACACAGAGGAAGGTGAATACTTAAAACTTCAGCATGCTCATACAGTACTGTAATCCAGCATACCTGTTCCACTGGATTTTGGCTTCTGGGAATCAAATCTACCAAGTCTCACAGCATGCATTTCCTGCTTTCTCCCTCTAGGCCATTTCCTACGTAGGCTTCTGTTGGGCCAGTCATGCTGATATTTTCTCTTTTCCTCAAAAAATGCCATACAGACCTTGCTCTGATCCAAAACAATGCCAGAGTGGGCAGCTGCATTGCAGTGGCTCTGAGCAAACTACAGAAAGCCACAAGGAAGGGGAGCTTGCCTCGCAGAGGGAACACAACCGTGCCTCAGCCAGTGAGTCCCCTGCTGTCCTCCACATAACACCTGTTTGCTGACAGCACTGAAGATAGTTTTTTATCTATTTCCAAAAGCATAAGGTGACTCAGCCAGAGACCAGTCGTTCTCCTTTATGCTGGCAGACCTTCTCTCTTTAATTTTCTTTATTATTCGCAGCTAAATATTCTATCCCATTCTATGTACAGAGGATGAACTGTGGCAATGCCTAATCTCATTAAATCTTAGACCACTGTATCCATTAAAGCTTTCATCACTTTTTCACCTTTTATTGTGACCTTATGTACAGCTTCAACTCTGTTTCTCTCAGTGCCAGGGAATTTATGTGACTGCAGGAGTAGACTTGGAAGAGGGTGTTGGCAGAGGATATTTTGAGCTGCTGAGTCACACACATTTTATAAATATCTTCTTTCTTTGGCCTCCTTCTCATGACTGCCAGAATTACAAGATGTGCCGCTTATCCCAAATATGATCCATTATAACTCTAATACTCCATTCACGATCTTAGATTTCATGTGTGCTACATGATTTACAGCAAATCTATTTTAGGTAGACTTTAGAGAGCTGAAAAAAGTTTCTAAAATCCATTTGCAGTAGGATTTGTCAACATAAAAGAGTGCAGTGACTCCAGAGGCAGTAACCTATGTCCCCAAAGAATCTGGGAACTTTCTGTTTGTGGAGCTGTGCTGCTTTTTCTGGCTTTGTGGGACAGTAAGACAGTGATCCATGAAGTTGCACTGGTTAGGTAATTTCTTCTGGGAGCTTGCAAGACATGACTGCATTTTTCTGCCCATTTTTATCCATTTCCTCCCTGTCCATCCTTCCTCTCACTCCTGTTAAACAGCACTGCCTGAATCTTTCTGAGGGTTAGTATGTCAAAAATTGTTATACTCTGTGAACAATCAATAAAACCGCCAGCTCCTCTGTATGTACTCCATAACGTCCTGCCTGCCATGCTGGGACTGCATATCAGCAATTATAATTCAGAAATGCAGAGGAGAGATTTCCATTCTTTCAGAATGGAAGTGCACAGACCTGTGTCTAGCCAGCCAAAAAAAGCACAGGCTTTCACTCTGTAAATCAGAAGGCTTTTCAAGACGGTGCAAAAAAAAGCCAGTGAAAATTGGAACTTTTCCCTTAAGTCCTTCCAACCACTTTCTACCTCTTTCTTCCTTTTAAAGGTGGTGATTGGAGGTATCAACGTTGACTTTATAGCCAAGGCGCAGAACTCTGTCATCCTGGTATAGTATCTTTAGTAGCTTGCTTATCACTGCTGCCATTTCCAGCTAGTTTTACAGAATTGCCAAGCCAAAGAAGGGTGGTGGGGGGAAGACGATGTCAGTGCATGTTATCTTTGTGTCTGTATGAACACACAAGCACACACACGGGAAGCGTCGTGCTATGCATTTGGTTGTGTTGTCTAGGTGGACACACACATGTCGATCTGCTGTGTTCATGTGCTGAGTCATTGCCTCTCAAGGAGCAGAGCCACATATCATCCTTACAACCTCCACATATCACTGGCCTCAACTGGTACCTCAATGCAATTCTTTGATGCCAAAAACCCAAAGAGCTGTTTTAGTAGAAGTGCTGCCCAAGTCACTGACAAAATACATATGCAAAGAGCTAGAAGCAGTGGATGAAAACCCTCACTGTGCTAACCTATACGTAATTCAAGATTAGAAACTATACTGAGGAAATCCCCAGATAAGAGCCAGTTCTGGCTGCTTCAGGCTGTCTTAACAGCTTGAATAGGAGCCAGACTACGTGCAAAGTACCCAGAGTAGTAAGAAACCTTTGAGAAAAGTAGCAGTCAGAGCTAAATGAGAGCCATCTTCCTCAACCATAAGAAATTTAAGACATAAAAAGAAAAAAAAAGATTGCTTTTAAAAAATAAGCATTTTAAGTGTTGTGAGACCTTGTGTGTTTCAGTGTGGTTTGACCAAGAAGCTAAGACTTGCAGACTTTGCCATTGCAAACAGCAGTCATTATATGACCTATACAATTTATTTTATTTTATTGAGATTGAAGTGGTAGAGCTTGCTTGTAAGTTGTTTAGTTTCTCAAATCGCTATGCTGATTGCTGAAGCAATAAACCTGTAACAAACTCCTGCCTTCAAATGGGGCCACCTGTGAAGACCTCTCAGTCAGATAGAAGACGACCAGCTGGTGAAGCTACTGCTAAGGAAGCTGGAAATTAAATAAGGAAGCAAAGATGAAACCATCATAATGGTTAAGGGTGACACGTGCTGTAGCGTCAGCTGTGCAGGCTTTCAAAACCAGAAGTCCAGCAGCTTCAGCTGTGATCAAACTGAGAACACACATACCCTGCACTAAGCTATTAAGGCAAGGTGCAATCAAAGGTAGGCAAACCACCTGTTGGGATAGCAGCAGTGAGTGCAGACCCCTGGGGCATGCGTGATGTGGTGAGGGGCTGAGGGCAGTTACAAACCCCATTGGGAGCAGCTGGTAAGGGAAAAGGAAGATTTCTAATGTTGTATAGTAGCGAGCCCTGGAGCTGAAGGCCCATCACAGCAGCTAATCAAATGCCAAGCTGCAGGAGGATTTGGGAACTGACAGCCTCTATGGTTAGGCACAGAAGAGAAAGCAGGCTCAATGCTATTGCTCTGCTTTGGCTTTTAAGGACTTTTCCAAATTGCTTAGCACCCAGCAGGTCCCACCCTTATGCATGCTGTTTGTTGAAGAGGCTTGCAACACATGATGTCCCGTTTAGCAATTCTAAAATCCCGTTTAGTATTCTGTACTGATTTTACCTTGTATGTGGCTTTCAAGGCTACCCAGAAGTGAAGTGCCTTTTATAAGTAACTATTTGCATGTAAGTAACCAGCAGAGAAAGATGCATATTGTCTAGGTTTGGGAAGGTTGCTGGACAAGTAACTGTGGCTATAATGGTTTTAGAATATCCAGAAGAATCATAGAATGGCTTGGCCTGGAAGGGACCTCAGAAATCATCTAGTTCCTACCCACTGCATCAGGCTGCCCAGGGCCCCATCCAGCCTGGCCTTCGACACCTCCAGGGATGGGGCATCCTCAACTTCAGGAAGAGCAGAGTCTTATCTTTACATTAGGAATTCAAGCTTCTTAGGATGCAGAAAGAGGTCCTAGAAACTCTTTCAATTCCTTGAAGCCTTGCCAGAAAGCATCAGCTCAGTTATCTTTCAAACCACTTCAGCAAGCCCATTTTCATCTTTCTTTCCCCTGAATGCAACAGAGAATAGATACTCAAGTGCTGCTACAGATTGAGCTCAGTACAGCTGAGCTGGCAAGGTGTGATCACAGTCAGTCATCTCTTTGCCTTTACAAGCAAGCTGCTTCATCTCTCATCGCACCCACTCTAAAGTAATTTAGCAGCTTCGTTTCTTTTAGATCTTGTGGGGTTGTACAACAGCAGGGAGCACCCACGGCTGGATGCCTGCATGGCAGGCTGGTACATCCGCTGTTAGGGTGAAGCTGGGCTTAAAAAACCTGAAGCTGTGCCATTGGGATGCGGGGGCAAACTGAAAGAGAAGAGCAGCAGGCAAAGAAAGGAGCTCATGTGTATTTTCAACATTCCTGATGGCATCAGCTTTGAAAAATAGATGATGGAGCTGCATTAAGTAGGGTTTGTGCTCATTACCAGCGACAGTTAGTATCATCTTTTAATGTTGAAATAGAGGACAGTGTTCAAAGCTATGTTGTTTGACTTGCCTAAACAAGCATCCTTGCTTTTTGATTTGGAATATATATACGTATTTTCACTTGGCTTCTTCTATTATGCACAGTAAGTTGCAGAGCTAAAATAGACAGGCTCAGCGCTTCGGAAATCTGCAACGCTCAGTAGGAGACAGTCACAGATGGAAACAGCCTTAGTCCTGGCAGTGCCAGTGGCAATTCAAGGGGAGAGTAAGCAAATGTAACAGAGAGGCATTTGGGTTAATGAGGAGTGACAAGTAGTGGAAAGGTAGACAGAGGCGATAGGTTGCTTACATAGCATTCTACTCAGGTTGTCCAAACAGTTCAGGGCTTGGAGAACTGCTAGGCAGAAAAGCAAAGAGATGGAGAATGAACATGGTGTCTTACAGACTGCACAACTGGGGAAAGCCAAGGGAAACAAAAGGAGCCTGGAGGTTAAAACAAACAAACAAAAAAAACCCAAAACACACATAGTAGGGAGAACAGCCTCTTACAGGACTGATGAAGACAGTATTGTGTAGTAAGGACAGGTATTGTCCATGATTTCAAGGCTCACTAGAGGGGAAGAAAGGTCACCGGAGAGCTTTGATGCAAGTTCAAAGAATGTCCAAGAACTGTGAGAGGGGAGGGAGGAAGACTATCTTGTACCCTGAGATGGCAATACATCTGCTTGGTTAGGAAGGATAGAATGTTTACAAGCAAGAAAAATGAGCATGTGCAGAGATATTCTTGTGCGCCTGGGCTGACACAGGGCAGAGAGAGTCTGGACCTGGAGCAGCACTGCGTGGGTATGCACATGCTTCAGTACTTGCCACCCAAACACTTGTTGGGAAATTTTTTGTTCCAACAGGTTTGCCTCATTATTTTTATTCCCAAAAGAGACAGGGGAGTTGTTAGCTTTCTTTATTTGAACAAAGGGAGAATCCAGTGGGGCATGCATCTATGGGGTCTCTCTAATTATCAGGGGAAACTTTTATCTCCGTACCCAATGCTAGTGAGACGTTCCCCCCTTTCCCCACTGTCTTGGGGTTTGTATTCATCTCAGTTCACCTATTGCATGCTCATCCTCCCCAATAGGTACCCCCCACCTTTGTTTATACATACTTTCTAACTTGGATTCAGAGTTTGTTGTTTTGCCCAACTAGATCTTTGTCTCCTCTAAAGTCTATCACTCTGTTCTGTCCAGCACACAAGATTTACACACAGGTGCATCTCTCCTGCCATATACCTGCAAGATAAGTTTGTTTAACTTGTTCTTCTCAGATCCTATATTGCAAGACATCTTATCCTTTCTTCTCTCATGTCACAACCTACTCTTGAAAAGCTCTGGATTATCCAGAAGATTATTAGGCATGCCAGTGGCAAGCTGTCTTCAGAAATGGAAAATATGTTTCAGGATTTTGTGAATCAGGAGCTTTAGAGCAATTTGATAGTCAGTGATGAAGCCCAGAGAGATTTGGACATTTACTGAGGTAATTCTTCTGGCAGGAGAGCTGGGAGGAGGGATAAGGAACTGTCTGTGCTCTGGCAGTTTGACCATTTGTGACAGATGGACAGAGGGAAGAGAAAGGAGAAGCTGATAACCACAAAAGTGGAGAAAGGTTTTTGGAGAGAGAGATGTGTGGGAAGAAAATGATAAGTCAAAATAAATAAAACTGCAGAGGCAACACTTGCAAAGGCAACAAAACCTGTTTTATCTTCAAAGTGAAAAAAATAAAACCAAACAAGCAAACAAACAATTGCTTACAGGTGGGAGGTAGGTGTCCTGGAAAACAGTTCCAGAGCCCATCAGGTCTGGGTCAGTAGCTCCAGAGTCCCAGTGCTGATGTGAGCAAGTAAATTCAGAAGGTTGCTCTTCAACCAAAACGCCCTTCCGTGTTGTTCAAAGAGGTTGTAGTCAATAAAATCAAGATAGTTATGCATGGGGAGACCAAAATGATCTCGCCTTCTAGGCAACGGGCCTTTTATCACCAGAGCTGATGTGTTTAGATGGGCTGTGGGAGTTTGCAGTGCTTGCAAAACTAGACGGTCTCTGTTTGCTGCTGTATGTTTCAGCAATATCAATTTCACTTCAGGTGTTAATGGAGGCATGGCATCTATACCAAGTAGCTCTTCCAACTTTGCTTATAAATAATTTATTCCTCCAGGGTGGCGGGCAGACAAACGCTGGAAGAGTAAGACGAACTTTTGGCGGCGTTGGAAGAAACTTGGCAGGTGCCTAGTGCTTGGGTTTACCTGTGGGTGCCTGCCAGCTGTGATTTGTCCTTTGGTACTCCTTCAACAGCAGGAGCTCTTGAGCTCTGTTCAGATCTGGGACACATTAGGCAATACATTAGGGGACAGACTGCCTGGAAAAGGCAAAGGATGATCCAAAAACTGAGAAGGAAAGGAGCCGAGCAGAGGTCTGGAAAATAAAGAACCTCAAATATGAAGTTAACTAGTCTGTAGCACAGTGGCCCCAAATTGAGGTTAAATAAGCACCATTGCTCTGCAATGACTGCTGAACAACCCTGTCCTCAGTGTTGAATTAACGCCATGTTGTGGTTGCAATAGGAGTATGTCTCAAGGAAGGATTTGAAATGAATATACCTATTCAAAGGTGATTGACTGTGCACCAAAGACGAGAGGAATTGGAGCACAGAAGTTACTGTAGGAGAAAACAGGCTACAGTCATTGGCAACAGCATAGAACCATAGCATGCCTGGTGCTTTAGCACAGGCAGGAGCAGACCAGTGTTTGAGTGCTGAAATTAGCAGGGGGACATAACGTGAAGACCTTAGGATTACTCTGGCTTTTTGATCTTTCCCAAGTCTCCCTAACACAAATCTGCTATCGCTTCAGATCACAGATGGGGAAAGCTTGAGGAAAAAATTGCAACCCATTCACTGAGGAATGAATTGTGGTAACTTGAAGGGAGAAGAGGAAGGGTCTCCCATGAACCCATTAGTAAGACAGCCTTGCGGGACAGCCACACGGCAAGGCCACACACAGAAGTGATATCGGCAGGCCTGAATTCTTGTGATGGGTACAGAAAATGTTGCCAGGGAAGTGCATAAGTTTCCTCTGACAGACCTGTGAACTTCTTTTCATTTGCTTTTAGACTGCTTAAGCCGTCTTGGCCTGACCCCTCTCTTTCTGTCAGCTGTGGGGAAGGATGAACATTCAGAGTCCATCCTGCACTACTGTCAGCACATGGTACGTTTCACAGTAATGGCTCTTCAGAAGCATGGAGGTGATGGCATTACATAAAGGAAAAAGTATTTGTAACCCTGGCAAACATAAAAGCCACCTTCCATTGCATCTCATCACTAAGAAGGAGAATAATTCAATGCTGCTTAGATACATATCATTAAAAGCCAAGGTGCTACCCCCAGAACGCAGATGAGATGTACACAGAGCTTTAAGTCTGAACCACGTGGTCTTAATTCAGCTCCAAGGAGCGGTGTTTGAAGGAAAAAGAGAAGTAAATAAGGAGGAACTGCAAAAACAAGTAGGCAGGCCTAAGAACAACCAGAAATATGCAAAGCCTGATCCTCGGGATAAACAAAGCAATACCAAAACCAGCCTGATTTGGGCTATAAGACAGAGAAAGCCTAGAACCAGAAGCCAAGGCTAGGTACCTCCCATGTTTGGGGAAACAGAATCTTACAGCCATATACACACACAATTGTACACCAGAGAAATACCTGACTTCAGCAGCAGCTTGTCCTCTGACACCAGGAAGCCAGAAGCAACCCCAATCCAGAGCATCAGGCACTCCTCTTGGGAAATGGTAGAGCTGAGGGCAAGACAGGGCTATGGGTGGAGACCCCAGCTGAGGCTGGTCAGAGCCATTAAGGCCTATTGGTGCCTTCAGGGCCCTGCTATACAGACATAAAGACCACTTGAGACCTTAGTACTGGTAAATTGAGCAGCTCAATGAAAACAGTAATAAGAACAAGAACTCTCTTTTGGTATGCAGAGGCTTTATAGCTGCAGATTTATAATCCTTCCTCTATCTGAGCACAGTACAGTTTGAGCTATCTCAGTGAACAGCCTCTCAAGAGAAGGTGGAGTAGGACTATTTGCCAAGAAATCGTGGTCTGCAAGAAGCCTTACCAGCAGTGTTGGTGACGACCTTGCCCTTAAAGTCTCAATATTCCCTGTGAACTAAGTGGGGAGAAGCACTTCTCCATCCTGGAATGTATATTCCAAGCATTGCCGTGGGTTCTCGTAGCAGATCATTCAGAAGGCCCACAGAGGGGAAGGACACCTCACAGCTATACCTTTGACTGCTGTAAAAATGGTTCTAAGGCTACCATCAAAGTCAGCTTCCCTGCTGTGCAATCAGTGAGATGGCTACTGTAAGCACTAGCTGAACCATGCACCAAGATTTGCTCAGTATGCCATCAGATGTGTCATAGAAGTTGTAGGAATGGATAGCTGGAGCAAGCAGTGCTCTGCAGGATGCTCTGCCATCACAGCAGAGCGACATGATGTATTGAACTGCATGGCAGAGGCCTGTCATGCTCATTTACTAAACAATTTCTTAAATCTTTGCTGTGGCTCCTGTTGCATTACACTATTAATAGTTAGCCATCTGCCTGCACTGCCTAGACCAAGATATCTCTGGAATGTTGCTTATCTGAAGGGAGAAGGGAGGATAAAGGGAGAACAGCAAGCTGGGCTACTGCTACAAATTGGGTGGGTGCAGAGAAAGTATACTGATGTTGAGCCAAGTGTAACAGAGAGGAGGAACACACTCCTTTTATAACTGTTCTTACTGTTTTAGGACATGAGTGCCATCCTGCAGCTAGAGGGGAAGAGCACAGCTACTTACAGTGCTATGATAACCAGTGCTGGGGAGCTGAGCATCGGCTTGGGAGATATGGACATCCACCAGCAGATCACAGAGCAATACGTATGCACGCCAGCTGATTTGCAACCTTCTGCTTATGAGAAGCAGTGTGGAGGTGTGACAAAAGCCAGCTAGTAAAGTAGTACCAGGAGGGAGTGGGTGTGCAGAGGGAACATGGGCATTCCTGAAGTTAACCCCAGGTATTGGCCACTGAGATTGCAGCGTGGCAAGCTACCAGAGGTACCTGTTACTGCTTACCCGGATGGAACGTCTTCATATTTCTGTTTCATAAGAAGTCACCATTGCTATCATCCCATGAGATGTAGGCCAGAATCCCCTGCACTGATGAATTTCAATTAACCTATCATTTTTGGCTTTTTAAGGTCAGCAGTAAATCCTGCCCACCTGCAGAAATTATATTTCCCCCTTTTAAGAAAAAAAACAAAAGTAGACAGAACACTGCCTAAAGTAAGTTTTCCTGTTCCGCTCCCACCCCACCATCCCTGTTGTTTCTCCATGCTGAGTTGTACAAACAGGTGCTGCTCCTCAGCACGTCCAGCCCTTGGAAACATCAGGGCTAATGGAAGCAGTAATTGCAGATTGATTTGGTGAAACCCCCATCACTGCACCCTCCTCCCTACTCGTTCTGCTGTCAACAGAACAAATCCTGCACTTCATGACTAGCAGTGACATGAAAGTTAAGTGCAATTTACTTATTGGTGGGCTTTTAGTGAGGGAAAAATATGGTCACTGCTCCCACTTCCATCCCCACCCTGCCTCTCCCAAGCTCTGGCACAGAAAACCATTACATGACAGATTAGTTCTCCTGAGTTTTACAAACCAGTTGTGGCCAATGGAAATTGTGATCCAATCTTCTGCTGCAAAGTGCATTTTGGCAGCCCTTCTTTCAGCCAGGATTAGCAGAAACACAGGAGGGAGGTGTGCAAGAATGCCTGTAGTGCAGGCCTGGTGTTTAGGCTGTGGTCGTGAAGCCTCAGAGAGGCAAGAGAATGAGCTGCAGCTCCTCACTCCATCGTCAACCTGCTATCTAGAGAAGTACTGTAGCCACTAGATATACAACTGGACAAGGCAAGAGCAGACCAAGGGAAATTTAACATGATAAAAAAACAAAGAGCCAATCTGTGTGCCTTCACAAGAGGATGACTTGTCTTCCTCCACCTAAATAGGGAGCTACAGGCCAAAAGCCCTCATCTCACTGCGGCTGTTAGCTCTGGGGCTGTTCAGAAGGGGCTCTGCCTGTCAATGATGGGGAGCAGAGAACAAGAAGGGGAAGAGATGAGATAAATGGAAACATCCAGCTTCCTTAAGGAATCGCTTTTTTATGTTCATTCCTGTGTTTAAGAGCTGTGAAAACCCTGCATCCTGAGTATGACCAGGAATCATTTTGTCTCTCTGCAATGACTCGGCCTGTCTCTGCTCTGTGTCTTGGATTTTGACTAGGTGTCCCAGTTCAAGGAGAACCTGTGCCGGGCCCCACTGGTTTGCATTGATGGAAATGTGCCTCTTTCCACTATCCAATACATCTGCCAGCTCGCTAAAGATCATCAGCTAGCAGGTAAGGAGAACCCACCCAGCCCTGGCCCCATGGCTCCTATGTGTGTGTGCACCAGGGTGCTCCACATGATCTGAGCACTTTCCACTCGTTGGTGGAATTATCCAGCCTGACATGCTGTGTTACCCACTGCTCCTTTCCATACACTGCTACTCCATTTTAAATGGATGAAACATTTCTGCTTTCTCTGAGTTTATCTCATTCCGCAGCTAAGTCACATCTGCTGTAATGTAGGAGCTGGAGCCCTTCGGCACTGCCAGAAGGACAAAAAAAGCTGTTCTCTTTGCCTTTAATCCCAAGGCAAGCACAGATGTGCGTGCTTCTGCCACTCTGAGCAGTGATGGAGTTTTCTTTTCAGAACAAGTGCTGAAGCATCATTTGGGAGGGCTTCTCTTCCACCTTCCATAAAATCCAGAGCTCCTCCCTGGCATGCTGAGGACACTTTACAAGGCTTCCCAAACCTCTGCAGTTTCACCTTCATTTTTAAGAGCAAATCCTGAAGAAGATGATGTTCTTAATATGTGGCAGAGGTTGCCAAAGCAGATAAAGGGAGTAACAGGCCCAAAGACTGATTATATCATTCCAGAGCCAGAAACAACTTTGTTATTGCTGAGCAGCAAAGAGGAAAACTGGGGAACCCTGGACACCAGTGTGGGGGAAATCATCTTTAGGTTTCTGATACTCTGCAAAACAGCCCCAGCTGTACAGATCACATTAAGCCTTCTGCACTGCATCCTGCTCAGATACAGGAAAAAACCACTGGTTCATCAGTTAATTAACCAATTGCAATCTTCCTTTAAAGTGTGCTACGAGCCGACAGATGAGAACAAGGCCTCTAAGCCATTCCTCTCAGACAGCTGGAAAGCACTTACGTACATTTGCCCCAACCTACAAGAGCTAAAAGCAATAAACCGGACTCTTGGGAACCCTCTGCCAGCAGGTATTGAACACTCACAAGAGTCAGTTGTGCTGACTTTGCTTATTTCACATAATCTAGATCAGGAAAGAGCATTTTCCTCCTCTCTCCCATTTCAATCACACTGGGTTATAACACAGCAGGAATTCATGAGCAGTCTTGGCATCTTCCACCCTTCAGCCATCTCTGTGTGGGTTGCTTGGCCCAGGCCAGACCAATGATCAATCAAAGAGCACAGCAGGCCTAGCGTGGCTCCTTGTGCAAACCAAGAGGTCTGTTTTCCTCACTGTGTCACCGAAATAAGAGCAATCTCTAGTTTATAAATATCTCAGTGACACAAGATGTTCTGAGGGCACCTGCCCCCACACTACCATTCTTTGGGGAAATGAAATACCATACTGTATGCAAGCGGGATCCCAAAAGCATTAAAACATGGAAGTCATGCTTCAGGATGGTGTTTTTAATCTCTATAGACATGTGTAGTTCCAGGGAAGCATACGATTGACAGTATGGAAATCTAACACTGGAAAATCGTGTTTTCCCATGAATAAAAGGAAAAAATATCACATTTTCAGTAGTGCTCATAAATAGGAGCACCGTGTAGGCTGCTCCTATTTACAGTCTGCCAGCCCACAGAGAGACCCACTGAGATCCTTCAAAGTTACACCCTAGCTTTTCCTCTTCTCTGTCTAAAGAGGCACCATCCAGGCTGGAGGACATTGTCAAGATGGCAGCAGCCTTGGCCTGCCCTTTGCTGTCCCACCTGTGCTGTGTGATCGTGACCCTCGGTTCTCATGGCGTCCTCCTGTGCGGCAGGAGCCTGGGAGGGAGTATCTCTCTTCGTCCAGCACCTCACGACCAGGTAAGGGAAAACTAACTCAGAGCTCTCGGCAGCTTCTGTCTGGGACTGCAGAGCATGATTACTATTTCTGGTGGTGAAGCGGTGATGCTGGGAAACGTGGCATCAGTGCTGGCAAATGTTCGTGTTTGTGGGTGGAATGCACAGCTCTGACGATTAGTGAAGAAAACTGAGTTGTCTGTCCTGGCTCCTGGCAGCAGTGCTTATAGCCAGCTCATTTTACATGTGCTTTCCCTGAATATTCATGACTGCAAGCTTCATTTTCAGGAACTTAAATCACTGATCTCCTTTGAAGTGTGAAAAAAAAAAGATTATTAAGATTATTGGCTTATTGGCTTATTTTTGTTTCCCTTTTTTGGCATCTATGCATGCTTGGATGACACCAGCCCCAACAGGCCACATCAGCTTGAGCAGTGCTCACTGTCCTCCCTCTCTCCCCAGACTGCTGCTGCCAGCCTCTGTGCCACCCACTACCCTGCCATCCCTATCAGCAGGGAGGAGATAGTCAACGTCTCAGGAGCTGGTGACAGGTACATTGCTAACTTCTCTATTCCCCAGCTACATGTGGAACCATCCTAACATGATTTCTTTTAAATTCTACTACAAAGATAAACTATGTTCTGTTGCTTGAGGAGCAGGCACAAGAGCAGGACCGGTTACTGTGATTCCTTGCAATGCTCACTAGAAATGTCTCACTGAGCATCTTGAAGCCCACTTTGTTCTTATTAGCTTTACTTTTGTTTAAGATCCAAGCCCTCCATGGCCATCTAGTATTTTCTGGATTACTCTGGGCTGAGCTGCTGAAAGCTGAGTAAACCACTGCACATCAAAGCACCCTTACCAGCTAACTAATTTACCTCCAGTGGAAGTAGGACTGATGTTCAAGAGTTGCCCTATGAAAGCACTCCATCAGGCTCTGCACTTGCCTCTGGCAATAGCTTGTGCTTCAGAAGAGTCTGCTGTGCAACTCGCCTGCCTGTTTTCACACTGCTGCACATAGGGATAGGAAATGACACATACTATTCCTAGCCTCAGTGATCCATTCTCCGTCTGTCAGGGAAGTATTTCATTATGCTCCTTGTTAACTTGTCAAACTCTATATAGCAGTCAGGTTTAATTTAATTAAAAAATCTGGTGGATTTTTTAATTATTATTTATTTAGTTATTTAGTTATTTTGCTTCGTGTGCTGCAATAATTGATTCTCTCCTTTCATTGCCTTACGCTAGACCAAAAGGCCACATCTGACAGATATTTCCTTTCAGTTTTCTTCTCTTACCTACCAGTAACTCAACATAGCAGTATCTCTCCTTTTTTTCTTATTTGGGTGAGCAGAATAAAAAGTCATTTTTGTAATAACTCAATACTTTAGTCAGGATCAATCAGTATCTTCTTGCCAAGCTAATTCATCCACTTAACACCAGAATCCTTCTTTACTTCTCATATCCTAAACTGCCTCTAAGGTGAGTTGGCTGTACTCAGCACAGCACTATGAAGGAGGATGCCATGTTGTGCAATGCTGTAGAGCCAAACACAGCAGTGGTGGAAGTTCACGGAGTCTCTGAATATTGGGAAATGAATCCCATATTGATTTCTTCTCCTGAAATCCCATTCCTCAGAGTCTCCAGGTTCATGCAGGAGTTTTCAAAGCACTCTTGTTTGTCCTGGAGTGTCCTTCTGGCATCCCTTGGCAGCTTCTCTGAGCTCCTGTTGCATTGAACAGTGCCAGAATGGGCCAGAAGTGCTCTCTCTTTGGCATACAAGCAGATGAAACAGCCTGGCCTGCTGCCTCCTCCAAGGGACCATGCAGCAGGCTACAATCCAGGGCTAGACTCACAGCTCAGCCTTGAGAGCCCTAGTCCTTCCAAAGCACTGTGTCAGGGATGCTGATCCAGGAGGCCCCAGCCCTGCTCCTCTCCCAAGGCTCTCCTGTCCTTGGAGGTGCTGCCCTGCGGCTGTTTGCTTCCTGCACCCAGCTGCCCTGGCAACATAACACTGCCTGCCCGCACACGGCATCGCTAGGGGATGCACCCCCAAATGTTTATTCTCAGTCCCTGGAGCTGTTGAGAGATGGAATGGTTTTGGAAACCACAATCTTCTGTGCCTTTGTTAAGGAGAAGAAAAAAGAAAAGAAAAAAGAATGATACTGAGGTAATTAGCGAGAGTGCAGAAAAGCAGTCATTTTCCCTTTCACACAGATTAGCTCATTAATCCTCCCCACTGCCATGTTTTCTTGCCCTTGCTTCCTCTAGTCTCAAATGTCATTATCTTCTCCCTTCACCTTCCCTTCTCCTTTGTCCTTCCCCGGTTTCCTAGCATCACTCCGAGTTTGGCTACAGACAAATGCTGGCTGTTCCCACCAGCAGCACCCTGCATGTCCCCATGCCTCAGCAGAGCTGTCTTCTGCAAGACAGGCAGGTGATAGCATCACTTCTGATGCCTCCTTGCTGCCTGTGGGTTCAAGTACCTGTTGTTCAAGCACTTGCAGCATTCTTACTGGCTAATCTCAAATGGACAGCCACAGAAGAAGCTGACAGAAATCTGAATCCAAAATCTCATTTCACCTTTGGATTTTTTTTTCCCATCCTCTCTCACATTACATAGGGAAACCTACCTCTCTGCCCATCTACACCTTCCCAATGGGGGTAAGGAGGGAATGTAATTAGGTTTCACCAAGGAGCAGAGAAGTGACAAAATAATTGAAGAGGAAGGGAAAAATAGGTTCTTGCCTTTGTAGACGCCCTTTCTCCAGTCTGTCTTGGAGAACTGGGAGGAAAAGAAAATGGGGTGGAACGGGGTGTGACATCAACTTCTCAGATGAGAGGCAAATAAAATGCAAATCAATGGCACTATTTGTTCCTCCAAATTTTAAAATAAATATAATAACCCCCCACAAACTTCTTTTCACCTCATTCCTACTCTGCTTCTGTAAGCATTGATCTGGATTCATAGGATCATTAATGTTGGAAAAGACCACAAAAATAATTGAGTCCAACCATCAACCCACCACCACCATGCCCTCTAACCACGTCCCTCAGATGGGTTGTATTCCAGCCAGCCATGTTCCTGAGGCCAAAGCTGTTCCCAGGGCTCAGAATTGCTGTTCTTTCTCTCCACAGTTTAATGGCAGGAATTGCTGCAGGGATGCTTGCCAACCACGACACAGACACCTGTGTCCGGATGGGCCTGCTGGCTGCACGCCTGTCTCTCTGTTCCTATGAGCCCATTTCCCCAGAAATCAGCACGTCCACCATCAGCCAGGAACAAGTCCAGAGCAAGCCCTGGCCAGAGGCAAAGGTATGGAAGCTGGACTAGATTGACATCGCTTTCTCATCCATCACCTCCTCATGCACCCAGCAGTACTGTCTCCAGGAATTAGGCCGTGTTTTCTGTTTCAAGCTCAAAAGCTGACTAGAGGACTTGAGCTGGTACACACTGCTTTTTAGGAGGTGAAGTCTCAATGGAGTGCATCCGGCATCAACTTGTATTGCACTGTTCACGTTCACGTTCTCCTATTGTTACTTCCTCTCTCTCATGAGTTACAACCACTGCTTTAGTCTTCTGTCTGCTGCCTGCTAATAGTTTATCTCACATTCCTATGGGGAACACTCACCTGTTTTGGTTTGGTGTAAACCATCACGGAAGGAGGCCCCAATCCAGGGAACTTTTTTGTAAAGACTGGTTTCTGATCCTCAGATCTCCTATTTCCCTGAAGTTGCAGTCCCTCACATCATCGTTCATTACCATGGTAGCTCCTCTGTCACTGACTCCCATATCTCCAGGACCATGTCTTCAGGCGGGTCCAGCAGCTTCTCACTCCTGTTTCTCTCCAGGAGGTCTCATGGACCACAACCAGTGCAGCTGACAGGGACGTAATGCTGTATGACAACCTGATAGGCCTTCCCAAGCTAGCCAGTGAGTGTTGCATTTTCTTGGTCATTTCCAGGGAGGAGGGGAAGCACAACCCTTGTTTACAGATGGCCACACAAGCTGTGTAGCTCAGATGACTCAGCCACATTCACAGTGAGTTTGTGGCAAAGCCAGGAACAGAGAAGTGACCCTCTCCAGGATAGGACTGCACAGCAATCCCTCTGCTTTTAACACCTCCAGCATCTTTATTACTAAGGACAGCTCTACTTAGGTCAGTTTGGTAGGAAGTCTGGCCACTGCCTTCTGACAAGCAGCTGGCAGAGCCAACTTGCCTGAGGCTGAGCCATTCCCATCCAGAGGTGAGGACAGTGGTCACAAGAACTCACCCTTGGTCCACAGGGAACACCTAGTGGGCAATTACAAATGCCCAAGAGAGGGCTTTAAAAGACAATGGATGAGGGGTTCATTGGGTTTTTCTCCTCTGCCAGCTGTTCATTCCAGAAGGCTTGTAACAACTCATCAGCTTGGAGTCTGACACCTTTCCATCAAATTTGGCTGGGATGGGCTGAGAGGGTCTGAGGTCTGTGACAGTGCAATGACAAAGCTCTGTCACATCAGTAATATCTTCTCAGGGTATCAAAGATAAAAATACAGCAGATGCCTTTATGGAGAAGAAAGGGATTCACACACTGACCAGCAGCCCCCCTTTATCAAGGCCTCAGCTGAAATGCTGTGCTTACACCACACATAGTACCCATCACTGAGAGAATCTGGGTGGCCTGGTGGGAGTGTGCTGGGCTGTTTGGGAGTGCAGGGATGGGGACAGGCCCCCACAAGCAGCCTGGTTAGCTCACAGGAGGGGAGGTGGGACATGGCAGGGGCGGGGGAAAAGAGCTGTGCGCCGGTGCTATAAAAGTGACATCCAACCAGTGCTGGGGAAGAGAGGCAGCCTCAGCTTCAGCTCCTGTTCCCAAGCCTCATTGAGCAGGGCATCCCCGAGCCAATCCAGGTCCTGAGGATGGAGGTCTGGGTGCTGACAGCCGCTGCCCTGCTGCTGGCACAGCTCTCCCTGGCCCCAGCACACATAGAGGCGCTGGGGGAGTGGGCAGCTCTCCCAGCAAGACACCTCGGAGCTGGGGGACCCACAGAGAATCATCGGCCAGCTGGAGATGGAGGGGACAACCAGGCGTACGGCAGCCACCCCCAGGTCGCAGTGTGGGAGGCTCTGGCAGAGCACCACCCTACCTCTGGGGCTCCCTGTAAGGCCACAGGCAGCAGTGCACGGGACCTCCCCAGCAGGCCCCGCAGGAGCCCACCACAGCCCTTCCGCAGCAGGAGCCTGGGGCTGAGCCATCATCTGAAGGGCTATGGGAAGTTCAACAGTGACACGGTAAGCACAGGGCATGCCTGCCCATCACCCAGGGCACAGGCAGGCCTCACAGCACCTCTCCGGCGGAGCAGGATGTCCCCAGGGCTCAGCCCTGGGTCATAAGGGGATGCTGCTGGGTGTTGTTCTCCTTTAAATCAGTAAAGTGATGGAAAGCCTGCACCGGGAGATGAGCTGCCCCCCCCGGGCTGTTGGCATTAGGCTGAGCTTGCTGCCTCCCCTGCAGCACTCCTGTCGCGGCATCCAGAGCCGGCCCTGCCAGAAGCCTTCGGACTGCGGAGGCTGCCTGGGGCTTTACACCTGCAGGCCACCCGGCACCTGTGGACTGAAGGCTGTCTCCCGGCAGAGAGGTGAGCAGTGCCTGTGGTGTTGTGTGGTTTGTGTGCTGCCGCAAGGCTTCAGCTAGCATGGCTGCTCTCTGGGCTTTGTCTTCGCAGGGGGGTTCATGCAGAGCATCCAGGGGCACGCCGTCCCAGAGCAACGCAGCTCAGTGTGAAGCTGTAGGGGCTGTCCTGCTGCTGAGACCATCTCCTGCTTGAGTTTCATGTTCAGTCCTTCATTAAACAGCTGTAAAAGGTTCTTTCTCTGTGCTTTTCATGCTGTTAGACACTCCTGGATACTGTATGCTGGGTTTGAGCCCCACATTCCTTACTGCTGCCAACAAGGCACTCACCCCTCCACCACCCTGCCTACCTGCCCATTTCTGCCACCACCACCACCACCACAATCCATTTCCACTGTTTGCTGGGTCCTATACCCAGCAAAGAAAGGGGCTGCTGATGTACGAAACTTTGGCTTCTGAAGCCTTCTGATCCCTTCAAATCCCCTCCTTTGCGAGTGGAATTAGGCTCTGCTGACCCTATCATTGGTCACCATGGCCCTCAGATGTGGGGAAGAGGCACTTCCAAACCCTCCAGCAGTCGCGCACGGCACATTGCAGAACTGGGCTGCCTGCAGTGAGGCATTCCAGCACACAGCCTGTCCCTGACACTCCCAAAGCAGAGGAGGAGATCTCCATTCAGTCCTGCATTGAAGACCACTGAGGGATTTCTTTCCTCTCAGCTTCAGCCAACCCCAGGCCTGTGGAGAGCCTCAGTGAAGATAGGTGAGCAGCAGCATGTGGCTCCTTAGGGGAGCTGACATCCTCATTTTGTCTCAGCAGCTTACCCAGTGTTAGAATGCTTTCTAATGCCACTGAGATGTCACCAGAGGAGAACCTGCTCGGCCTGACGGGAGTCTCCACAGCCAGACCCCGCAGCTGAGCTCATCCTCAGGCTCTCTATGCACGCAGCTTGGGTGAGGGCACAAGGTCATCGGGCTCCAGAGCATGCAGGCATGGCCAAGCCAAGGGCTCAGCCACTAGATGTCTCCTCCAGTCCATAAAGGCAGGTGGCAGACACACCACAAAGACACCCCAGGGGCTGCACACCTTTTAAACCACTCACTTTTAATTATGCTGCATAAGGAAAAGACTCTCCTCGTGCCAGGACCCGATGCAGCCAGCCTGGCAGCTGGCAGGCTGATCACATCCTCAGTAGGTTTAGTGGTTCCCTCTCACCCTCAGAAGCTCCTCCTCATCAGTCCATACAATCCCTGCAGTTCTCAGCATCTTTGCACTGCAGAGACAGGTCCACACAACTCCATTCCTCCCATCCTCGGTGCTCAAGCTCTGCCAGCTCAGTCCTGTGGCAGTCCCACCGCCGTCCTGCAGCACCAGGCGGGGAGGAGGCAGGGCGAGAGGCATCGGTTAATATTTGTTCTAACCCCAATATAAATAGAAAAATACAGCAAAACAAAGAACTGATTAGCTAAGGGATCCGATCTGCTGGGCTGTCTACAACGTGCTAATGCAGAGTTCAGAGTGCTTGGTCCAGTGCATAGTACTGTCGATATCCAGAGACCTGTCCCAGCAGCCCCACTGCTGTCGCATCGTCCTGTGGCACTGCACGTCTGTGTGAGCGCGTCCTGGCCACGGTCAGCTTGCCCAAGGCTGTGGGCCCCTAGGAGCAGGTCAAATGGGAATGGTGGATACATCTGATTTGTTGATGTTAAATGGTAAAGCCATTCTCTTCTGTGGAATGAGGATGTGCTTCGCTCTTTACTTTTTGTGGAGGAATTTCATTTTGCTGCCTGAATAGATGGAGAAAGGAAAAAGGGTTTCCCACAGTGACAAGCAAAATAAGTGTCACTCCCCACTACTGTCCCAGCAAACCTGTACAGAGAAATGCTGTGGCTGCCAGCCCCAGGTCCTTACCCAGCCCGTCACCCTGCAAAGCTGGAAGCAGGTGCCTGCAGCACGGGCACAGCCCTGACCATAGCCTGGGAGCAGCACTGCAGCCTGGGGCCCTGCGGGCCTCCAAGCACACCACCTAGACCCCATTTGTCCAGCAGACTTGGAAGGAGAAGGTATTACTGAGCTCACTTAGCTAAGTTACATGCTTAAGAGGCAAGGCCACCGGTCTCATGGACAATGCTTCTCCTTTAATGGTCACGAAATACTCAAGGTCTGAGGATCTCTTAGCCATGGTGTTCAACCAAGAGCTTCTAATCTTGGTCTGGAGCTCTCATTACTAGAACTCCTCTACAATTCAAAATGGATTCAAGCAAGAAGAAAATGCACAAGCAGTGGAAACAGGGACAGGTACTGCGGGAAGAGTATAAGGAAGTTAGTAGGCTATGTAGGGATTGGGTCAGGAAAGCTGAGGCCCAGCTTGAACTACACTTGGCAAGGGATACCAAGAACAAGAAGAAAGGCTTTTACAGATATCTCAACCAGAAAAGGAAGTCCAAGAGGGCATACTCCTCCCAGTGAGTGAAACAGGCAGGCTGGTAGCAACAGACAAGGAGAAGGGTGAAGTACTTAACTTCTTTTGCCTTGGTCTTCTCTGATAATTGCTTGTCACACAGCCCTTAAATATTTGGTTTGGTAGGAGAGGATTCAAGAAGCAACACTCCTCCCACTGTAAGCAAAGATCAGGTTTGTGACTGCCAGAGGAACCTGAACATCCACAAATCTATGGCTCACAATGAGATGCATCCCAGGGTTCTCAGGGAATTGGCTGATGTATTTGCCAAGCCATTCCCTATATTTGAAAAGTCGTGGCAATCAGGTGAAGACCCTGGTGACTGGAATAAAGGCAACATTACCAACCTGTCAGTCTCATCTCTGTGCCAGGAAAGATCGTGGAGGAGATCCTCATGGAAGCTATGCTAAGGCACATGGAAGGCAGGGAGATGATATGGGAGAATCAGTGTGGCTTCACCAAGGGCAAATTCTAAAACCTAGTGGCCTTCTATGATGGTGTCACTGCATCAGTGGACAAGGGAAGAGCCACCAGTGTCGTCTATCTGGACTTCAGTAAGGCCTCTGACACAGTACCCCACTGCATCTTCTCTCCAAATTGGAAAGATAAGATTTGATACTGTTTGATGCAGGAAGAAATGGCTGCAGGATTGAGTGCAAGGGTGGTGGTCCATTGCACAATGTCTGGATGGAGATTAGTGATGAGTGGAGTCTCCCTGGGATCGGTGCTCAGACCGATACTCTTCAATATCTTCATCAGTGATACTGACAGTGGGGTCAAGTGCACCCTCAGCAAATTTGCTGATGACACCAAGCTGTGGGGTGCAGTCAACACACCAAAGGGATGAGATGCCACCTAGAGGGACCTAGGCAGGCTTGAGCAGTGAGCTCAGGTGAACCTCATGAAGTTCAACAATTCCAAATACAAGAACTTCCACTTGGGTCAAGGTAACATCCAATACCAATACAAGCTGGGGGATGAAAGGATTAAACACAGCCCTGCCGAAAAAGATCTGGGTGTACCGGTGGATGGCAAGCTGAACATGAGCTGGCAATGTGCCCTCACAGCCAAGAAGGTCAACCATATCCTGGGCCGTGTCAAAAGAAGTGCGGTGAGCAGGGCAAGGGAGGTGATCCTGCCCCTCTTCTCTGCACTGGTGAGATTTCATGTGGAGTATTGAGTCCAAATATGGAGTCCTCAGTACAGGAGAGACATGGATCTGTTGGAGCAGAGTCCAGAGGAGGGCCAGAAAAATGATCCAAGGGATGGAATGAAATGATCCTCACCCAAGTGAGGACAGACTGGGCGATCTGGGGCTGTTCAGCACGGAGAAGAGAGGCAGCAAGGTGACCTGAGAGAGGCCTTTCAGTTTCCAAAGGGAAGCTACAGAAAAGAAGGGAAAGACTCTTTAGCAGGGTCTGTGGTGACAGAACAAGTGGAAATGGCTTCAAGATTAAAGAGGGGAGATTTACGTAGGATATAAGGAGAAAGTCTTTTACAGTGAGGACTGTGAAGCACTGGAATGGGTTGTCCAAAGATGTAGTTGATGCCTTGTCCCTGGAGACTTTCAAAGTGTGGCTGGATCAGGTCCTGAGCCACCTGATCTAGCTGTAGGTGTCCCTATTCATTGCAGGGAAGTTGGACCAGATGGCCTTTAAAGGTCCCTTCCAACTCTAAGGATTCTGTGATTCTATGATTCAGCCTTAGGATGCTCCTGGGCAATTCCCACCATTGACCCTTCACAGAAAACCTGAAGTCTATGGAGAATGTGTTGCTCATCCCAGCAGAAACTGCTTTTACCTCTCCTGAGTCACTGTTTACTCAGTTTCCACCTCACATCTACCTGTATCCTTTAGGATACACATAGCTCAGAGCCCACATTTTGATTCTCCCCAGCCTCCACGCTGGAGGCAGACCAACAGCACATCAGAAGCTGGGATACATGGCTAGGCACTAACGACTTCAGGACTCAGTTGTTAACAGAGCCCTGCTACCCGTCAGGAGCTCCTCTGCTGCCAAATCTCAAGGCAACAAGAACAAGCTCTGTGAGAAGCCGGTAGTCTTGCTGGTTCCTTACCAAGTCCTTTCAAGAACCGATTGACTCCACTCTGCTCCCCACTGGGAAGTGTTTCCAGGTACTCCTGAGCCCGTACCTCAAACAGACCTGCAGGAAAAAGGAAATCAACAACTTTTATTTTGCTGTCCTATAAATAAAAGAGAGTGCATCTGAAAACACATTATCCTAGCTTACTGGTACACTTGTACAAAGGAACAGTGTACCCAGCCTCCCCAACTCACTGAGTGCACACGTAGGACAGGAGCTCTGGTCCTTGGCTGTAGGACTCCCAGCACATAAGCCCTGCTATGACCTCCTCCCCACCACCGTAAGGCTGACTGATTTTTCTGTCTTACAAAGGGAGAGACAAAACCTCCATTTACTTTGCTACAAACACAGCCTGCACCAGCACTTACAGAATCATGGAATCATAGAATGGTTTGGGTTGGAAAGGACCTTTAAGATCATGTAGTTCCAACTCCCCGCTACAGGCAGGGACAGATCCTTCTAGACCAGGTTGCTCAAAGCCCCATCCAGCCTGGTCTTGAATCCTTCCATGGAGGTGGCATTCATAACCTCACTGGGCAACCTGTTCAAGTATCTCACCATCCTCATAGTAAAAAATTGCTTTCTCATATCTAGTCTAAATCCTCTTCCAGTTTAAAGCCATTTCCCCTCATCCTGTTGCTACATGCCCTTATAAGAAGTCCCTCCCCAGCATTCCTGTAGGCCCCCTTCACGTACAGGAAGGCCGCTATAAGGTCCCCCCAGAGCACTCTCTTCTGAAGAGCCCCAGCTCTCAGCCTGCCCTCATTGGAGAGGTGCTCCAGCCCTCTAATCAACTTTGTGGCCCTCCTCTGGACCCACTCCAACAGCTTTCCCATCACCTAAACCGGCACGGCCCTTGCACAGGCACTGCAGCCTCAGCCCATGCTGCTGGAGCTGGTGGCATCTCCTGCCCCTCCTGCAAGTGACAGCAGAGGTTCCAGGAATACAGAGCCCTGGCAGAGCCCCTCACCTCTGACTCCCTGCTTCCTCAGCTCCCGTTCCTGGATGAAGCCCCCGAACATCTGAGTCTCCATGAAGACCTCCAGGAAGCGCCGGAGGCTCTTGGAAGAGACGGACTTGCGGAAAGCCTCACGCTGCAGAGTCCGCTCCTCTCGCTCGCTGGGGGTCAGGAAGAGGGAGTAGTGGCCCACGATCTCCACAAAGAAACGGACAAAGGCCTCGGACACCACCTCGTTCAAAGGGCTGGTCTCTGAGGAGAGGAGCAAGAGGCAGCAGTGAAGACAACACCATAAGGATGTGCTAGGAAAAAATGTGTTCTCTGTTACTCATTTGTATACACAAAGCCATACCAGCCTTGGGTACAAACAGAAAAGGACTGGGCTGCTATTATTTTGGAAGTAAACCAGCTTTGTCTCAGCTCCTTCTCAACTAGGATATGCCCTCAGTGCCTCTCAAACAGATGCCTCAGCCCTGTGCTGTGTGTGCAGACTGTTCACTGGAGGAGTCTGCCTCCTTCATGTGGTCAGCAGCAGAGAGCCTGTATAATCCTCACCAGGAAGGATGAGTGATGGTCCCTGGAGCCACACGAAAAGGAAGGACAAAGCCAGGAAGGGGATAAGCACTGTTTATCTTTGCACAATGAGAAATGTTTTCAGTGAGATGGAACATTTAATAAAGCTTCAAGCAACATCCTGACCTACTCTAGTTTCTGTGGAACTAAACTCAGTATGAACGTAGCTTTCCTCTAAGAAGTGAATAAAGTGAACAAAAAGGGCAGGGAGAGAAGTGGTTTGACCTGAACAGCGCTGTGCCTTACCCTGCTTGCCATTCACAGAGCCCTCCTCTTTGTCACTTGCCAGCTCATTCCTCTGCTCCAAAATGTGCTCCAAGGCGACCTGCAGCTTTCGGGGGAGGATGGAGTCCTCATCTTCCATCTGCAAAACAGAAATAGCCACCTCCTGAGGGGCCTAGGGCCAGGACACGGCCAGCTCCTGGGTCATGTCCTATCTAGTTTCCGACACGGCAGGGGGAGCACTAAAAGCAAACGGTGTGGAGAAGGAAAGGGTGATACACTGGGCACCTTCCCAACACCTTCCTGTCAAAACGTGGAGAAGCAGGAGAGGAGTATCTCTTTGCCCAAATACTGCTCTAGCCTGTGAGAATTCAGATGTCCAACCTGGAGACTACCTGGCAGGGCACATCCATCTGCCTGTGAGCCCTCCCAGCACCATGAAGAAGGCTGAGCTGAACAATGCTGGCGTGCAGCCAGGCAGGCGCAGCCGCTCGCCTGGCTGTGCTCAGACACCAATCGCGTTACGGAGGCTCAACAATTCCCGCAGAGCAACCGAAGCCAGGAACTGCCTGTGTGTGTGAGCTCTCACCAGCTCCTGCTGACACAATGTGACTCAGCTTATGCTTCTCAAGGAGAGGTGCGAGGTGGAGCATTTGACCCCACATCTGCTGCCAGCTGAAAGGATGCAAACGCAGTTCCTGCAGCTCAGGGAGCTGGTGAGCCAACACTGCACTGAAGGAGTGGTCTTCGCCCACGTGCTGCTTCCCGCAGCAGGAGGTGCTCTCCTCCCACTCCACTGAGGCACGGGTTAGACCTACGCAGCCAGTGCTTCTCAGCCATTTGAGGAAGAGCTCAGGGTCAAAGCTAACTTCTAGGGCCAGGAGCGTGTTCTGTTGTCTGTCCTTTCCTCTTAAATACCCATCCCCACTTCATGACAAAGGGAAGCAAAAATCAGCAGGCAATCTTGTCCATGCAGTTAGATCCCTATTTACCAGCTTCCGACTTGTGACTCAGTCAGTACAAGGACTGGAGCAAGAAATCACAGACGTCATTCCTGGAGCAGGAATGATACAAAGAAATACTGAGGTGATGATTTTGCATCCCTGCTCAGCCAGGGTCTGTGAGAAACAGACTGGGAAAGCCATGGCCTTCCGGGAGCCTCAAGTACTGAGCTGATGCTTTTCAGCTCTGCCCTCAGGATGACAGAGAAGGACCTGCAGTACTCAAATGCCATCCTTCCCTTTTTAAAAACAGAGAGAGAGAAAGCACAGTGATTCAGTTCTCAGCATCTGTGGTTTGGGACTGTGATACTACCTGAGGACACAGTAATCACTGTAACACTTCTAACCACAAATCTCACCCCACTTTTTGTGGGAAGTAAGCAATGCAGCCAGACAGGCAGGTCAGCAAATCCAATCAAGGTAAGGTGTGATGGAGAAATGAAACAGAAGATGGAAGATGTGAAATAGTTCCACTCACCTGTCTCAGAAACCGGTTATTCACAAGGTCAACAACAAGGACCTAAGAATGAGAGAGAAAGAATGAAAGCAGTAAGTCACTATTTCCGTCATCAGAGTTTATCTTGATCTACAACTGGTCTAGAGGAAACACTTGAGCCCTGGCCCTGCTCCTCCTAACCACTGCAGCAGCTGGAGGGAGCACCCAGGGTGAGCCAAGAGGAGCCCTTGTTGTGGCTTTCTAGCAGCTTCACCACTAACCACAGAACAGCCTGGACAAGAAGAGCCTGCCATCCCAGCCTCTTCCAGCACTCCTCGCTCCTCAGCTCTGCCATTAAAAAAAAAGTCATACATGCTCAGCAGCCTTTCTAGGCCAGAAGACAGCTGAGCCTGCTGGAAGAAACACTGTTAAGCACGGCTCACCTCCTCCACCGGGAGCTCCTTCAGACGGGGCAGGGAGCTGGAGAGCAGGCCGATGAGGAACGGAGTGGGCGAGCACACAATGTCGATCATGGAAGGCGGCAGCACGGGGATGTAGGTGTGCTGCCAGGTAAAGGGGTACAGGAGGGCCACTGTAGCATGGCAGCACTTGGAGAGGGTGCTGGAAAACAAGGCACAACCCAGAAAAACAGCGCATCAGTCAGGAGGTGAGTGGCACCCACTGGCAATGAGGGTTCTTTCAGTCATTCCCTGAGTGAGCTCCATAATTTACTAAGCACATTCCCAGATTTCTGTTCCCAATTTTCAACTTCAGGTGCAATGACCTGTGACAGGAACCCAGGTTAGGAAGGATAATTGTGCCCCATGCACACATGGCAAGAGACCCACCCCACTGAACACCTACCCATGCCCCTTCAGCGTCTTGACAGGAAATACCCCATGGATGTGGGGCCTTCTGTGCCACTGCCCTTCATTGGAGAAATGAGTTTATTCTCCCACAGCATTCCTCTGCAACCGTTCCCATGGGAAAGCCACAGGTTTGAATGCACAGGGGCTGTGCTGTCCAGAACAGGATGCTCTAGCCTGCCCCTCAGCTTGTGCACTGCACCTGCTTTGCCTTTGGGCAACCCTCTCCACGCCAATGGCATGCTTTCCTACATCTCCTAGGCACACTGACAGTTCTCAGTGCCAAGCTGGAGTGAAAGAGGAAGAAGGACACGGAGGTTTGCAGCCAGCAGAGCCCGCCAAGATTGCTCAGAACCACGGCAAACAGGAAAGTGAAACCCAAGGAGGGGAGCACGTGGCTGGGCTCCATGCAGTGCTGCATGCGGCTCAGGGAAGTGTAATATGCCTTCTTCCTCCTTCAAACCCTCCCAGCAGCTTTGCTTTAAATGCCTCCATGGTCAACTCCCAGGAAGACCTGGCCAGAAGCCCCAGTGACTCCCCAGCAGATGACTGCAGGGACACACAGAGCTGCCTGCAGGGCACCGGTGAACCATCTGCCCTGGGTCTGGGAGCACTTGCATGCATTGAGGGAGGAGGAAGGCTCACTGCTAAAAATGGTGTAACTAACATCATCTTGTTTTACTAGCATCCAGGCCCCGAAGGCTGAAGGAGGGGAGAAGGCTGGTGCAGCCTGGAGGAACCACGTGGCTGGGAAACGCCAGCAGCTGGTTTGCATTAAACTCCACAAGGGAACTCACATCGAGCAACCCGGATCTGGCAGTTTATTGCTGACTTGAAATGAGAGGGAAGGGGGGAGATGGGTGTGGGCTTGCTCCTCTTGCTCCAGTGAAGTCTGGTGACTGCAAATCCCTGCCCAGCAATGCTAACACGAGCTGAATGCAGTGCTGTGGCTGCAGCTGGCTGGCTTTCAGCAGATACATTCAGTTCAGCAGAACATGATTATGATTGCTTGATTATGATTGCTGGGATATCAGCAGAATGCAGGCAGTAAACATCATTAACCACATGACACTTTTTGGAGATAAATCCCACAGGAGGGGCTGGAATGTGCCTGACGTGGGAACTGTACTAGGACTGCAGCAGGTAGGGAGTGGGTGCCTGGGAGGGACCCCTGGGATGTGCGTGCTGAGGACATCTCTTTGCAAGATAGACGCCATTTTCTCTGTGCTCACAGAGTTTTGTCTTAAGTGGTACTCTATAAAAACAAAGGAAAACCTTTCAAAGTTGGTGTCACAGACCACTATCTCTAAACCTTTAGAGAGGAAAATCAAAGCCAGTTCCCCATCCTTGCTCAGGAAGCTGTCAGAGCATCCTTTTCCCTTCCCAGTGTAACAACCAAACACACACATAAAAAAAAAAACAAAACTAAAGCCAACCCAAACCAACACCCACAGAAAAAATGTGGGACCAATATCAGAGCAGATTGCTTTCCTTGTAGCTTTAATGAATGCCATACCTGAAAGGAAAGGCATCAAAAGTAGACGTTCCATCTTAGGAGTGCACCCGAGATTGATGACACTCTTTAAAGTCTGTCTTCTTCAAGGTGGTGCTACATGTACACCCAAGAGGAAGTGTTACCAGTTTCACCTTGTCACAAACCCTTGATCTTGAAGGCACATTTGACTCACCTGCCTAGAAGGCACTTAACAGCACATGAACAACAAGAGAGCCTTTGTGGTTCCAGACAGCTCCAGGGAAGAACAGTGTGCAGCTGAGGTATGTGATTATTGATGGCACACTGAGATACTATGGCCTGCTGTCTCCCAGTGTATTTACTGTGGCTTGCTCTTCCCCCAGCCCTGCACTCAAGTTCCAGATTACACATGGTACGTGAGAGCTTAAGTGGGAGGAAAGATGGCTGAGGTCCAGTTAGAGAAAGTCACAGAGCCGTGCAAGTTGTATGCGCCGTGCTGTGGGAAGCAAAACAGATCACTTCCCCTTCCAACTTTCCATCTGTGGCTGTCTCCTCACCTCCAGGATAAACCCTACTTCACTCTGCTCTGAAACACTTCTCACCACAGAACGAATTGCCACTGCAGAGGACTGTTGGGGTTGAGGTCTGTGAGCCTCCCTTGAAGGCAGAGCAGTTCAGATGTGGGCACAGAGAGCTACCACTGAAGCATTTCTTCTGCACGTGATTCAGCCAGATATCCTCTGCGAGAAGTCTCAGGAAGCTGCAGCTTGCCAGGAGCCCAGTACCCCCTTGCACCTTCAGAATGACTCAAATCTAAGCTCTTTCTTTTTCCTACATAAGACATTTGAGAAAGCACTAACTGATCGTCGAATCATGCCAAGATTGCTGATCCATGCAAGAGAATTCAGTCTGATAAATTCCTTTTATGCCATCTGTGCAAGTGTGTATTTTTCAGCCATCAGCAATAGCCAAGACTGAACCACACCACAGTCACAGCATGGCACATACCTGTCTGAGTAGAAAGTGAATAAGGTCACTGAAGTTCTGGGCACCATTCAAGAGGCTGGATGCCTCTTTTTGTGCTATGTGCTTGTCTCTCAACTCAACTGTGACAGTTCAACACACTCAAGGCACTATTTAAATCAGTAAGCTCTCAAACTTCTTCTCCCAGTGCTCTTACACCAAAAGGGCAGGCAATGCCTTTGGGTAGCTACAGTGCTCCTCCTGAAACTCCCACCGAAATCCTGAAATCCCAGCACATATGCATTACAGCCATCACAAGGGCTGCTGCCATTTGAACAGTACTGATCCAGGGTGATGTGTTGGGCTTGGAACACTCCAGGTGCCAACAGAAGTTAAAAGGTCTATCAGTGTGATAGCAGGGTGGTCTGGGGAGTGCCAGGCACTAATTTCAGGCTACAGAAGTTCACTAACAATTGTTCAAAATGGGGAACAGACTCTATTTTTAAGGCCTCTGGTTTCAACAGCAAATCCTTAAAATATCACCAAATACTAAAGAACACTGTCAAGATCATTCACAGGTTGTCAGATCGTGGCTGAGCTGTACTTCTGGTGCTCCTTGCACAGGAGCTCACAGGAGACAGTGACTGAGTTATTGCTAGTACAGCAGCTAAAGAGTATCAAAGGACACAAGTACACCATGTCATACTCTCTCCCTATAGGGCTGATTTGGATATTGACTGACATTCAGATCTCCCTGGCTGAGCGCTTCCTTGATCACACCAAAGATACCACAGCAACTTGTTTGCTTATTCAACAGGCCCTACTACCACACAGCATCCTACACAGAAGTGCATTTGCAAAAGCAAACACAGCTGTTGCTTTTCTCAGTAACCACCTTGTACGGAGGTGGTCAATATGGAATCTGAACAAAACAGCTGCAACCACACAGAAACTCTTCTTCCTCTCCTGGGGAAACTTGCTCCAAGAATAGGTTGACTTGCTCTAAAAAGACACTGACAGCATGAAACAGCTTCTAAGGGAGAATGTTAGCCTGATCAGTTTGAAAGAATGATAGAACATCCCAAGCTGGAAAGGACCCATAAGGAACATCGAGTCCAACTCCTGGCTCTATACAGTAACAGCCAAGAAGTTCTGATTCTGTACTGCATATGGAAGCAAATCATTTGATTATTTTCTTCCCAAACTGCAGACTGAATACAGGTTTTTCAGCTTTGAAAGCAAGCACATCTGCTAAAAAGTCCAGCTAGCTGATCTTTCCTTGGGTTTGGCACACTTAACAAATTTCTGAAAAATACGGTTGAATCAATCAGCCTTTTGGAGCTTAATGCTGGTAAGTCCTTTGGTCTCTGCACCAGCCAAACTGCTGGAAATAGGCTGGCATTTTGTGATTTAACATGGCTTGATTACCTTATTTTTATTTCTTTATAAGCTCTGCTACAGTAGGATTTACTTTACAAACACCTTTGGATTTCTGACGCTGCATAACATCTGGATTTACTTATGTCGGATCACAGAACTGGTTCACAATGTTTGAGAGACCCAGGAGCTTCCAAACCTCGGACCGTGACTTGGCGAAACCCACCAAGGTGATGCTGGGTCCCACCATGGGTGGGGATGGCCACCATCTCCCAGAGATTGATTAATAAGAGAGGTTCGTGCACACAAACAAGCAAACAGAAAGGGTCTCAGACGAGAGTGCTATTACCTGACATGGAAATGTCCTCATTGGGCTTCTGCTTCTCCCCAGCCACAACACAAAACCAAGAAATCCAGGAGGCTGCGCTGACAGGCACAGATCAGACCACATTTGAAGCCCATGGAAAGGGCTGCTTTTCATCTTTTCTTGAGATGACCACATTTAAAGTATCTACTCTACTTCAAATCTGCATTTGATAACAATGGCCACTTTGTGTTGTTGACACAGCTGTGGTTTCTGGCAAGGGCGGATGCAATTGCTCAAGTTGCTCAGATCCACAACAGGCTTTTGAGGAGATCTGGAAAAAGGATGCCTTGATTTGAAGCCCGTGTACATTTTCCAATTTACAAAGTCCTCTGAATCTAACACATCTCCCTTGGGGCACCAAAAGCCGCCCAGCTCCATGTACCTTGGAACACCGGCCTACTTTAGTTTGGAAGACGCCCTTCGAAATGCTGCCCTTTGATGCCTCAAGCATGAGTGCAAATGAAGGCAGGCAAGGCTACAGAGACCGGTTTTAAACACGGTTTTAACACAGTCACTTTTCCTGGGTTGCAAGCGAATGTATACTCCAGTCTCCATAGCAACAGAGAAAAAAACAACTAATATACCAAATTCTTTCCTTTTCCGCTGCCAAGCGTTGGACTGACAGGTCTTTAAAAAACACTCAACATTCATTCTTAAGATGGAAAAGACAAAGTATTTCACTCGCTGTACACTTGTTAGATGCATTTTTTTGGCTCAGCTTCAAAACATTTCACAGTTCACACAGTATTTGGCAAAAGACCTTTCAGCTCTCTTCCCCAGAGACTGATTTGATAGCAATTAAGAGACACAAATACATTGCACGCATTATTTTCCCCACTGCTCACACCCATACATACCTTACAGCCACGTACAGATAGTTATTGATAGTGCCTACATGAAGAACTGCAAATTACATTTATCATGCATCTTTCACCATGTCACCTGCACTCGCCCCGCTAATCCATCTCAGCTGGATTACTTCTAGCATTCCAAACCCCTGAGCAGTTCAGAGCAGCTGCTTTTATCGTTGGTTTGTTTTTTTTTTTTCCTTCCCTTAAGCTATTGCCAAAAAATATTTCTTTTCTTTCCCCTGAAATTGGCATTTTCACCCTTCAAGTAAATACGATTTAGTACTCATTGAGTTCAATGTGTTCCTGTCCCAGGAAAAGCACCATTTGGACAGAAGACCTCATGTAGACAGAACTATTAGCATTCAGAACATGGAATTTCCACCAACAAATACAACAGATTGTTGACCTCTCAGTTACGAAAGGCTCTCCACTCCTGCGTACTCAAACCATTGCCTGGATTAAAAACACAACAGTTTACTTCATTTTCAGGGTTGTTTCCTTTGTTCTCTGTTTTTCAAGCCTGTGCAGTCTTTTGGGGTCATTTTCAACGTTTTCTTCACAACGATAATCAAAGAAAATTCTTGTTTTGTGAAAGGAAAATAAAAATTCTGACCATCCCAAAATTGCTTTATGTTAGGAGCAAGGTCTTCTCAAACACATCACTTACTAAAAGGCTTGCAGACAGCAATCGATATTTGGGCCTACGATACCCAAGATCTTTAAAATACAACATTTTTTTTCCCCACAGAAGAATGCCGTTTGTGTTGTATTTGGAAACTTCTAGAAAGTATGATCCCAATGTTTTCTCCTGTTCTTTTTTACAGGCCTGGGAAGCTTGATTCATTACTGAAGATCCTGTATATATTGACAGAAGATAGAGGAAAAAACCAAATCCATAGAAGCAACTGAAAGATATCCCATAACACAGATTGCTCAGAACACCGTGTGCTGTCAGAAAAACATTCAGTACAAAGAGATCTGATCACTGAAAGTTCATTTTAAAGTGATGACTTAAAATGCAAAAAAACAACAAAACATCCAACGCTATGCACGCTACCATTCATTCTTAGCACCCTGTCCCTCAGAGATCACAATGTCCTTAATAGCTTTTCCCAGAATGTAAAATTTATCCTGTAGTGAAGGAGGAAAACCTCAGAAAACAAAGCCTGTCATCATAAATTATAACATAAATCATATACACTCTGTGGAAATATACAGTGGATAAATTCTGTTTCAAACGCAAACCTGAATGCTCTGATATCTTACGAGGCTTAAATACCCAGAACACTAAACATCTATGCATACAACATATCAGTTATTATAAAAAACTAAATTTTCCCCTCCCCAGCTCAAGGTAGCTGCCAAAAAACTGCAAATGGGCTGTGCTGCCGTGATGCTCCAGCACCCCTCTCTGCAGCCGTCCTGTCTGAGCTGAGCTGCCATGAGGAGTCCTGGAGCCCTGTAGCATGATTTTTTTCCCTTAGCTTTCCTGCAGAAGGAACCTCCCCATCTTTTGCCCTGGCACTCAGTCCCATGGCTGCAGCCTGCTGGCTGTAAGTTGTGAAAAGAGACAGCTTAGGGGTAGTGTATGCGCCTGAAACCCGAGCTCGCTCCTAAGTGTCATTATTCATCCAAGCAGCTTTTCCTTCCCCAGCCCTGGCGAACTCTCCTGCCTAAATCCTCAAGTGCTTCGAGGGCTGGAGAGCTGCCAGCCGCCAGCTGCACAAGATCTTAAAGAAACCTGGGCCGATTTTTCTAAATTAAGAGAGTAAATTTAAAAAAAAAAAAAAGAAAAGCAAATTGAGCACACATAAAAATAGAAGGGGAAAGTCCTCTGTCTCATTTCCCCTTGTTGCATCTTTTACTTTCATCCCTCGTAAGAAAGAAGTCTTAAGGGAAAAAACAATATTAAAATTCAAGCTGAAGTTTAAAAGATTTCAGAAACAAATCTTGTGACATCGGGGAACAAAGCAGAAGGGACAGCTCTCCCTGCCTGAAGCCTTCTCTCTGGAAATCCAGCACAGCTCAGTGGGGAACACTGCAGAACTGTGGAGCAAGACAGGCTTTGCTTTCTTGGTACCAGTGCTCCACTCTGAAACCATGCAGAGAATAGGGAATTCGTTTTTCCCCGTAGATGGGAAACTGCTCACTTCTTGTAAGCTGCAAAGTAAAATTACAGCGTGCGCCCCACTCCTGGGAATTACAGCCCTACTTACATCAGATATAAGTTGGAAAAGAGCAGAGAAGAAAAAAGAACAGGGCAAAGAGATCAGACCCTGCAGCCTTCTCAGCTTTCCTTCCTTAGCAGCATTTTGTTGAAAATAATGCAAGAGGGTACCTGAGCTTGTCTGCAATGAAGATCACCCTTCTTTCCAGGAGCAGGGAGGCGAAGACCCTGCTCAGGTGCCGCACGCTGAGGGATGAAAACAAGGACTCAAAATCAACGTGCTCGAGCCTGGAGTCAAGAGGCCGCCGCAGCTCAATGACCTTTTGGAGAGAGAAAGACCACAGGTCAGTCAGCTCTCACCATCCGCTGGTGCTGTGGGAGCAGGACCTTGACAGGTATGCAAGCAGCTAACAAGCATTACTGGCTGTGCTGGCAAACACCACTTGATGTTCAGCCCTCGAACACAAACTTTCCAAAGGCTTCCCACAGACTGTTCTTCCAGAGGATGCTGAGGACCATCCAGAGTCCACCTCAATGTGCACAGCGTGGTACCAACCACAAGTATGCCCTACTGGGCTGAGGACAGGGAGCTCTTCATAAGGAGGAAAACCAGTTTGTGTCCAGCTAGGAATGGTTTCCAGGCTTTCTCTCACTCTGGCAGCAGTTGCACAGAGCCTTTACCATTTTCACTCTTACTTTTACAGATGCTTTTTATTTCTGGATGTCTGACCTACTGACTATAAACTTCTATACCATTACAGAAAAGAGTAACCCATAAGCCTTTTCGTTTGTTCACAACTACTTCAATAATTTCTGTCACAGGACCTTGGCCCTTCATACTCTTTGTCTTACAGACAGATATTCCTAAGTTGCTCTTGAAAACCCCCAAAGCCAAATACCTTACAAACCCCATAATAAAATCTCTAATTCTATATAACCCTGACCAACACCAAGCCTCTAGCTGATCTATCTCAGTGGCAAAACACACCCAGGTGCTTGTTGTTCTACCCTCTTCATGCTCTCAGAACAACAGGTCACCTCCCACTCTATAGGAAACTTCTCAGATACTGTTTATTAACACCTGTCCCCCTATGTTCTTTGTTTTGTGTATAAAGCAAACCATTCTCTGGAGCTTTGTATTTTCTAAACCACTTAGCAATTGGAACTACATTTCTGGGGCTTTCTCCTAGTGTTTACATTTGTTTTGAAAGCAATACTCTAAATAAATCTCCCCTGATGCTGGAGAGTAGGAAAATCACTCTCCTTCATTAATCATTCTTTCACTTTCTTTCACAACACAGGAATCCATCTTGATAACATCATTGTTACTTCTGCTTATTTTATGAGCCCCTACAGCACAAGCTCCTTTTCTGAAGTACTATTGTTCATTCTTACTTGCACATTGTATCAGACTACTGATTTCTTCTTCAGAGCATTTTGCTCCATATTTGTATCCATATTGAATTTCAGACCTAATCTCCCATTAAGCACAGTCGTTTTGAGTTTTAATCCCTAACTCTCCAAAGTGCCTGCACCCCATCTCCGTGCTGTCATCTACCAGTTGTAGAAACGTGGGCTTATGCCATCAGCAAGATAACTCACGAGCAGTATGGATCCTAGAAATGAAACAGCTGAAATGTTCTCAGACTGTCAAGCACACAACTGGGAATTTACTCCTCAATTGCAGGTTTTTAACCAGCTATGCATGTGCTCTGCAGTAATTTAATTTAGTCTGCCCTATTCTGTTTGGCTGACAAGAATATCAACACGTCCTGCTATGCTGAAGCCTTCCTACATTTCTTTAAAAAGCATTCCACATTCTCCTATCTAGAGCAGGTACTTCAGAGATGGAAACAATGTGAGTTTAACACCACTCTCTTCACAAATCCGAAGTGACTACTTCTCCCTACTTCATGATCCTCTACACACATATAAGCTGAGTATGCATTTTGTTCCTACATACTTTCAGCAGTCAAAGTTAGGTTGTCCCTGTTAGATTTCCATGTACCCTTCTCACTTTTGAATACAGATACGAGGCTTACCCTTCTCTGCTCTACCGGGACTTGCTGTTCTCGGAGCTTGCAAAACTGCTGCTTTTGCAACACAGTAAAAAACACATCACTGCAGTTGTTTTTCACAGAGCCATACCCTGAGCATCCTCAGCTCCCAATTACTCTAAAACAACTAAGCTGTCTTTAGCTAACTCCCTCCTATTCTGTCCTGCACCACCAACCTTTCATTATTATTAACAGCATTAACTATGTGATTGTAAATAATCTTCCTGGGCCCATCACCACAAGAAAGACATTGAGGCCCTGCAGCGTGTCCAGAGAAGGGCAACAGAGCTGTGAGGAGTGTGGAACACAAGTCTGATGGAGAGTGGCTGAGGGAACTGGGGTTGTTCAGTCTGGAGAAGAGGAGGCTCAGGGGAGACCTTATTGCTCTCTACAGTGACCTGAAAGGAGGTTGTGGTGAGCTGGGGGTCAGCCTCTTCTTCCACATAACAGTGACAGGGTGAGAGGGAATGGCCTCAGTATGCACCAGAGGACGTTCAGGTTGGATATCAGGAAACATTTCTTCTCAAAAAGACTGGTGCTGCAGTGGCACAGGCTGCTCAGAGAAGTGGTGCAGTCACCATCCTGGAGGTGTTCCAGAACTGTGTGGATGTGGCACTGAGGGACGTGGGCAGTGGGCATGGGGGAATGGCTGGTGGTTGGACTGGGTGATCTTAGTGGTCTTTTCCAACCTTAATGTATTCCTTCTGAAGACTGAAGCATAAAAAACCACATAGAATATGACAGTATGTCTTCACTTGCCAAACATTAAAGGCTTTCTCATATTAAGAAGGAGAAATGAATCCAGAATTAGCATTCAGTATTTCTCCATTTCTCTCGTCCTTCCACTGTATTCACAGATCCTCTCTTATTTGCCTGTGTTTCAAAGGAAATTAGATTCCTAGTAGTCATGCTCCCACTTGGTTCCTTCCGTTTGCAATAACTTCTGAATTCCCAGCTGGCCAGTTTCCCATTTCAGTGAGCAGGGGTCCCAAAGACAACTAAATTCTGCACGTCTGTAGAAAAAAAGCCGCCTACAGAGGGGAGTTGCATGCATACAGCACAGCATCCCTGCTGAGAAAGAGGGGCAGTGCAGAGCACAGCCTGTACACATCCTGCTTTGCAATAGTTTCCCTGTGCATGGCACTTATACACTGACAGGATAGATGGCATGGAAACTGCTTCATGCACACAGAAGAACAACTGTGAGGAAGCAAGTTTCACTAATTTCCCTGTTTGCAGATACCCATCTTTTCTTTTATGTCCTCTGCAGGCCACAACTCATTTTAGCCTTTGTTTATTTCTATTTTGATCCTTGTGTGGTTTAATGTTCTTTACATTAGATTTTAGCGACAAGTATACTTATATTGCTAGATAAACTAGAGCCAGCTGTTTTTGTTTGCTTAAGGAGACTGCTGACACTCTGTACTGGGAATGTTACCCCTTAGACAGACAGACCCCTTCATCAACTAGCTCTCTTTCCTGTTGCTCGTATTTAGGGCCTAACAGGAAGCATGGCCAAGATCACATTCAGTTAGCTACCTCCATCTGCCCACAGTCCTTCAATGCAATCCCTCAGATCTCTAAACTCTTTAAAACCCTTCCCTTAACAACATCACGTTGTGGGAGATACAAAATGTACCCTCATCTCCATGCTGTGAAAACGCTGTTTTCAAAGGCTGTAGCATCGCCCTTGTGTGATTTCAGATACTTTTTACTGGAACTTCCTATTCTGTCCTACACCAATAGTGATTCTGCATTAAGGATCACAGAATGGCTTAGGTCAGAAAGGACCTTAAAGATCATCTAGTTCAGTGCCCCTGCTATGGACAGGGTTGCCAAGGATGCTGGAGCACATGCTATTGATCAAGAAATTAAGCATATGGGGAGTCTTGAGCAGACCCAAATGTATACACTTTGCAGCATGGAATCTGCCAGTCTGTGCCACTTGGCCTCAGGACCAATGCCTTGCTTCATTTTACCACATTGCTGATGTGTCCACACCTTCAGTTTTACCACGATTTCCTTTTCTATTCTGAAACCATTGGAAAACTCTCCATGTCACCCTCTCCAGTCTGCAGTCTTACTCCTTCGTTTCCTCCCACGCAGCTGCCAGACAATCCGCCATTCAAGAGCATCTCTGGTCCCAACTTTCAGCCGCCATTTGTTGGCCCAACTCTCCTTCCCTTTAGGCTGGTGTTTTTACCTCTGTTCCTGAGCCTGGCAAGAAGTTCTTGACTGTAATTGTCCGGCCCAAAGCTGGGAAAGGTGCCTCCATGACGCTCCTCATGAGAGGCTGCACCAAGGCTGGAGAGATGCCTCGTCTCTTCTCGACCTCATCCAAGATCTGGAATCAAACCAAGAAACCTCAAAAAAAACCCCATGTAAAATAGGAAGAGGGCAACAGTGGAATGGAGTGCAGCAGAAATTTACATTATATTCTTAGCCCAACACTGACACAGAGCCTCAACTCAACTAAGGAAGAAGGTAACATGGGATTGAAAGCCTTTTGTCTTCCTCAGCAAGAGAAATCCAACTCCAGCAAGGTCAATGGAAGGCTCACAACGCCCAAACTTCCTATGACCTTCAGAGTCAGGACTCCAGGAAGTTAAGTGCTCATGTTCTGGTTGCTGTGCTGAACAAACAAGGCAACAGCTGACAAATTATTTTTCCTTTAAACTGCATTGAACTTAATTGTATTTAACAGGTTCTGAAATTAGCATGCAGTTGCCTTGCCAACACCATTTTTAGTGTTTCTCCAGCCATCAGCTTCCCTGATTTCCATTCTTTTGGCATGGACGTCATTTTTGGGTCCTTCTTGCCCTACTGCAAAAATTCCCCACTCACCTTAGAAAAGAGATTGAAGCATCCAAGGCGACTCACAATGCAGTAAACTTCTGGGAGGCGCTTCCCTTTCCCACTGGGCTTTCAAGACAAACACAAATACACACACACAGAAAACGAGAAGAAAACATCAGAGTCGTAGCTACTGCAGAGACAGAGCACCTGGTCTCTTAGTTCTGCAGCTCACTGACTGGCTCAGAAACCAGTACATGTTTGACAGAGTGCTGCAGATGACAATATCTTAAGTCTGGCTCTAAACACTGGCAGTCTATAAATTATAAACAGGGGAGAAATGGGCACATCCATGGTATGATCCAGACCTACCTAAGTGACCAAGACAGGGTAAGTTGCTCCACAGGGACAACTCTGAGCTTGCAGGACCAGTACTGTTCTAGACAACTGTTCACTAGCTATCTAAACCTAAGGGAGAGAAACTCTGTCTTCAGTTTAGTGGTAAAAAAAAAAAACAGTCTATGATCATAGTGTTAAGCATTGGTGCAAGGAAAGGACAAAAGTACTACATCTGGAGCGTAGAATGACATTTAGTGAGAGACCTTGGCACTGAGAAGAGCAGAACAGAACGAAGTTGTTCTGCTGCCGCCCTTTCTACACTAAAGAGAAGGGCAGCAGCTTTCTACTTTCCACAACAGGTGACAGTGGTATCAGCTCCACAGAAGGTTGCATCTGTTCTGCTAGATGAAAAAGAAGAGATAATTACCAGCAGCCTCCTACAGTATCCAAAACGCCTGCTTCCATCTTCCCCGGTCAGGACAAATGAGAATGTCTCACTGCAGAAAGAGAAACCAGAATAAGAAGGTACTCGTCACCCACACAGAAACTCTCTGACATAGAGATGAATTCATTCAACCCACAATCTTTTTGCATTTCCAATACGCCCTCTCAGGGCTCTGCCAAACCTTCTACCACAACGGCTCTCACATTTAATTAGCTCAATACATAAATCCATTTCTCATGAGTCAGGATACAAAGTACAGTACTTTTACCTGGCAAACTGATGGATGGGGGCCCAGTCCTTTGCATCAGGAAAGCAAAACTGGGGAATAGCTTTCAACTGATCTTCTGCCTCGCGCATGAATTTGAATGAGCGCTCAAGCTAGTTGAGAACAGAGAGAAGGAATGTTTCCAATTAGTCATGTGGGGATGGAATGACTTTAAATATTTTTCCTGTGACAAATGAAGAGGTGATGACAGAGGCTAAGCTTCTGCCTGGAAGATATTAAAATTTCTGTGATTCTGGCTCACCTAATCTTTAGATATCTTAAAGTAACTCTGTACCCTCAATTCCACCAAGTTCTGTGTCTGCAGCACCTGCCCCTGCTCAACTGTGACTTCAATCTGGGACACGTGTTCCAGCAAGGGACCAGATACATGAAGTCTAGGGAAACTCTGGGTACATCATCTTTACAAACATGCTGTCACACCGGCTCTCTGTTTCTCTTATTTCTCATTCCGTATTTTCAGCTAGACTACTGGCAAAATATGTGCCTTCCCTTTAAGAACAGATCATCTCCCAAGCATCATTCTTCCTTAAAGAAAAAAATAAAATGAGGAGAAAGTAATAGCTCCATAAAAGTCATAGCCAAAAGCAGCAAAAGATCTGACTCAGCAGCTCTTTCAACAGCATGTTGAATGTCATGACAATCCTCAAGAGGCTACTGCAGCCCCTCTACCTTCCATGTTACAGTGCCACAGCAGAGGGGTTACTAATTCAACATGTGGCCAACAGAAATGCTGTGGTTCTCCAGCTGTGCGGTGCACCATGCACTCTGAGACACGCTACCCAGAGCTTCCTGACAGGCACCACACCTTCAGAGGGAACTGCTGGGTAACCTCAGGGACGTAGGCAGCTCCAGCCTGCTTCTTGTGCAGTGACACCACGACGAAGTACTCAAACAGCTGCCTCTCTTGATACTCAATCAAGTCCCGTTCCAAGGTTTGATACCGCGGCGTTTGCTTCAGGCGAGATTTCACGTGGACAAGGCGCTGGCTGTGAGCTACGACAATGAAGAGTAGAGACTGTCATTTTGTCTAGTGCTTTGCACAGAGCACCAACAGTACTCTGCAGACTTAAAACTGCCTCTATTGTGGCAGTAGTGCCTCACTGCGTTTATTTTGTTAGTGGCTGAGCAAGAGGAGGGAACCTTGTGGAAGTCCCTATGAATACTGGCAGGGATGGGGACAAGATCTTGTTAGTACCATTGCATAGAAGATCTCTGGCAGCAGAAGTATTTCACAGACCGTTTTACAGCTGAAGACAACCCAAACTGAGATCTACATAGGAAACAGTGTAACAGGAATACCTGGGCACTCCTCCTCACAGTTATGCATGCACTGTCTGAAGGCAACAGTCAGATGGCTCAGAAAGCCCTGGAGACATTCAAGGCCAGGCTGGATGTGGCTCTGGGCAGCCTAGTCTGGTGGTTGGTGACCTTGCACATAGCAGGGGGGTTGAAACTAGATGATCTTTAAGGTCCTTTTCAAGCCAGGCCATTCTATGATTCTATGATACGACTCTACGAAAACTGTGGGTAGCAACCTCCACAGTACTTGGATGAGGCTACGGCTATGGCTCCACTGGCTCAGCAATGCTTGGGACTCCCAGGTTTGGTAACATGGGCTGGGCTGCAAGCCAACAGAAAAAACAAGGGAAGTGCAAATGAAAAGGGCTGGCTCATCTCTGCCTGATCTCTCAGGGCCGCATTTCTACAAGTTCTCCCAAGACAATGGGAAAACAAGAGAAACAGCCAAGCAAGCTGTAACTGCAACACATCTGAGCTGTGGGACAATAAACATTCCAGCATAGAAAGTAATGAAAAGCTGCCTGCTGAGAAGAGACCAGATGAGATTCCCTAAGACCATCCCCCTGCTTCATTTTACAGTTGTATCCAAATTAAATCTCCGTGAGTCTCCTTTAGTCCTACTACAAAAGAAAGAAAGAACTAACTACAACCAGAGGCTCCAGCACATTCTCACACATGTGCTTTTTGCTAATGTGGGTGGTAAAGCAACATTTTTTACAGAAACAACGACCATAGGGATACTGCAGAAACTCCACATACACAGCACATCTGCTTGGGAGAGAGTATATATTCAGTCCAGACTCCTGACCTTTTGTCTGGTAAAGCTGTGCCGCTCATGGACTATTCCAGACAATACAACTCAAAGCAATCTTGAGGTGCCTCTTAAATCAGAGAGTGACACAGTCCCTGGACAGTTACAGCACGGAAAGATGGCTCCGACTCCTTTCTCTCATCAGCTGTTAGGTGATTTGCTTTAAGGCTGTAACTCTTCAAAAGCTTTCAGAAATGGTCTCTCTTTTACCAGGGACTTCAAAACAAGCACTGCCACAGCAATGCTGAGTGCTTCTGAAAAGCTCACTTAGGCTCTGCATTGTTTATATTCTGTGCAACCTACTAAAGATACGGGGATTGTACTGCTGACATCGTGGCAGAGCTTGTCTTTAAATGTTTTTCCTTCCCAAGGGTCGGTACTTATGGCTCTGATGTGCAGTCTCACAACCGCTGCCTGATGATTTACTGGGTCTCAGCTGACATACAGGGACTTAGTAAGCAGTGGTAAGTGGCTGGTGTGTTTGGTCTGTTAAGCACAGCCTACAAATTTGAAAAGAAAGGAGTGGTGATCACAGCCAAATCCAACCCTCTCGGACTGAGGTTTCTGTTCTAACAAACTCAAAGAGGGAAAGGATGAGCTCTCCTAAGCAAAGACACTACAGCTGACATGGAGTGAGAACTGCTGCTTATCCCCCTTTTCAGATTAAGAACTGATCTGTTACCTCAATTAGGTGTGTGTGTAAATCAGGAAACTTTGGATCCTGAATGAAATTCAGTTTTGCATTCCAACTCCATCAAGATTTTTAATTTGCTTCATAAATTCCCAAGAGAATGTAATGCTACCAGCACGTTACAAGGCTAATTATAGTGCAAGAAGATTCAAAAGCATTATGGAGATCAGTATACAATATACAAGCTCTACTGCAGCAAAACAAGGAATGCAGCACTTAACCCCAATTTAGCCGATGCAGAAGAGTTTACTTATAGCAATAAATCACATAGTGCAATTCCACTTTCCTAGCTAGCCAGTCAGGCCAGCGGGTTTTCTCCCTTAACCAATTTGCAGTGGGGCTACTGAACCCCCTGTCCCACTGCCATACTGCCTCTGTCAGCTTGTTCACACGTTGGTGCCTGTGCACTTAGAAAAACCTCATTTTATTTTCACAGCATATAAACCATCTGCTATGATAGTGCAAAGAGCTTTGAAGCAAATTGGAACAGACATTTATTCTGGACTTCCACAGCCCTTTACTCTTGTGTTTTCTCCTGCAGTTTTCAGATCTTTGTTTTCTTACTGTGTTCTGAGTAGAAAGAAGCTCTTTCTCCAAAGCTGGAACACAGAGGAAAGACCCAAGAATGCAGAGGAGAGCTTATCAGGAGGCATTTGTTCTCTTCACACATTTGCCTTACCTTTCAGCTTCTCTTCGGTATCACTGTCTGATTCACTATTTTCATCTGTAACTAGGAAATAAGAAAGGGGAAGACAAAGTAAGTGAAGCCTATTTATAACAGTGCATTTCCTATCACTGACACGAGAAAGCTGGATCTAACAACCTCAGGGGGAAGACAGCACAAATCTCAAGTGCCTCTAACTTTTCAGGGGCACACATACACATGTTTAACTCACCGCCTTCAGTATTTTCCCATTCATTCATCTGGGGAACCAAAAAAAAAAGCAACAAAATCCATTTTGCACAGCCATTAGAGTTACATAAAGAATAAAATGCCAGAACAGTCTTTCCATCCATGTTCATACAAGCATGACACAAGGGCAAAACACTGATTAATATGCAGTAGCATGTGGGATAAACGGTAGAAATAAACAAAAAAACCAACAATTGCCAGAATGAATGAGACTCAAGGCCTATATTGTCCTACAGCCTGTTTGTGCCGGTGCTTCAGAGAAGAGTATAAAAAAATGGGAAGACCAGTCTGGGATGCTTCCCTTGAAGTTCACCTAAACACACACACTCATCCACTTTATAAATAGGACAGGATAAGCAGTAACAAGTAATTGTGGGAAAGAAACACAGTTGTAAGCCACCTTTTACTAGAAATTACAGTGTTAAAAAAAAAAAAAAACTGTGCTGGAACGATATAATTTATAGTTTTGCAGAGATTAGATGTTTAAAAGTAATTGCTTTGGAGTACCTGAACAATTGTGGTGAGCTACTGATTGACAATGAGAGGCTGAAAATCTCAGTCTTGAGATAATGGAGATGGTTCTACGGTCCAGAATCTAGAAACCGTGATTCCCAACTGAGTCTATTTACTTACTGGAATGTTGAAAAAAGCAGAACTGCTTCAAAATCCACTATCTTCTATTGCACAGTTCATAAAAGTGACACATTCCCACAAAATATTTTGATCTCAACAAATCAAGACTCTTTGGACAGAAAATCCTTCTCCAAAGCTTATTGCCAGTTTCAGAAATAAATAGCAAAAAGTGGAAACATTTCTGGTATGACCTAGGAGGTTATCACATAAAGCCATGAAAAAAAAATGAAGCAGAAGAAAACAAAAGAGTGCCTTGTCATTAAAGGCCCCTGGGCAGCAGAACAATCTTTATCTTTCCAAAAGAAGGGGTGGAAGTCCTAGCAAGGACTGGAAGAAGCATTAAAAAAACATCACATGACACATCAAGTCAGCCTAAACTCAATGGCAAGTTCTCAAAAAGTCTTAAATATGTAAGGAGTCAAAGTTCCTTTACCTTTTCCTGAATTGCTCTCTGTAGATTGTGATAACCTCTTGACACGTTTCTTTCCCCTCCGTGCCTCATAAATGGCATTGATTTTCAACACAAGCTGCTCATCAAAAACACAAACAAAAAAAAAACAAACAAAAAGTTATTTTCCTCCCCAGGCAAGAAAGAATGTTAGAATTTCAGGAAAAGTGTTTCACTTCCCAGTCCCGGCTGTACTGTAACACTTCACTGGATGCCCCAGAATCAGTGGTTATCAGCATCTGCCTTGCACAGTAACCTACAGAGTAACTCAAAAATCATACGTGCAAATATGGATACAGATCTGGCAACCAGGAAACAAAAGGGATAAACAAACATGTCCCTTTTTCCCCAGCATGAAAACTATGGGTTCAGGAAAAAAATCACCACACGTAGATGCTGGTAGTCTCTGCTTATCCTGCAAAGACTATGACACACAACTTTGTTTTTATAACTGTGCTTTTGGAATATTCAAAAGAAGGCCTGCTGCCAAGCCTCATTTAGCTTGAATACAATTCCTGACAGTTCTGAAACAAAATCAGATTGAAACAGAGTCATGCTGTACCCAAAGACAAACTAGGAGATGTCACTCCAGAAAATGCCCTTCATCACAATCAAATGCCAGATTTTCACATATCTCATGATTTGGCAAGATGAAAAAATATATTCTTCAAAACTTGCAGAGATGTTTGTACACCTTCCCCTTCAGGCAGAAAGGAAATTAAACACAAGTCAAATCAACTGCAAGGACAATGGCTGTAATGCAAGGATATCACACTGGAAACTGAAGAAAACTCTTTCATACTTGCATTCCAGCTTGAAGAAACTAGCAAAAGAGAGAAAGACCAAGATTTACCTTGGGAATCTTCCTTCTCCTCTTGCCATTCTGAGGATCTCCCAAAGAGAAGAAGGTGTCATCTGGACTGCTGGGAGTTGAAGGAGGGCTGATTTTGGATGGTGACCCGGTTCCATCACGGCTCAGTTTCCTTATGTCTGGCAGTTTGAAACTCCGCCGCTCTGAGTTTTGTCTAAAAAAAGTGGGCTTGGAAAGCAACTGGAAACAGAAGAAGGAATGACTGAACACAGCACTTCATGTACCTTTGCTTCATTGCTAACAATGTCACAGTAGTAAATCCGGCGGGGAGTCCACACCATTGCCAGAACTGCCTAACTTCTGAGAATGCTCAGAGATTCCTGCACACACAAGGAATTCGTCCAGCTGCTAGGCTAGGCCATGACTATCTGGACAGCAATTTAATCATCCCATGTTCATTCCAGAACATAACACAGTCTCAGAACCTGGTCAAGAAACCTTACTCTAGTGTGCAATCCAGAGGCTGGTACACAACAGGACAGCCACAAGCGTATGGGCTAAGGAGCAGATGGTCAGGAGGAAGAGAGGAGTAGCGAGGCTAGATGAAAAGCATGGCCAGTGTGGCTGAATATTCTGTCTCTGTCAGGATGGAGAATTAAATATTTCAGGATGATGCAAGAAAAGTCCTGATGGACAATTAGGGAAATTGGTTTCCCCCTAATCCCAGCAGCAAGTTCAGTGGGAGCGTAGCAGTAGATATTCCAGTACCATACTGAAGTTTAAAGTCCCTGACCAAAAACAGCATAGAAAAGCAGAAAGCTCAGCTCCAGACAAAGGAGGACAAACTAATTCTCACGAGAAATAATGCTCAGTAAGAACCTTTTTTTGTCTTCTAATTTCCCAGTGGTTATGGTAAGTTTAAGTCATGCTTTTTTCAGGCACTGCATACATCAAAGGTTACCCCAACATGGAACTGGGAAGTGAAGGTGAGAGGTATCTAAGCTTATTCTCATCAAGTCAGTCCAGCACTATCTGAGGTAGCATAATGGTCTGTCTATTTCAACAAATATACTCAGCAGACTTACTAGCCAGACTGACACATTCATTCAGGCTAGCTCAGGTGTCTCTGAATGGTTTGCAGAACACTCACAAAAAGGCATACCACCCACAGAGAAGTCACACATGAAAATGACTCTTGGAAGAATCTTTGCACTGAGCAATCTCATCCTGCACTAGTGATATAAACCACTACTGAAATCTGTCCAGACTCCATCCTGGGCACGCTCTCCAGTGTGATTCATACTGCAGTTGCAAGCCAGATCATTGCCAAGAGAGCAGCAATACTTCTGCTCTGACTGATGCAAATCACAGCTTTGGGATGTCAAAGCATCATAGTGCAACATAATTACTTCCATTCAGTTCTTCAGTAACTGTCCTGCTGGGAAACATATTTAGGGTGAAAGACATTCCTGAGTAACACTGCAGCACCACTTACACAGTATGGGTGGGAAATAGGTACACAAGCGATTGCAAAGCTGTCTGACAGAAAATAACTTCATTCCAACACTCCTGTACAGACTCATGTTGCTCTAGACCTAACTAGTACAACGAGAATGGATTCATAACTGCAGGACAATTTTCATTTGGAAGCATTAAGTTATCAAGGAAAACTTCAGTTGCTGGTTAAGCTGGTTGGAAAAGAGGAGCACATCCAGAAATACTGCACTGACTTCTCAAAATGTTGGCTAACAAATAGCCAACAAATAGCCAATAATAGCTGCAACTTGGAGAGCACGGGAAAAACCTTCAGTCGGGGCTGAAGGGTTATACCCCTACTAGCTGCAATGTACCCAGTTGTTGCCAACATTATTTCTGCCATCAGGCTGCCCCTTCTGTTCCAGGCTTGGACAATCTAAATAGGGAACAGGAAGCACTCAATCCAGCTGAGGACTGGCCTCGAAGAGTTCTGGGCATGATGTGCAGACTCATACTTTGCCTCTCCATTTGGTTTCACTGTCAAGGAGAAAAGTGGCATCTGTCTGTAAGCTGTGCTGCTAGCAGGGACATCCTTTTAGGATGGGCTCCCTAAGCCCAGGACTAGTATTGCATTGGTTACCAGCAACCCATCCCATCAAGCAGAGATCAGAAGTGGCATCCCAAAGGAAAGGTCTGCAGAGGTATCTTGGCATCAGCATGAACAGACTCATACTGTCCACAGACACAGAGCCAAGACAACCACAGGGCTTGATTACCCAAGCACTAAAACACACTCTGTGAAGGAGGGAAGGAGGAGCTTTCCTGTACTAGATTCTTCTCTCACTGTTTAGTATCTGGAACAAATTTAGTACTGAACTTTCGTCCCAGTACAGGTATAAGGCAAAGACACAGCAGATCATTTTCACTCCCATCCCTGCCAATGTAGCCCTTCTGCCAGTGAGGTACAACACTCACTAGAAAATGTATTGGGATTTTTCTATGGATTCAGAGATAATTCCCAAATCCAAACAACCTCATGATATGAACATGCCCATTTCTGGATTCCCATTTTGTATCTGTTGCTCCTGAACTCATTTGTCCTGAGGAAAGCAGAGATCTTAGTTCACTGTCACTCTGAATTCATTAACAATCTGGAGACAGGTTCCCAGAGGCGAGGGGCTGAAGTCACAAGCTGTCACTGCTGTACTCTTTGCATACACAAACTGTTGCTCTTTTCTAGCTTCACAGTTGCAAAATTGCTCAGAGGACAGTGACACAGAAAAAAATTTCTGGGGACACACCTTTGTATACAAATTGGATTGAGAAGAGGATTTCTTCCCATCCTTTTATTACATCAGTCTTGGATTGCAGCTGTATAAAATTCCAGTGTAACAACAAATAATTCAGTCCTTTTCAGGCCAATTGCTCCTTAGTGCATGGCAGATGCAAAGTACCAGGGGAAGGAGCCCAGGTGTGAAAAAAAATGAAAGCCAAAAAAACACTTGTGTGAAGGAATGTTGTTTCTGCTTTGCTAAAGGGCAACACATCCTTTTCTATTACATCATACTCTTATCAGTGGTAAAGACAAAAAGGCAGCAAATCCTACTATAAAAGTCAGAGGCAAGACTCCACCATTCTACACAGAAACAAGATTTCACCCAAAGACCTCTGGAGCAAGAGAGGTGGCCACCTGAAACAAAGTACCTTAGTGGGAGTCCCAGGTACTGAAGAAGTGGGGGATGCTGGGAAGGTCAGGACACATTTCTTCCCCAAACAGCGGCTGTTGGTCTCAATGTCTTCATAAGGGTTTTCCTTAGATGGTGGATCTGCAGTAAAAAGCCACAAACAAGAGATTGTAAGTGCAGAAAATCCTTGAGGTTTGCCATAAAAATCTGTTTGGGGATCTGCTGGACTTCTCTCACCTCCCACATCAGACATAAAGACCTGTTCTCAAGCATTCCTGCCATTGCTTCATTCTCTCCACAGCCCCAGAAGTCCAGCTGCTCACTGGACAGTGTCCAAACCCTGACACTGTTGTATTCAGCCACAGGAACATATCACAGAAACTACAGATGGAAAAGATGCAGCAAGTCCTCGAGTTCATTTCCTTCTCTTCAGAGGAGCTGTGAGTTTCTCATGCACAGCGGTCCATAATTATAGTTCCATCTTTCCAGTCTTCTGCTTAAAATTATTTCTGAATGAAGCTGTCAGCCAAAAGCTAGCGTAAGAGACCCCTTTCCATTTCAACCCCACATTTAGAGAGACCTCTAGTCATCATTTAAGTGGAGCCAGCACTGCTCTTGGGCTGACTGCCGCAGCATGGATGACTGGCACACAATACAGGCTTTTGAACACATTTGCCATTCATGAATGCCTCAGTTCCCACAAACCCCACTTTAGAAAGAGGAAAGGATTCACCTAATCCAGGCCATCCAAAGCCAGGATGCTCTCTCTAAAAAGAGAGAAAAAGAAAAGGAGGGAATAAAAAGGCCATCTGAAGTAAGATCTGGTCCATTCTTACATGAGAGCCTCTCAAAAACTTAAGCTTGAATGACCACCCAGAGGTGTCCTGTTCTTGAGGTATGTGACCAGTTTGAGTTTTAAATACCCAAGATTAAATACAATGAACTTTTTACACCCTGATCTTCAGCAGTGTGGAAAACACTAACATAAGCATCTTCAAAGAAAAGTATACCATTCTGAAAAAGCAGGTTGTGGTATCTTCAACTGAGCGTCCTAAAAGAACAATGACAAAGTCTCAGTCCAAGCACCTTCGAGTGCAGGCAACTGGTTATGAGACTTCTCTTTTCACCAGCACCTTTTCATGAATCCCAGTGGACAGCTGGGCAAAGCAACTGCCTTTCTGCTGCATTCATGTAATGCTTGATTGAGAGCTAAGACTGGAGGCCAGAGATACTGCAGGCACCTGGGAGCAAGAGCTGTGGATGGCTCCAGGATCTGTCAATTTGGTGTGCTCTAACCTGATTGCCCTGCCAGGAAGGGAGCGCAACTGAAGTTTTCAGACAAGGACAGAAACCCAAGCCTTTTCAACACTGACTTCTGTCTGCTGCTTCGGGATAATTACACTGCAGTGGTGGGCCTGAATTCACCAAGAAGGAAAAGGTAAATCTGTGTGATGCTGACAAAGTAAGTCTGTGCTAACATTTTTTCTGCATAAATGCTGTGGTCCCTGGAAGTGGTTCCACCTTTTAAATCCAGTGGCACACTTCACAGCTGAGGATGTATTTCAGCAGTCACATATTGGGTGGACTGGAGAAAGAAGAATGAGGTTATGTTCTGCTGCCAACCTCATCCTCAAACTGCTTGCCAACATGTCCAGTTTTACCTCTTTTTGACACACAAACCTTGATATTCATCTGCCCAGTACAGCTTCCAGTATTCCACATAAGCAATGGCAAACAGGTAAAGAGATGCTTATGAAAAGAATCTGTGTAACTTTCTGGAAAGGGCAACAGATCTCCCAGCAGCAGCTGAACCCTGCTGAAAGTCATGCAGATGTCTATGGGATGTGCATGTGTGCTTGCATGCCCCATGGATGCACACAGTTAACAAAGAATCATAGAATCATCTGAGTTGGAAGGGACCTTTAAAGGTCATCTAGTTCAAATGCCCTGCAATAAACAGGAGCACCTACAGCTAGATCAGGGTGCTCAGAGCCCTGTCTAGTCTGACCTTGAGTGTTTCCAAGGATGGGGCATCCACCACCTCTCTGGGCTATCAGCAGTCCCCATTACTTCTCCACTGGTGTGGTTTTCACGTGTTGTTTATATTCTGTGGACTCTGCCCACCCGTGGTCTTGTGAAGAACAAAACTGGCTTTTTTGGAGTTGCCCCGTCCATGTCTTTTCCCAAGCTCCCCTGGGAAGACCAACCAGGATTGCAGGAACCAATTAAAGATCACTGACTTTGGGCAAAGCCTAAATATGCAGCAATAAAACAAACAAAAACAAAACAAAACAAATCATGCCACATTAGCTGACAATTGTCTGTAACTTTGTTTTCTCCTAATCTTTGCAAGTGAAAAGCAGGAGGGGAAAGGAATTTCAGCCTGGTACTGAAGTTCTCTGCAAGCTTGGGGCACATGGGTGTGCTTGTGTTCGGATAGATGGATTTGCATACACAGCCACCCGGTAATGCTATCCTTGTTATTCCAGCTGACAAGGTGACAGCTACATAGTGATTTCTGAGACCTCCCATCACGCCCTAAAACACACACATGAAAAAAATACCAGCTGTTCAGACATCCCCTGGATCTTTGGCCCTCAAATAGAGGGAAGATAAAGACAAATGGCTACTTAGCTTCACAAAAGAGCTTTCCATTTGGCATCACCCTTTCTGCAAACAGTCCCAAAGGAACAGCATTCCTTTCAGAGATCCTTCTAATCAAATACGATGAGATTTTATTAGTATCAAAATAATAACGCTCTGATTGCTCCTGCAAAAGTGCAGCTGCCTCCCCTGCTGAACAGCACAGACCACCTCTGTAGGTAACAGCTGCATGGTCAGAGCTGATGTAGCTACTCTATTCCTACACAGCTAAACTCAGCCAAGAGCCTTACACAACCCAGCCTACAGCTACAAAAACTTACTAAGGCTTTTTCAAGAGGGGTGCTTCTATTCTATGTTCTGTGTTCAGAGACCTACCATGCTGTTCATCAGTGACGAACTCACAACAAAGCACAAACCAGAGGTGTGAGAGCTTGTCCACAGGATGCAAAGAAGACAAGAGGACAGACACCAGCAAAAACTAAAAGCTGGTCCCCACATGCCTCAGGTTCATCTTTGAAGCCGATGAATTCTGAAATATTTGGTACGTTTTTCTTATAACTACGCCATTAAATTGTGTAAACTATGATCTGCGTAAATCTGTTTTGCATGTGGATAACAAACAAACTTCAATCAGCACCACCAACGCGGGGCTGTTGACCACAAGTCCTCTGTGTTTTTCAGTGCTCGCAGTCAAATCCCTCCCTGGCCAAAGCTCCTACCCAGTATGTCTTCATAGACGTTCTCCTCTGATAAAGTGCGTGTGAGGGCCAGCTTGGTCTGCGCGTACCAATCCACCCTTCCATTCTCTGATGACGACTGCAGCAAGTCTTCAAACTCGTACGACTTCCTGCACGTTGATGGGAGAGGAAAGGAACAGAGAGTGATGCAGCTTTTACAGCCAAATGAAAGCATTTTGTAATTCACTCACAACACTACACAGAACCTTAGGCCGTGACAGGTCCCATTTAGGGCACAGGAGTTTCCACCCTCACCAGTCATAAGGGCCTCCCAAAATCAGGTCTCTCAGCACTACAGGATAGCAGCACTCAACTGTTGGGTGCTAAAAAGGATAAAAACTAACGAGTCCTTCACTGATGAACCTGGAGAGTTTCAGTTTCCTTCCGGCACCCAAAACAGGAATTGTGATGTGACATTTCATGCAGCTGTGTTTTCTATTCTCCTTGCCTCAAAAATGTGCTACAATCACAAGGGTAGAGATAAAAGACAAGAAAGCGTTCCAGGAAAATACATACACAGTAGATTCAGTTAGAAGAGTAAGTTTACTATTAACAGTGAAAATGTTGTGGAAGAGTCTAGAGATTATCATCCCAGGGCTGCTTCCAGATCAGCTGTATTAATTTTACAATCACAGTTTTTGCTAAAAACAAAACAAAACACACAAAAATAACACAACCCCCTCAATCTTGGGCTCGAAGGCTAAGCAACGTAATGCAGTGACCTTAAAGCCCAATCTACCATGACATATCTCTTCACAATTACCCCATGAAGTTATGCTGACTGCTCAAAGTTCTCAGAGATACCGCAGAATCACAGAATCCTTAGAGTTGGAAGGGATTTTAAATGCCATCTAGTCCAACTTCTCTGCAATGAACAGGGACACAACTAGATCAGGTTGCTCAGAGCCCCTCCAGCCTGACCTTGAGTGTCTCCAAGGACAGAGCTTCCACCACCTCTCTAGACAACCTGTTCTAGTGCTTCACAACCCTAATTGTGAAAACTTCTTCCTTAAATGCAATCTAAACCTCCCTTTTTAATTTGAGACCTTTTCTCCTTGCCTCAACACAGAAGCTCCTGATAAAGACTCTGTCTCCTTCTTTCCTGTAGCTCCCCTTCAGATACTGAAAGTCCACTCTCCAGTGTCCCTGGAGCCTTCTCTTCTCTCCACGCTGAACTCCAGCTCTCTCAGCCTGTCCTTGTAGGAGAGGTGTTCCATTCCCTGGACCATTTTTGTGGCCTTCCTCTGGATGCACTCCACAGATCTATGTCTCTCCTATACAGAAGACTCCAAACCTGGACACAGCAATCTCACCAGTGCAGAGAAAAGGGACAGGATCACCTCCCTCACCCTGCTAGCCACACTGCTTTTGATGCAGCCCAGGATATGGCTGGTATTTTTGGTCTGCAAGGGCACGTTGCTGGCTCATGTCCAGCTCGCCTCCCACCAGTATCCCCAAGTCCTTTTTGGCAGGGCTGTGCTCCATCTTTACGTAACTTAGTGCAGATCATGGCAAGCAAGGCTCTCATTTACTGGGGATTACGTGTGACCAAGGAAGATGCAGCTCTTCCAATGAGATACAGGAAGTGGGGGGGGGTACTCCACCATTAAGACCAACACCTTTGTGAAACACAGCCCAATTACCTGTGGTCAGCGTTGTTCTTGTGCTTCCCGCTCCAAAGCCTCCTGCTGACAGCTGATGGAGGAGGAGAGGAGGGGAGAGGAGGGGGAGGAATGGATGGCAGAGGAGGCAAGTTTCTTTTATTCCTAGCTGCTGGCACCCAGTCCTCTTCCCCCTCATGTTTGAAAGTCCGCCGGGGCTTTGGCAGTGGGTTGATGAAAGGTTTCTTCTCTGGCACCCCTGGTTCTGTGTACACATTTTCTGTAGTGCAGTCCTTGGATTTCACATGAGAAGTTCTTACCTCTTCTAGAGTCCCAAAAATTGGCTCGCTGATTTCAGAGTCCAAACGAAGAAGCCTTTTGTTGAGCTCAGTCCCACATATGCTCTCATGGCCCTCTGAAGCAGCGTGTCCTTGTGCTGCCTTCTCCTGCAAGCACTGTGGGGAGTAATAAGTACCAGGCAACTGTGGCTGCAGCTCTGCTGAGCCATCCTTCAAAGCCTGCTCCAGCTTCTTGACCTGACTAAGCACTGAAAGATTCTCCTTCTGGACCTCCCACTTCCCACCTTTCACTTCTTTGCACTTTCCAAGGCTGGACTGCACTTCCTCATCCTTCTCTGTTTCCCCTTTCCGCTGTGCTCCTTGTCCCATGCCTTTCGGAGTTCCTGCCTTCCGCTCATTCTCTTTGCCTGCCCCTTTGCACTCCAGCTCCCAGTTCGTAAGTCTCTTGGTCTCCACTTTCCGAGACGTCAGTGCTTCTCCACTTGTCTTCTCAACTACACATGGTATCTTGTGCTCCTCTTTAGTTCCTTGCTCCTCCTCTCGACGAGGAGCAGACTGCATTTCCTTTTTCCCTTCCCACTCTGAAATTTTGTCCTTGATGCTGAAGGACTTATTCCTCAAGCCAATTTTTCCAGGGGTCCGTGTACTCTGAGTACCTCCTATTTGTTTCCTGACAATTCTACTGTTTTCTTTAACGTTCAGATCCACAGATGGGTCACTGATGATCATTTTGGGACTCAGCATGTTCTGCTGAAAGCAGTCTAGCCTTGGATCGAGCATCAAGTTCTCCAAGGCTCCCAGAGGGTTCTTCACCACGCAAGAAACTGGTTCAGCTTCAGGTGTTACACTCAGGGTGACAGAGGCACCTTCAGAACACCTCTCACTTGAAGATCCACACAGAAGTCTTCCTAATTCCTTCACAGCCGCTGTACTGTTTTTATCTGCAAGTTTGATCCTATACACCAAAGACAAAAAGAGAAGAGACGTTCACTGCCATTGTTCACCCTTTTAGTCAGCCCATCAGCTCCACAAATTCTACTTACAAATCTGGTAACAGGACAGGATGCTCACACTGAGTCCCTGAGAAACAGACTTGTGGGAGAGAATGCCAAGGAAATGGTCTTAACCAAAACACAATGTTCCTCTCATTATGACTAGTGAAACGAAATCTTTCTCTGTGGCAGACGTAGGTGGCAGATAGTAATTTCTGTACAACAGACATGTTGATACCAATGAGAGGTTCAACAGAATTTTGTGTTTAGAAGTGCAGCAGTTTTGTACAGCTTCAAGGCATTAAGCAGGTCCACTGCAAATAAATACAAAATTGATCCTTAACAAAAAACAGCAAAATCACTGCTGTTAGAGCAGACAACGTGTGGCACAGACAACACTCCTCTAGATCCACCTCAGAGGGTCTGTCTGGATTCATTCAAGTATTCCCAAGTGCACATTAAAGTACAAGCCATGCACCTCTATTACTACATTTCTACATCTCTACCATCCCAGGCTACATGTGGGGTTGGGCTCCCACACACCCAGGCACACTCCCTCAGCACAGAGGGTGTGATATAGCACCCAAGCACTAGGCTCAGCATTCTCAGAGCAAGGGATTCAACATTTTCATTTGTTTGAGTACAAACCACATCAAAAAGTCCCTAATATCTTTAGTCTGGGGGACCTCCAAGTGCTTTTTTTTTTCTTTTCAATACTGTGTTATTATATCAACACAGTAAAGTTCCAGCTGGACAGACAAATAGTTACTCCAACACAAAATACTTCTGAACCGAAGTACTTTCCAGTGCTTAGCAATGCTGGGGCTTGGAAAGTAATACCAGCACAACACAAGGTAGAGATGCAAGCCCTTATCATGAGTCCCATTTAACCACAGCATTAACACTGAGATTCAACTCTGTAAACTGCTGTCAACCTAAATGTATCAATGTGCCTCTTCCAGAGTTTAAGCACTCTGGTAAGAACATCCGCTTGGATACCCTGAGTGCTGGCAGGCCTTGTGCTTTGTCCTGGAGCTAAGCAATGCTGGCAGCCATTGCAGGCTCAGTTGTAGTGCAAACTGAGTCTGGGATGGGTTTCTGAGCAGGAGGACCTGAGCCAGATGCTGTTCTTCCTTAGCCTCGCAGATATTTAACTCATGGCTGTCTCAGTGACAACTTCATGCTTGGGGCAAGAACTGGCACTGTGAACATTATGGACCTTTCCCTGGGAGCAAGGCTTGGCAGTGACAGTGTGGCTGGACTGTGCACTAAAAACCAGGGGTGGACACCAGAAAAAGCCTGTTAGGGGTAGTGACAGTAAGGCTTGTCTGAGGAGTCTCCGTGATGAAGATTTCAAGTGCAGCTGGGGTATCATCAACACAATGGTTCTGCCCTGGGGCAGAGCTCTTTTAGCACGGTGCCGCTAGGACATTATCACTGACAGGATGCTAAAAACATAATGTGGCAACCTTGAGATGGCAATGAAACCACCTGAGGCACACAGGGGTGTGATCTAACATGTGAATGGAGAAGGGTAGTGTTAAGCTGAAAAAATATTTTCTTCTTTTGGTTTTCTTTCTATTGGGTACAACAAATGAAAGCAAAGCAGCCCAGCACTGAAACCTGGAAAGCTCCCACCTCTCAGCAGACTTGCAGACACTGCTCTCAGACCTGCTGCTCACATCGGCCACCTTGCTAGCTGTCATCATGTCAGCACACAGATGGGCAGCAGTTCACCTGCAGACAGACACAAGGAAGAGCTGTCATTCTGTGCTCAGCTCTCCCCTCCTGCTGCAAACAAACACACGCACATACATCTCTTCCTGAAGTCCAGGAGAACTAACAGGGGCAAAATATGACAGCTCCCAGAGGACATCCTCAGTTTCACCATCTGCAAAATGGGAAGAAGGGTGACAGCACCACCCCTTAGAAGCCCAGGGAAGAGCTAACAGGTTTTGATAACAAGAACAATCTTTGATTCAGTATCAAGTGCAGTACCGTGATTTGAATACGCAGCATGCTTTGTGAATGCTTTTATTATTGCCAAAGTCTCAGAGGATTTAGGCTTTTTCTACTCACAGAACAAGAAAACAAAAATGATTTTAGTAAGAACTGTGCTAAGGCCACATGACGTAAGCTCTTCCAGTTGTCACAACAACCCCTTCAACATTTTATGACCAAGAGACAACGCACTGAAGCACGTAGTTATGTTGCAGTGTGCCCTCCGGTGGGCCGTGACAGTCTGTTGGTCCCCTCTCTACCTCTCAAGGCAGGAAGGCGCTCGCCATCTCAGATATCATGCTTGGAAAATCTGTGGCTTCCCCAGTCTATCGACTCACCTGCTCTGCCTGATGCTACCCTGCCATGCCCAGCATCCGGCAGTAAGACTGAGCGTCTCAGGAAGTTTAGTCAGTTCTTGTAGCTTTTAAAAAAAGCATACCAACAACAATGAAGAACAAAAGAATCCCTCATTTCCACTGCTCGAGTATTTTGGGCAGAGAGAAAGAAAGAAAAAAATCAGTCTTGTTTGTTCCCAGTTTTCTCTCCCTCCCTTTATCCCACACTGGCAGTGTTCCTAAGATGAGGAGTGAACTCTGGGTCAACTCAGTGTGTACACATTCAGGGCAGCTCATGGCTAACCATTTAGCAGACTCTCTTTCCCCAGACAATAAACCCCTTGGCTTCTCTTCCTCATTAGGAACTGGAACAAACACCCATTTCACTTCTAGACACAGAGCGGCCTTGCAAAATAGTCAAGAAAATTTACCAGCCCGAGAAACAAAATCTATTCATGCATCCATTAACTGTTATGCATTGCGAATAATGGAAAACTAATGATCGCCCGTGTCTCCGTCCAAAGGATGACTCACCCAGGCAACCAGAGCAGATTCCTGCAAAGCAGCAACTGAGGCTGCATAGCACTTGGCTTACAGCTTCCTTACAGTGCCCTGGTGCTACACCACTGGCTCACTGATCAATATGCCCAGGCACTGCCATTAGCAGTAAGAAACCTCCCAGCAGCAGGCAGCGAACGTACAGCCCCTCTCCAAGTTTTGCCTCAGAGATGACCTAGTTCCAATCCCCCTGCTGCAGGCAGGATTGCCAGTTGCTACAACAAGCACTAGATCAGGCCGCCCAGGGCCCCATCCAGCCTGGCCTTCAACGCCTCCTGAGACTGAGGCCAGGAGTCTCCTAAGCAACGAGGGATCAGATGCTGCAATATGAACACAACCACTAGGTGTACATATCCAAACACCTTGGAAGATGTGGAAGAAAAAAAAAAAATCAACTCTGGAACAAAAGAGCAGAAATGAGGTACCTCCTGATTAGCTCAAAGGTCAGATAATTAGCATGAGGACACTCCCAAGGCCAAATGAGATGCAGAGCGGATGGGGCTGAGACTTTAGTTAATAAGGCTACCAGAACCAGCTTGCAGACCTGACCCACAGACACTCCCAAAGCCTGAAGGGAGGAAAGTGGGAGAGTAGTGATGGAAAATCACCTTTGATGGGAAATGAAGAGTAGACCTCCTCTCCAGGTTTGGCTCCAATGGCCCCCTGAACTAGCATGGCAGGCCACTGCAAGGGGCAAGGGGAGCTCCTATTTCTCCTGCTTCCCATCTCTCTGCTCAGATTGATCACGCAGGCAGAGCTGAGTTCAGGTTGCATATGACCCAAGGAGAACTGACATACACCAAGCAGGTCCCCCTTGGCCCACAGCTACTTTCTGCATGAACCACATGCAAACTTTCTGCCATGCAATCCAAAAGCACAGACCCACGGCAGCAACAGCCCAGAGCCATGTGTCTGGCATGTAGATCCCGCAGCAGCCAGGCCATAGAAGGGGAGAGAAGATGCCAAGATCCATTTGGAGAGTTCCATCACTGCAATTAGTTTGGTAATCCTCATTGTTTGGGGGAACAAAGCCATCATCAGATAGCGTCTCAAAATTAAACCGGGGAAGGAAGGGCAGGGGAGGAAGGAGGGAGCTCCCAAACCTGCTGGCGGGCTCTGGGAAGGATGTGAAGCTCCCAGCAGAAGCTTCTCCGCACAGCCGGCCTCATGTTTCCCATGGCCATGTGATAGGGCTTCCTGCCACTGAGCAGAGCAAGACCTACCCCGACCTCTCTCTTCCAAACAGAGTTCCTGCCTGCTTTGTGTTTGCAAAGAGGCGTTTGTTTACTGATCTATCATTGGCATGCAGGAAGCAGCCTTGAAATGAGCTGTAATCATCTGTCTCCAGCAAGAGCTGTTAGGCTTTCTGCTAATTTAAGTTTTCCTCCCCCCCCCCTCCGCCTCCCAGATGCCTTCTTCCCCACTTCCAATCAAAAGGCAGTAAGGAGTGTGCTCATCTGGTGCAGAGCGCTGGACACCATAATTCCAAAGCAACTGGGGAAGAAAAGGAAGCACTGACAGCGGACATGTTCCTATCCTCAAAGGGCAGAGGGGTCTTCCACTGGGATATGAGCTAAACTTCCTAGGAAGCACCCAATACCCTGCAGTTTGCCTCACCAGAAATGTATGCAGCCTGCACGTGGGTTACACACGTGGTCTTGTCTCCAATAAGGTCAGGCAATGGTCATGGTGAGCTTTCTAGGCCTCCCTATTTTGCTGTTACCTTTATAGGGAAAGAAACAAGCGTACTTCAGCAGGGCTTGTGGTTTGGGGATGGGTATCACCCTTGCAATATGCTGCAGGCCACATCTCAAGATCTCCTTTGCTCCAATTATACCACACCTCACACAGAAACAGGATCCGAGCCTGTAGCTGGGATCGCAGCCACCACGGTGGTGCATGCAAACAATGAGGCTTCACATCCCCACCAGCGACCCGCAGCTGTCAAATGCTCATCCAAGAGGAATAAAGCCATGCTGCGTTTAAAGCCCACGCACATTTTCTTCCCCTTGGTGCTCACTGAAATATCCTCTCCAGTTACTTTTGTGACTTCTGTGTTCGAGCCAGTGAACTGCAGCAGCCAGACACAGACTGCAAGCAACGCTCCCAACCCAGTGCTCTGCAGAACAAAGGATGCAACATACATGGAGGAACAATGTGACAACAATATACAACGTACATATGTAAAGAACAGGAAGGATGCCAAGAAGACAAAACACTAACAGGAAAATCGTGAGTAAGGCTACGGCACAAGTTAAAGCCTTGCACGCTCCCTCCCCCAGCTCTTACTCTGTTTGGAGCCTGTTTCCCTTTGGGGGAAGAGGCAAACTTGGAAACGCGCTCTTGTGCACGAACGCACACACGGGGCAACTGAGTGTACCCTAAGTGTGGTGCCAGCACCAAGCAGCATCTCCAGGCTGTGCGCGGAGCCATGTGAAGTCCCCAGAAGCCGCTCGCCCTATGCAGAGGACTGAAGGCACTAACAGCAGGATTGCTGGTTCATCATACTCACAATAGGATCCTAACTGTGGGTTGCCAGGCTCAAGCCATTTATTTAAAAAAAAAAAAAAGAAAAGCAAAAGAGAAAAAGTTGGATAAAGTTATGTAAACATAAACATGAAGGCCAAATGACTGAGAAGTGATATACTCCTACAGTACATTTTAGAGGACATTTCAGAGCTGGATCCCACATAGTTTCCTATCCCTCTTGCCTCACTCTGTCCTAACTGTTCCCTTTGATCTATGATAACTTACCACAGTGCTTGCAAGGGAGTCAGGAGAATCCCATGTGTATAAAACTAGCTATTTTCAAAATCCCCAAAGGAATGGTAGTACCACAGCCCCTCTGGTGCAGCACCCCCATGTCAGAGGGCCAGTGCTGCAGTTCAAGGAATGCAGAAGCTGGCAGGGTTGGCATTCAGACTGTGCACAGAAAAGCAGTGTTATGGTATGTCCTTAATTTTATCATGCAATTCTACTGATTTTCTTCCCTCTCTAAGCCCACAAAACAATCTCCGCCTGCTTATACTGTCACTGACCTGGTTCAGTAGATTGCTATGCTGAAAAGAACTGCCCTACTTCTCCTTCATCCTGTACCCCTGCTCCTCCTTTGGCTGCCAGCAATGTGGTCTCACCCTTGTCCGTTGCCACTGACTAAATATGTCCCTCATATTCCTTCCATCACACTCGTCCTGCTTCCTTTGTACAAGCCCTGATGCTTGTAAAGCCCTTGCTGGGCTAGTACAACTCACTGAACTAGCAAAAAATGAAAGGTTCCCTGCTCAGGTAGTGACATCAGTCACTTGTCATGAAAAATCAGACAAGCACTGAAGCACCGTCTGACGTCATGGTGAGCCTTGAGAAGGGCAGGCAAGGAGGTTCTCAGCCACTCTTCCTCATTCCCTGCCAGATAAAGCAAAGAATCCCTGCAGGCACCAGTTCCACCACTGGTTCACCTCTAGAGTGGGCCCCTTCTGTGCCAAGTGAGGCATTTCTTTAGAAGACGAATGATGGCACCTTTATGCCCAAATCATTGCCTTTGACTGAGATCAAGGCTTTTTTTCTTCCTTTCTGATCCAGGCTTCAGCTTTCCTGGATACCAGCAAAATAAGTGGTTTCTACCTCTTTTCCATTATGGTGCCAGAGGGATAATTGATGGCACAGAAAAAAAACAAGTAACTGCCAGTTCTACTCCACCATTTCTGGACTGAGATTTACAGGGAAGTCCTACTAAATCACAGCAATGTATTTTGTACCTCCGGTTAAAAGGCCAACTTTTGGCTCTGAAATGGAGATGCTACGTATCCATTACCATACGACTCCCAGGCTGGGATTTCATTATAGGATCTCAGTTGCTGCTGCACTAGCACAAGGCTCTGCTCTGAAAGGAAGCAATGTGAAAAGCAGTGAAAAGAGGGGAGCAAACACGAGCTAATGTGGGTAATGTTGGTGGGTCACCCCAGGTCTCAAATGCAACCATAGGCTGTCCTTGTTCTGTAATAAAGCATCCTTCTTCTCTAGTAAAGCAGTGGAACCCCTGACAAACTACTCTCATTTCCTACCCACTGTTTCCATCCACCACCCCTTTGCTGAAGATTGTAGGCGATGCTCCACAGCAACATCACAGACATCATAAGTGTCACCTGTCTGTCACAGTGAGCTGGAAGGACGGCACTGGAGATCTTTGCTACCAAAAATTAAAAAAAATCTGCTGAACATATAATCATCAGGGGTGGATAACTTCAAGATCACTAAGTCCAATCATCAACACAACCCATTGAGTCCCATCACTAAGCCATGTCCTTCCATGCCACATGTGCAAACTGAAATCTTCTTCCCACAGAGCCATGGAAATTTGAAGATGATAGAGTGGCAAAGGATGCATTCCTGATACAAACAGCATCCCTCACCTACAGATAGCACTTCTGTTAATAAGCAAAAGATTAATCTTAGCAAAAGAAAGTCCTGATGTATTCTAAATGCAGATAAATTAGTATATTTTCTTCCCTAGCTTCACTCTCTAAAACAGCTGAAACATTTTGCTTGCAGGCTTGAAAGCAATTCAGCCAGAGACAAATACTCAGAAGGGAAACAGCAGATTGAAATGATACAATTGACCTAAAGGCAGAAATTGAAAACAGTCCTACAATATGAATTGTGCTCTATTAAAGGTGGGGCTAGTTGCACCCTCTATTAAGCTTGTCCCACACTTCCCTTTGTCTTATTTTCCCTTTGTTCCTCCCTTTAAATACATAACAAACAGAAGAAAAGCTCAAAAGGGAGTTCAACATCCCTCCAGTTTCCTGCAGACAGCCACACCCTCAGCTGGAAACACAGCACTTCCAGAGGTAGCAGTAGGATGGGACAGAACCATGTCTAGCAGGACAGAAACATTCCCTAATTCATAGATTTAAGTAAGCCTCAGATGTATAAATGGTAAATTATGTTATTTCTTCTGGTGACAAGAATGGTTTCTATTGCTGCTTAGAGACATCTTTACGCCTACAGCAGGTTCCCTACACATGGGAAGGAAGAGATTAATCCAGCATTTAGCACAGGGAGGTGGTGGAGACACTGTCCCTGGAGATGTTCAAGAAACATGTAGGTGTGGCTCTGAAGGACATGGTTAGGGGGCATGGTGGGGATGGGTTGGCAGTTGGACTATATGATCTCAGTGGTCTTTTCCAACTTCATTAATGATTCCATGATTGCCATTCTAGCTCCTAAAATTAATTCTAATTACAATGTGTAGTGGAATGACATGCTCCAAACTCAGCTTTCTGTAACAAAATCATAAACAAACAAACAAAAAAATCCAGATGGAGAAACCAAGACCCTGAGGGATGAAGGCAGGAGTAGAGGATGACTGCTGTGCCAGGTCTTGGCAATACAAATCCACCTCTGTGCACTTCAGATTTCACGTAAGAGCATCCATGAAGAAGGTGGAATCACTTAGCCCATTTCAAAGTGGGATAATCATAGAATCACAGAATTGTCTGAGCTCGAAAGTACCCCTAAAGGCCATCTAGTCCAACTCCCCTACAATGAACAGGGTCACCCATAGCTAGATCAGGATGCTCAGAGTCCCTCCAGCCTGATCTTCAGGGATAGAGCATCCACATGTCTGGGCAACGTGTGCCAGTGCCTCACTATCTTTAATATAATTTGTGTTTTTCTTATATCCAATCTAAATCTCATCTTTTACTTCAAAACCATTTCCACTTGCTCTATCACAACAGACCCTGCTAAACGGTCTGTCCCCTTCCTTCTTACAGCCTCCTTCTAGATACTGAAAGGCCACTATCAGGTCTCCCCAAAGCCTTACCTTCTCCAGGCTGAACATATTTACTTTTGCTTTACATCCTCACAAAAGAAAATTCAATTACATTAAGCCAAGGTTGAATAAGACATTAGTGTGAATCCTGTGTTCCTGATGCAAACACAAGCTTGCTGATGACATCAGTGCAGCCAGCACTCCATACCTGTTTTCTTTGGCTTTGAAATTACCCACATACAAGACAACCACAGTCAATATGGAATAAATCAACAGAAATACGGGCCAGATTTACATAAGCAAACATGTGCCAGCAGAAGAGCTCATCAGCCACAAGGACAAGCAGGATTCCTAACAGGTATGGTAGAAGCATCTCCAACAAAGACCAAACTCTAGTGGCAGAGCACATTTCTACCTCTGTAGCCAACTGGTGTAGCTTCTTTCATTCCTTTGATTGGAATGCCACAAATATTACAAATACACTAGTCTTACTATGACAGTAAATCAATTCCAGTGTAAAAAAAACTGGAAAGACTTTAGAGTTATTGTTAAGCTTGTAAGAAACTCAAACGTTTGACAGCTTAGGAAACAACCTGCCCCTAAAATAGAGCGTTCAGACCATGAACCACACTGGAACTAATTTTTAGTGCAGTGAGATAACCTCTGATATTTTAGCACAAGCGAGATCCAAAGAGGTCCCTTCAAGGAGCAACCCTGCAAAGAGCTTCCTGGCAGGAAGACAAATTGTCTCACATTGGGAAAGGAAATGAGAGCATTAAAATGAAGAACTCACAATTCTTCCAAAATAAGTTATCATTGGGGAAGATAAACCAAGCCTCAGCAAATCTCTCCTTCGGTGGCCTTCACCCTGCAGGATGCTGACTGCTTCCCTTCCCGAGGAGGGTCCAGCACAGTTTCCTACAGCGCCCATCACCCTGGCCTTGGATCACCAGCTGTGTGCTCCAGCAGACCTTCGAGCTTCCCAAACCCGCGACCTGCCCACAGCTTACCTCTGAGCATCACCCTCCCAGCTCAGAGAGCTGCCCGGGGATCGTCTATTCGTTCTGGAGACCCCACTTCCCCTTGCCTCCCTCCTGCATACCTAAGGCATTGCAAACGCAGATCTGCTTACTGCAGATCCCATTTCTTACTGAGACCTTCCAAGCGCAGTACAGCACACACCACCAAACCACTCAGCCTTCCTTGCAGGGCCCAGGCCAGGTGTAGGGTAAGCTGCCAAAGCTGACCCATCACAAGGAGGAAATCTGTACAGCTTTAAAAAAAAAAAAAAAAAAGCAACCCCAAAACAACAACAACAAAACCCCCACCAACCTCTTGCAGTTATTTATTTTTCCAGGAGGAAAGCTGCTCTCTGTGTATGTGTGTGTGTCAGGACAATAGGAAAAAAGACAGTGCAGGGGAACTGCCAGGAAACAGTCAGCCATCTGCCTGCATGGAGAGCAGTTTTTCCTTTTCTTTTGTACCAAAAGGAATGCAGCCCAGAGCCGCCATCCCCATCCGCCTGTGCTAGGGAGGAAATCTGAGCGCCTGTTCCCTGCCAGGGAAAGGAAGCAGGGGGAGTGAGCTGGCCCCAGCCCTGTGCTTACGTGGGTCACTGCGCTCCTGGCCAATAAAAGGGGGAAAAGCCAACCCCAAATCCTGGGGGGAAAAGCTCTTCCTCCTCTGCCCTGCTGCTTTCTGTGTGGCTTGCTGCCCCCATAAGCACTCACTCCTTTCTCACCAATTGCAACAGGAGACACTGCCTAAGCACCTCTGGAAAACCCAGAAGACATCTGTCTGCACCTTCACGCACTGACATACCTTGAGGACTCTTGCACTCAGCCGACACGTCTGTGCAGCTCAATGCCAAGTTCAGCTGGCAGAGCTTGCTGCCGTGGAGATGGCTGAGATAACAGGATATGGTCCTGAAGAAGGCACTCCCAGAAGAATCGTTTGTTCAGACAAGTCCAAAGGGCTCCCTCATGCCCCAGCAGCTCAGCAGAGGGAGAGACTGACCCTGAGATGCACCTGAGCTTGTCCAAGTGGGAGCTGGGCTGCTGTCTGCACGTCCCAAACTCTCTGAGACCCAGGTTCTCAGAGCCCTGCAACGTATTTCTGAACGCATTACCCCCTGTAATGCAAAGCTTGGTGTAGAACAGGGCATGACATGAAACCACATCCTTGGATGCTTCTTTCTCATGATGGAAGAGAGACAATGTGCACAGCTGGAAACAAGACAGATCTGACCTCAGAAAAAGTGTTTTTTTTTCACCAGGAGGATCATAAAGTATGGGAACAGCACTGCAGCCTCCATCTCTGCAGTTTTCCAAAGACCCAACATGAGAAACTTACTCTGAACACAGAGCTGAACCCACTTTAGCAAGGTGGCTGGAACAGAGATCTCCTGCAGTCCCTCCCAGCCTGCACTACCAGATGATCATCTGTCATCAGTGACAGCAAAACAAAGAATTCACTCTCATTTTCTTTGTGAAACATCAAACAAATGAGCAAAAAATTGCAAAACTCTCTCCCTTTTAAAACTCTTCCTACTGATCACCTTTCATAGAATCATAGAGAGGCTTGGGTTGGAAGAGACCTCAAGGAACAACAGGTTCCAACCCTCTTGCCACAGGCAGTCAGTTTTTCCAGTGGATTATTTTTTGCCTTTCATCTTCTAAAAACTCTCCAACTGATCAGCAAGTGGGCAGTAAAAAATGTCTGCTACAGCAAAACATAAAATGATACTATTTCTAACACGTTCACACTGTTCTTCCTCCGTTGTTCAGCAGTGCCTAACTGCAGCAGTTCAGTGAGAGGTATCAGGGAGGCCACCAGGAGGACTGCCTTGGCAAACCCTGATGGATGGTGTACATTTTCACTACGGTATCAGAAAAAGAAAATATTTTCTTCCCAAATTTATTCCACTTTCAGAGAGATCAGGGTTTAAAAACTCTAAAAATTAGTGAAAGCATCCTCTTGGTTTCTCAAGAATAGAAAACCTAGAAACAAATGGGCACATATTGTTCACTGCTGTCTTCAAAGGGATGTGCTAAAGGCAGTGTGTATTCTAGAAGACTTTTAATTTCCACTGTTTACTTTCTTTCACGTGCACCAAACTGTTTGATGAGGGAGCACAATCAGGGAATCCGGCACAACTTCCTCCACAAAGCATTTATCTCATGACTGAAGTGGAGTTTTCTAATAGAATCTTCCAAGCCAGAGAAAGTGCATCCAAGTTTTGTATTCCAGGGTAACCGCAAGGGCATACTCCACCCAAGATGCTTCAGTGTTGTCCTGGATGAGGCCCCAGTGCTGTTTATTGTGCACAGGAAAAGCACATTTCTTCAGAGCAGCCAGCACTGAACGCATTTCACAAGAGCACAATTTACAGCACCCAAAACAAAATACCAAGTAGGAGTCTTCTGGAGCCAGACCCTTAGCAGAAGCCCCTTGTACAATTCAGTAAATACCATTCTTTTTCACTTGCAGTCATAAACATTTGCTGTTCCAGCCCAATGAGAGGTGAAATCAGCCCTACTCAAGGCACTGATGTGGTCCCAGAATGGTGTGGCTTGCACTGCACCCAATCCTCCACATTCACCTTGTTTCTGCTCCTCACCAACATGCACAGGTCCAGAGAAGCCTCAGCAAAGCCCCCTCAGCTCAGCCCCATTAAGCATCTACTGGGGGGAACAAGTCCTACAGATTTCCCTGCAGCATCAGGAAGTCTATAAGCTTTTCCTGCAGGGCAAGAGATGAGGCCTCCCAAAGCAGATAACCAACACTAGGAGCGAGGTGGCCACTCTAGGACAATGTTGTAACACCCCAGTAGAGGGCTTACAAACTTCACAGCTTCCTCTGTGAAGTTCCCATTTTCCTTGCCCCCCAAGAATACAAGCTTTACAAACTCAGCTCGAAGGGCTCTGCCCAGGAAAAGAGGCTCTCCCACAGATCTCCCTCCGGAAGACAGTAAGTTGAACAAACACACCCCACTAGATTAGATACCCTACTAACTGGCCGCTTAGGGAGGTATCTCTCTCCAGAACCCCCTTCTTTATACAGAGGTGTTCCTTCAGTTACCCATGGCTGAACAAAACAGATCTTTCAATAGTGGCCAGATTTACTGAAAAAAGTAAGGCTACGGACATTACTGGCAAACTAAGCCCAAAGTCAACGTTCTAAGGGAAATTCCCCAAACGTTTTCTTCAGCTAGAAGACCTTATGCAAAGCTATACTTGATTTACTTCTTGGCTGGTATAAAAAATGTTTGGCATTCGACTAGGCATTCTTCTTCCCATCTCTTCCACATGTAATTCAAACATTCATACTGGATAGCATTTACTTAATAAAAATCTGCCATCTGCTTCTCTTAGCGGGTTCGTTCCATTCGTATTAAAAAGAAAACATGGCAGAAGGGAAATTTCAGCAGTAAAACAGGCCAGCAAGAAATTGTTTGTTTTTTTTTTTAACATGCCTTGCTGAGCAAAGGAAATATTAGAGGTGCACAGTACTTGAGAATACAGTTATCACATAAAACTAAGAAATTACAAATAGATTTGCTGGGTGAATACATTTCTTATGGTTTCAGATCAACTGAAACTGATTTTGAGAAGTTGAATACAAAACAGCGTGCCCAGAGAGAGAAAAAGAGATTCAAAGAAGCGTCTGGTGCATGCTGAAGGAGGGATACAAAGTTAGGTTCTTGATTTTAAAATGTCATCTCCTAGCAAAACGTAACTAGATTCTGAAGGTTTAAGCTCTCCTTTCAAAATTTGTTTTTCTGGTGACCTCATCCAGATACATCCTGCTGTGCTTCATCAGCCTATCACCAAGTCCTGCTGACACACTGAAGCAACTGCCGAAGAAAAACTTGCATTATACAATCTTTTGCTTAATTCTGCACTCAAGTATTTCATGGGTGATCGTACCAAAATCTCCTCTATTGCAAAATACTGTTCACAAATTAAAAAAGAATGAGTTACGTGTGCAAGAGAAACAGCACAACAGCTGAACTACTTAAGCCCTTCAGCAAAAAAAGAATGGCTTGGTGATGAACTGCTTCCAGCCCCTTTTTGAAAATGCCTTTTTTCTTTCTGTTTTTAAGTAACGTAGTCCAAGAACAGCCCTGACTGCTCCAAAAATTATCTTTACATGGAACCTGAAGTTTATAAAAAACAACCAACAACCTGAGTAGAGGGTCAAACGGAGTGTGAATTAGCAGGACTGCGACCATCAGCACATGTGCACAGTTTGGTATGAAGCACAGAGGGCCAACCACATCCTGGGTTGCATCAAGTGCGACCAGCAGGTCAAAGACAAAACTGGAAGAGGGTAGATTTAGACTAGATACTAGGAAGAAACTCTTCACTGTGAGGGTGGTGAGACACTGGAACAGGTTGCCTGGAAAGGTTGTGGATACTCCCTCCCTGGAGGCATTCATGGCCAGGCTGGATGGGGCTTTGAGCAATCTGGTGTAGAGAGAGGTGTCCCTGCCTGTAGCAGTGGGTTGGACCAACATCATCTTAAAGGCTCTTTCCAACCCAACCATTCCATGATTCTATGAAGCACAGAAAAACTGAGATCTGTGCTCCTGTGTAGATCTCCCATTAGAGCTGAAGTGCTTCATGGCTCCTGCAGGGCAAGTCCCTTGTTCAGACAATGCTTCCAGATTCCTTTGGATGAGAAAAATAGTTTTGCCCCAAGCAAGCATTACACAAATGGCACATTAAACAATATATAGACCAGAATATATTATTTGAAAGTAACCTCATCAAATCCTAAATGTTTTACAAAATGTGAGGCTTGTAGAGGCAGCTTTGTTTTTCCTTGAAACATTCCCAAAATTGCCTCTCTCCGTCTAATGGAGAAATTTAGGAATTTAACAGGAGAAACCTTCCTACAAGGAAAGTTTCCTGCTGCATAAACACGAGGACACCAACAAGACAAGCTTAAGCACAGAAAAAGTGGCAGTGTCTTTTACCAACACAAGTACAGGATTGTTTTACGTGAGAAGTGACAACAAGGCAAGGTTTTGGAGTCACTCAAAGTAATCTCAGGGGAAAGAGACATCTGATGAAAAAAAAACAAAAACAACAACAACAAAAAAGCCAACTACAGCGTGTGTCGATCTCCCAATAGGGAACTTTTCTCCAAGTTTGACATAGCTGAAAAAGGGCAGCCAGCAAGATCAGGGTTTCTTACATCATCTGGAAAAAGCTCAACGCCTTACACATCTCTTTTCAGTATGCTTGCAGAACCGGGCCACAAACTGCTACACACACAGCCTAACATGTTAGGGCAGGGAAAAACAGATTCTCGGTTACAGCTCGCTGATCCCAAGCTCACTGAATTCATGGAAAAGATCCCACTGACTTCAGTAGACAGTGAACGATATCTCATCTCTGTTTTTGGCCAGATGCTAATTTCCAAAGAGTCCCTCCAAGCTCTGGATGATCCAAGACTCAACTCTTACCTACAAGGAAACACACAGCCTATGCTCACAGCACGTTTAGCAGCTGAAATACCAAGTTTTGTGTGCGGAATACACATCTATCTTCAGGGGGGCTTAGCGCTTTTAAAGAAAAAGCTCAAATTGTCTGAGAAGTCTTTGGGAATTCCTTCCTTTTTAATTTAGGAAGGTGTTGTGTGGCTGACACTAGCAACAGAACTCGTATTTATGAAGTGCCCTCGTGCTGCCCTGAGAAATTTGCTGTTCCCTTCCACGAAAATTGGCGCTCCCTATCATGAGAACATAATCCCCCAGGACAGGAGAAGCAGGCCTCTTCCCTGCTCTCCTCTGCAAACAGATGTGTGCATGTTCCCAGCTCTGTAAGTCACGGCTGCCTTTTGGCAAGGAACGCCAGCAGCTGCACATCTGCAGAGGGGAAGAGCTTTCAGCAGAAAATAGAGGGGGATCTGATCCTCCCCCGCCCACAAAGCAAGCTCAGCGTTTGTTCCTCTCCAGATGACACCCTGATGGGTTGATTTAATCATTTGCACATGCATGCCTATTCACAGTGCCAGCAAAATACCAGGGCAGTGAAAGCATCTCACCTGAACTGCTCGCAGGACTGTGCCTCGTCAGCAAGAGCTTGGCAAGGAGTCTCACAGGATATGAAGAGGAAAGTGCTGTTCAAGGATATCACCAAAATGATCCAACAGAATACAACTGTGTGTGTGAGACCGTTTGTGATGAGGGAAGCACCTAGGCAGGTGTTTAATTATAAGTGTATGCTCAAAGCCCACTGTCTTCAATTAGATGTGAGGCTGTGTTGCACACAGTCCTGCTCTGACTTCCCACAGAGAAACAATGCACTGGAAGCCAAAGATCTGTGCTGGAAGGATGGAAGCTTGTACACAGACCTACACGTCTGCCTAAATGACTTAACAAATGGGGGGCATCCACAGAATATTTAAATGTGGAAGGATCACAGAAACACTTCACCACATTTATTCCTGAAGGGAAAATTAGTTAAAACCTGGAGTACCCAGCCATTTAAAACAATTCTGGCTATAAACACCAGTAAATCCATGTCCTCTGAAACAGCCTTTCCAGTGGGCTGCCAGTCCCCAGAAGGGATTCTTCTGAGTGCTTCCCCAAGGTCTTCCACCATGCAGTCTTCTACACAGACACCTAACTAAGACAAAACCCGAACCAGATCGGCACCTCCAATTGTTCAACAAATCCAATTACACACTGTGATACCTGATGAGGATAACTGGGGATGGCTGCAAGCATCTGTGCACAGAGCCTATCTTACTACCACCTCCAAACCAGATTGATAGCTCTCTGCTGAAAGGAGCAAGACCCGTGAAACAAACCTCCATCAGCATTAGCTGTATTGACTAACAAAGGAGCCCAGACTTGCTTCATTTAAGGATGGCATGGTTAAAAATAGAGTAATGCCCCTCTGACTGCCCATGCAGCAGTATCTGCCTTACTACTGCCAGAGCACAGCCCTAGCCAGAATTCACGGATCCCACTTCAGGCACTGCAGAGCCAAACAACATCTAATGTAGTTGCCCAGATCCTTCCTTTTGCCTTCTACTCTCATCTTCTGTCACACATCCAGGAATCACCTGTGTCCATGCCCAAGCGTCAGCAATGAGTGAAGCACCCAGGGGCTGCTCTCTGTGTAGGTCACTGCCTTTATTTCAACCCCTCTGCTCCTGGGCCCCATTGCCTCTCGCCCCTCCCTGCTCTCTCTCTGCTCACGAGGACAGAGTTTCCATCCTGGCTGTGGGCCAGCATACGTACAGGCAAAGGCAGCGCTCAGGAAAAGCCATCTTCTGCTCCCTTTTGGTGCATGAACACTGCCCGTCCACACCTCAGAAGGACCTTGCTGCAACACAGAGGGCCCAGGGATCTGCCCTGGTCCCATGTGAGCTGGTGCACGACCCAGGAGTTACGCATGGGATGGCAGACATGGACATATCTCTTCTAACTTGCTCCTTCAGTCTTATGACTACAGATACAGGGTGCCTTGACCCAGTTAGCTGGTGAAAGGGTGATAGGTTGGGTTAGATCTTCAGTAGGACTGGCCTAAGGGACTTCTGGTATTGTCTTGTTTAACAAAGTGATGGTGCCTTTCAGTGCCATACCAACAACAAAGACCTTGAAATGGCCCAGATCCAAAATCAATCATGGCATCTGCTGAAGTCAACACTGCAAAAGCATAGCCTGAAGCAAAGAACCTGGAGTTCAGTCATGCAGTATGCTGGGCTGACCATGGAAACAGAATGAAGGCAGTTCTATTTGGCCTATTTGGCTGAAACCACCAAGAATTACATTCATATTCACACATTTCAGCTTTTCCTTTTATTTCCAGTAGTTGGTAAAGCTGTTTAGAGGTGAAAAAGAAAAAACCTCTAAGTCCGATAAGCATTTTCCACAGTCTTTTCCAGAGTACTTCTTAGCAACAATTGAGAGAACCCTGCCCCTTTCCGGCCTTGTCTGAGTAAAACAATGCCCAGATGCAATGTTATTTAAGCCATGCCTAGATAAAACCAGGCTTGTTCATTTACTTTCAGAGCTCAAGTCTAACAAGGAATTTCCTCCTAGCTACATCCCACTCGCTTCTTCCCTGTGGAGTCTTCTCAGCCCTTAAGGAGCTGCCATGCAAGTTAATTAAAAGTCTTATTTCAGCATTTCCTTCGCAGTAGAGGCCTCTTCCAGCCAGCTCTTGGGATCCTGCCAACAGACATATCAGCCAGTAGTACTTAAATCCTTCCACTAAAAAATGCTTCCCTAAAGAGCTTATACCCCAGTTCTGGATGCCTAAGAGAGCTGATCATCAAAATCAAAGAACTTCTACAAGAGCTTATGAGTGGTTCTTCTCCATTCTCATGGACTTAAGTGCACTAAAGAGGCTTTTCTCCCCTTGGTTTGGCCCCCACTTAGAAAGGAGCAGCTTCAGCACAGGAAATAATGACAGGTGCTAGAAGAGAGAATTAACTGTTTTGGATGAAACATTTACTGAGGACCCAAAGAAAAGAACCCTTACCCGGCACTTCCGAAACGACCAGCATCCACCCATGCTTAACACTGGCTCTCATTGGAGAACACATGTAGGGCAAGGACTGCATTTGCCTGTGTTCCCAGAGCACAGAGCATAACAGAGGTTTAATTACAGTCCTGATAAATTGGTTGCTATGGCCAATATCCAGAGTAACTCATCACAAAGCTTCCACTGAGTTTAAGTTTAGATCACCCCTGAACATCACACGCACAGCCTTGTAGCTGATATGGTCTTTATCATCTCCTTGTCAAAAAGAAAACTTCTAACATAAAAACACCAGGCATGAGAGAAAGAGAAGCATACTGTAAACGCCTGACAAGGGATCTAAATGCTCTCCTTGTTTTTGGAGAACAACTAGCATCACGTGGTTCACTCTGCAGACAAAATGTCCTAAAAGATTTCCCAAGGCAGGGAGCTGGGAACACCACAGAAAGTAGCACTTCTGGACATGTAACTTGTGCTTGTCTGCAAGGAGGACTGTGCACAGGCTGATGAGTGGGACAGGGGACACGCCAGTGGCTCGCCCAGGCTCCTGCACACAACCTTCTAGCCCAAAAGCAGAGAGTGGTCCCAGCTGAGCTATAAATCTCTAGCCTGCTTTAAACATCCCGGGTTGCTCCAATGCCCTTTGTTTTCAGTGTTCTCTTCAAACCCACAACGAGGCACTGGGACATCTTGTCGCTGTCCTCTTAATTTCATCCTTACATTTTTCAGCTCCGTCCAAGTCTACCCCAAGGTGGTAAGTATCCAATCCCACATGCCAAAGCAGTTTGGATTACTTAAAAAACAAAAACAACCCAAATCCACAAACACTACACTGATGACAACAACCCAGAACACAGTGCAAGGGTCGAAGAAACGCATTCCTCCTCTGGCAGGATGCAGTAATGACTCCTTTCTGGCGGTTCAGAAATGGAGCCAGCATGCTTTATAGGACTTTGCTACCACAAATCAAGAAATGGGTTTTGATAAGGTAGCAATCAACAAACAAAAAAGCTTTTTAATCCACCAGTGCCTTCCCAGCAACATCTGCACAGCCCAAGCAAATGTTCCACAGAGATCCCTCCATTCCTCTCCACTGCCCCAAATGAGCTCTGTGCAGGAGATGCTTGTTGTTGCCCCTTGGCCAGGGAAAGGATGCCAGCAAACACTTCTGGGTTGGAATAGGGTCTGTACAGTTCGCTGACCTGGCCAGGAAATAAATCATGCCCTACTGAAACACCAGCACATGATGAAGCACTCCATGCTCAATGGCTATGACCCGCTCCTGTGGGGCTCACGCACAGCCCAGGGCACCCCAAGGCCTCACTGCTCCCAGACAGCCCCACCTCCACCAGCGACCACCAGGAGCAGCACCTCTGCACACGGTCCAGCTGCACCTTGTCCTGTGGACATTCCAGTCTGCTTCTCACCCCCCAGCCCACAGCAGCAGACGGTCTCTTGCTGTACAGTCTGCCTGCCGGCCCCCAGGTTCCATGCCTTCCCCATCAGCAGCGCTGCCCCATACCCAGTGGGAAGGCGCTTCTCTCCTGAGATGTCCTCGTGCATCCCAAGAGGGATAGAGGCACACGGGGTGTGGAAGCTCCTCTCAAATTAGAGAAGCAACAGAAAGGCGGGCTGTCCGGAGAGTAGAGCGGTACACAAAGCCAAGAGGATGGAGGGAACAGGACATCGCTAATACTACAGAGGGTTTGGCCACTTATCAGAGCAAGTTTTCCCCAAAGCCCAGCGAGCGCCCGTTCCTCACTTCCCCACCCTCGCTAAGATGGTGGAGGGCTTCGGCTCGGCCCTCCGGCTCCTGCCCCTCCTGCCCCGAAGGGGAACCACCGAGGGAAGAAAAGGCATTTCGGGTGACTTAGGGAAAACAACAACAACAACAAACGCAAAACTATCGATCTCCTGCGCGGGCAGCAGCGGCAGCTCGCTCGCACCCCGGGGCCGCCCACCCAGTCCCCTACCTTCCTCGGCGGCGGCGGGGGGCCGTGCCCCGGCATGGCGGCGGTGCCCGGCGCCGTGCTGGCGGCCTGCGGACGCGAGGCTGGAGGCTCCCCGCCCGCCCCGCCATGCAGCGCCGAGCCGCTGCCGCTGCCCCCGCCGCCGGCACCAGCCCCGAGCCCGGCCCCGGCCGCCCGCCCTCCGCCCCGAGCGCCGCCCCGACCCGCCCCCGCCGCGCCAACCGCGACGGGCAGAGCGGGCTGCGAGTTGCAGCGCGTGTTACGGAGTGTCCTGGGTTGGAACGGACCCCACTGAGATCATACAAGAAGAAAGAAAGGGCCGGCAGATTAAAAGGAAATGGGGCGCACGGGATAGTTTTCTGATTGCGAACAGAAATACCCAAAGGAAAGGAAAGTCCCTACTTGCTACCAGAGTGGCACCAGTTGCTCCCACAGATTCCCATTGCTGGAGGAACCTCTGGCAGCTTTAGAATGCTGATGTGCCCGGCAAGCCAGGGCGTCCTCGGGAATGGCTTCACAGAGCCACGGAATTGCAGGGGTTGGAAAGGACCTCTGGAGTTCATCATAGAGTCATAGAATGAAAAGAACCACAAGGATCATCGAGTTTCAACCCCCCAGCTATGTGCAGGGTCACCAACCAGCAGACCAGGCTGCCCAGAGCCACATCCAGCCTGGTCTTGAATGCCTCCAGGGATAGGGCATCCACAACCTCCTTGGGATAGGAGGTTCATCTAGTCCAAACCCGTGCTAAAGCATGTTCCCTACTGCAGATTCACAGGAGAGTGTCCAGATGCATTCTGAATATCTCTGGAGAAGCAGACTCCACGGCCTCTCTGGGCAGCCCATCCCAGTGCTCTGTCACCCATTCTATATTTGTAAGCATAAGGAAGATCCCCCCCTCAGCCTTCCCCTCTCCAGTTTGAACAGTCCCAGGGCTCTCAGCCATTCATCATAAGGGAGATGCTCCAGGCCCCTCACCATCTTGACAGTTTCTCTCTGGAAGATCACTGCACATCACTGCAGTCTGGCTCTGTGTGTCGATCCATTCACCTGCACAGTGCTGTAATCAGCTCCCTGCTGGCACACGGGTGTGTTTGCACACAGCTGTGATACTCACTAAAGTGAGGGAAAAAGCTGGTTTGGAAAACATATGCATTTTTCCTACAGGGTTTTAGTTCTGAGGATACATTAAAAAGGATACAAAGGGATTTCTTCCCTGAGTAGGTGTGCAGTTAGTAACATACATTCCACGCTGGGTTGTGTGCTGGCAACCCTGCTGGCAGCAGGGGTTGGAAATGGGGGGTGTTTGAGATCTCTTCTGACCCAAGTGGGGGGTCAGCCTCTTCTCCTAGGTAACAGCAATAGGATGAAAGGGCCTTAAGTTGCACCAGGGGAGGTTCAGCTTGGATATTAGGAAACATTTCTTCTCAGCAAGAGCTGTGCTGCAGTGGCAGAGGCTGCCCAGGGAGGTGGTGCAGTCACCGTCCTGGAGGTGTTCCAGAGCCGTGTGGATGTGGCACTGAGGGACGTGGGCAGTGGGCATGGGGGGATGGGATGGTTGGACTAGGTGATTTTAGTGGTCTTTTCCAACATTATAATTCTACATTTCTGTAATCCACCACTTCTACAGAATGACCACATCTCAGCAGCACTATTTTTGTTTGGAGTTGCTGAATTTTCTGCTTTCGTTCTCACCCGGGGCCCGGGACCCACGGCGGTGCCCAGCGAACAGCGGGACACCGCTGATCAGGGAGCGGCACTTTTCCTCGCGATGCCTCTTTAAGGGGCGGGCCGGCACAGCCCGCCTGCAGCGATCGGTCGGCCCTGCTGGCGATCTCCGCCCCGCGCCCCGGCGGCCGTTGGTGGCGGGCTGGCGGGCGATGGTGGCGGGCTGTGCCGCGCGGCTGCTCCCCCTGCCCCGCTTGGGCCGGGCCGCCGGGGTACGGGGGACGCTGCCCGTGTGGGCGGCAGCGGGGCGCGGCAGGCTACGGGCCGGGCGCTGGGCCGCCGTGGTCTTGGCGGTGCCAGCCGCGGCCGGGCGGCGGGAGGGGCCGGAGCGGTGGCGGGCGGCCGTCCGGCCGGTGCCGGCTGGGGAACTCGGCCCGGAGCGGCCGGCACGGGGGCTGCTGAGGCGGCTGTGCCTGGTGCTAAGGCTGGGCTTGCGGGCCTGCGTGCTGCTACTGCGCTTCGGGCCCCTGCTGCTGCTGTACCCGCTGAGCCGCCTGCGGCCCGGCCTGGCCGTCCTGTGGCTACGGCTGCTGCGGAGAGCGGCCGAGGCCGCAGGGCCCACCTGCATCAAGCTGGGCCAGTGGGCCAGCACCCGCAGGGACCTCTTCTCCGAGGCCTTCTGCGATGAGTTTTCCAAGCTGCACGTCGAGGTGAGCCCGCACCCCTGGGGTCACACCGATGAGCTCTTGAGGAAGGCCTTTGGCGAGGACTGGAGGAGCATCCTTACGTTTCCCAGCCAAGAGCCCGTGGGCTCAGGCTGCGTGGCACAGGTGTATAAAGCCTATGCCGATCTTGAGGCTGTCTCGGCACCCCCGGCCGAGGGGATGGCACGGAGCTCCGAGTTACAGACTGCCTTTGAGGCGTGGGAGGTGTCGGGCCTCAGCGGCCTCTTCAAGTGGCTGAGAAGGAGGAGGAGCGAAGGGATGTGGGAAGAGAGGAGCGGCTGCTCCCTGAGAGGTCCTGTGAGTGGAACACCCCACGTGGAGCAGATGGCCACGCTGCTCCCGAATGCAAATCCGTCATCAGCCAGACACCTCACACCTGTAGCTGTTAAAGTAAGTCACGCGTCTTACTGGCAGACCTGTGAATGTAGAGTGCATGGGACAAGACAAGGAAGATTCTGGTTCTGATGGAGAAGAGCTGGCTGGATATGACCAAGTGGTGCAATGCTCACTTCCCTCCGTATACTGTTTTGGTGCTCTGGTTCCAGCCAGCTGCAATCCAGGCAGCAGTGTCCCCAGCTCTTTTCAGCTCCAATACACACTCTCTCTGTGGCACCATTTGACATGGCACCTGGATACCAGAAACTGCCAGGGCCCCATATGTGTATTAAAAGAATGAATATAAATCGTTTCACCTTTCAGTAAATGAGACCCATTCTTTCCTCATATGGGGAATTCTGGAACAGATATGTTCTTTCCAGCAAAGCTTATTAAAAGAAATTTTACGTTGGAGCTGTTCCAAATACTAGTCTGTACTACATGGCAGGAAAGGGACAGAAGAACAGAAACAGGGGAAAATGGCATTGGGTGAAACTTCAGGCTCTGGGACGGAAGTTTTCCATTTGAAAATTATGCAGTGTTTCTTCACAGCTTAATTCATGGCAAAATAAGAATTATTTTGAGGACTGTCTTGTGAAGCCTTATTAGTTCCCAGCTTTATAGGGTAGGTTCTGTTCATTTCAAATACATAATTTTAGCCGATAAAAATGGACTGTCATTTTTACAGTGTTCTAGGAGTTGACTTGCCACCATTTCTTCTTGTGCAGGTCCTGCACCCAGGGCTAGTCCACCAAGTTCAGATGGATCTGTTTCTCATGAAGTTGGGTAGCCACATCATTGGACTTCTCCCTGGATTCAAGTGGCTCAGTTTGACAGAGATTGTAGAGGAATTTGAGAAACTTATGCTTCAGCAGGTGTGTGCAATGCCACGTACTGAAAGAAAACTGTTTCTTGCTATTGATTGGCTCTTACTCCATCTATGTTATTACTTTTTAAAAGATTAGGTGGAGGTTTGGTTGTTCTTTCATTATGATTTCCTGTAATCAGGCACATAAAATTACTGTAGAAAAACTTATGTGCTCATAGCATAAGAAAGCAAAGCTACAAAGAAGCTTAACAATCGTTAGGAAACTTAAAATTTGTTTTGTAACTTGAAGTGTGTTTTCTAGCAAACTGGAGCAGCAGGTTAGCGTAACTGCAGTCCTTTTTGCAGAATTTTGAAGGAAAGATGAACACTGGTGAAAGACCTCTCTAGAGGAAAAGAATCTCTGAATAAGTGCTCACGTGTTTTGCTCTTATCCTACATTTAAGTTTACAATCTGGTTGTGCTGGTCATGTTTCCTAGCCTTGAGGAATACATATTAGCATAATTAACACCCTTTTAAATGAGGTATTATTCTACATTGTATCATCATCAGACTGGTAGTATGAGTGAAGTTCAACTTTGCAAGTAGCTCTGAAAACATGTCCCAGTTCAGTAAGTGCTGAAATATCCTTGCTGCCAAATTCACAAAGATTTCACTGCAGTTAAATGCTTTTATGTTTGTTAAAATGAACCGTTATCTGCTGATTACATTTTTTTGTGTTTAGATATTGCAATGTGAAGTCTTTCAAACTCTCAAAATTTGAACTGTTTTCTATTAATGCAAGAAATTCTCAGCAATCCATGTTGTAAACTGTATTCAGATGTGACTGAAGGTCATTAGGACTAGTTTAGTGGGACAGAACTCTTGCTGGACTCTGAAAACTTGGGATGAGGAGAGTGTCTCACTGGCCTGTTGTCATTTTTCATTTCTCTTTGAAAGGACAAGAATTATGTCTGGGATATTTCCCACAGCCCAGTGAGGGAAGTGAGGCAAGGTTATCTTTCCTCCCACATCTTGAGCAGTGATGGTGGACAGGAGAAGGTTCTGTCCACCTTACCCCTCAGTGGGGCTGGGGGTTCTCATAGTATATTATTTTGTATGTGTTACATTAAATTTCTTTCGCTCCAGCTGCCCATCCATCTGTTAATTGAGGCTAGGGCTGCAGTTCCTCTAGCCTGCCAGCCTGCCTTGCTATTTGGACAGTAATCTTTGGTTCCTTCTCACCCTTGAAAATAAGGTAGTCCTGGTCTTTTCTGTGATGCTATGCCTGTAGTATTTCTCGGGTATTTTTGAGGTGCTGGGTTATGTGCCACTCGTTACTCAGCGTGTTACTCTGTTCTCCCATCAGGAAGGCTATAAGCTTCTAAGAAGCATCGCTCTGTTTTATTTTAATTTTGGCTTTCTGACCATGTTTGTAGGTATTGTATATTGCACTCTACAGACATATCCTAATAAAAGGTCCCAAAGATCTAACTGCATCTAACTCCCAATCTGCTTTTCCTTTTTCTCCTTGGAGATCGACTTGCACTACGAAGCCAGAAATCTGGAGCGCTTCTGTCAAAATTTCCTAGATGTCGATTTTGTGAAGTTCCCAACTCCTGTTCGCCCTTTGGTGACAGCAGATGTTCTCGTGGAAACATTTGAGGTAAGAATTGCATCTGGGAGCAATGGCAGCAGGAAGAAGGGGAGTGCTAAAGATGCATCTTTTGAGAAGTAGCAGTCACAGGCAGGAGGGTGCTCTTTTTTGCTTAAAGAGATTGGTGTCCTTCTTCAGTGTCTCTTCTACTCTGTTTGTAAACAGTGCATCCCAGTAGACAGATGGTGGACGGCTCTATATAGAAGTAAACTCTTGGCCTGAAACCAAGCAGACCAGCAGTGTGTGCAGCCACCATGTACTTGCCTGTGCTTTGCAAACCAGCGTAATGCTCCAGCTCTCCTCTGGGGTGGGTCAAAGCACAGAGCTCAGCAGCCCAACACTATCTGATGCTTGCCTGACTTTCCTTGTGAATGTTTGAGTCATGGACCAAAGCTACTCTCAGCCCTAGTTTTTGTGCATGCAATTGTGGCAAGGGTGTCTCTGCTCCAGGCTGTGCTGCACACTTTTTCTAAAGAACAAACCCTTGATGTTCTCATGTTTACCATCTTGTTAGGTACAGTCCCAATGAGCTGGTCCTTTCAAGGTTATTCTTACTTTCTTTCCTTGTCTCTCAGCACGTAGGTAAAGGTATGATTGCATGTGGGACTCAGGGTGTATTTGATTCCAGGTCTTTTTTTTTTTTTTTTTTCCTTCAGGAGAGTGAGCCTATTTCGCACTACCTACACACAGAGGTTGCCACAGAACTGAGGCAGAGACTCGCAAAGATGGGCATGGACATGCTTCTAAAGATGGTAGGCACTTGACAAAGGCTGGAAGTGAAGGTTATTTTCCTGCAGAATCTTTTCTATTGGGGTAATAAGACACTGTGGCTAAGGAGAGAACCTGTTTGCTCCCATATCTTCTCCCCCTGGACTCAAGACACATCTGTGCCTTTTGGAGCCAGCTCATGGATGTCAGGTATTGTGACAACCCAGGACTTGGGCTGCCAGGTGCACTGTGCAGCTCCTGAACTGACAGAGGGAGGGTCTGTGCTTCACATGCAATGTAAGACGTGACCTGAGTAAAGCCTACTACAGCACTTCTGCAGGCTTTGACGTGGAGCACCTTTAGCTGCAGAAAGGAGATCTGCTTGCACGTGGTAGGGTCCCACTGTGAAATGTGATCAGAGCATTGTTCAGCAAACCCATTGATCCATTTAATGAATATTCACAGATTGCCCAAGTGCTGTAAAGTACCACATAATTAGTAGATGCCACGTTCTCTGCAGAGGGCTGTGGATGCAAATCACAGGGAAAAGAGAGAAATTATTCAGTTATTCACTCCTATCCCAAAACTGTCTTTTTATAGGGAAGAACTAAATATGAAGTAAAGAAAAAACCTGTCCAGATATAGCTTTGAATTCAGCTTCTGGCTATTTAGTTCTTTCATGGCCAAGACAATAAAAAACGAGCTGGAAGTGCATGCCTAAAATTAATTTGCTTGTGAGAAGCCATGAGAAGGAGCAGGGAAGAGCTGCAAATAACCTCAGTGCTGAGCAAGTGAGCAGTGGATGTCAGGTAAAGTTCAGCTGGTTCTTGCAATACTGTGCTAAGGCAATATTGTGCATAGGGAGGCTTGCAGTTATAACTTCACATAGCGTGGTAGCCTCAAATAGCTTTTACCATTCAGAAGAGCAGTGGTAGAACTGCAGTAGTTTTATGCTAATGTTAGATTTGATTAGCTCTGAAAAGCAGAGAAATTACAGCAGCTTCTGATAAAGATGTATAGAGTCGTGAGTATAGGACTGTAAATATGAACCTATTGTTTGTAGTTCCTTAAAACAATGAAATGGACATAAAATTATCAGAGGTCGTTTTTTTAAGCAATATCCCCCAAACCCTCTTATTTTTGCACTGCTGTAATTATTTACATGAGAATTAGACAAATGCATAGGTGAAGAAATCTCCCAGGTGCAAAATAACCTCCTTGGGGTAGGAAGTCTTGCAGCCTCAGATTGCCAGGGATGTTGTTGGAGAGGCATTGCCTTGTGCCTTACCCTCTTGCTGCTCCTTTCTACTGCTGACTGCTGTCAGAGACAGAGAAGTGCTGTGTATGTTTGTTTCCTCTTCTAGCTTATTTCTTTTTAACTTATTTTCCTTACTTTTCAATACAGCTGTAATGTATGTTGATGTGCTGGAGTAGACAAAGGTAGCCATGCACTAAACCCCACACCAGTGAATGGCAAAGTAACTGTGTTACTTGTTGCCAAGGCCCACCACCCTACACTGAGCGTAGGGCTAATTGCTGGAGAGAGCTACCTGCTGAACTTCTCACTGTTCTACCTTACCTCTCACAGATGGGCAGCATTGCTTCACACAGCTCTGCTGACTCTCCTGGAGAGAGTAGCACTCGCACTCTTTCAACAGTTGATCTTCGCCAGAAACAGTTGGCTTTGTTGCAAATGTTGCACATGAACAACAACAGGGAACATGGACTGCGTGAATCCATGCTGCCTGCCTGGGGCTCGGTGTGGGCACACGTTTGGTGGGAATCAACTGCTCTAAGACTTGCTCATCTTCTAGGTCTTTGTTGACAACTTTGTCCATGCGGACCTGCACCCTGGGAACATCCTGGTGCAAGGCAGAGCCTGCGTCAGCAGCAGCTGCAAAGAGCAGACGGCCATCGTGGATGTGTGTGACACCCTCGTGCTGGAAGTGCAGCCGCCCTTCAGACCACTCTGCCTGGTGCTGCTGGATGCAGGGATCGTGGCGGAGCTGCAGAGTGCTGACATGCAGAACTTCAGAGCAGTTTTCACAGCTGTGGTGCAGGGCCAGGTGAGGCCTCTGTCGTGGCAGTTGTAGTTGATGTGCTAGTTGAGGTTGGGGAATGGAGACAGCTGGAGAGCCTGGTGGCCAAACTGTAGTTCTCTTTCTGTTTTCCTTTACAGTCCTCCCCAGGGGTGCAGAGCTAGCACCCCTTGCTAGCTTGGAAAGCCTACCAGACAAAGATGCACGCCTAAAGCAGCAGGCTACTGAAATGGAGTGAGTTCAGTTGCCCAGGAGACTGAATGTGTTTGACAGAAAGCAGCCACTGCCCCTCCTTGGTTTAGAGTGCTTCTGGTGCCACTTACGGCCACTTGGGGTTTGCTCATAGAATCGTTTGAGTTTTGTGACGCCTCCTATAGCTGGAAGAAGAAGGCTTCATCAACAGGTTCCACTTGATTGGGCAGCCAGTAGCAGACCCTATCCATAAGGCTCCATTTGTTATTGTCCTTGTTCTAATTCTCACCCATAACTTTTGATTTGCTCATGGCTATTCTCCAAGGACAGGTTTCCACACTCTACGCCTTTCTTGATAAAGAGGACAACGCTTCCTCCCTTCCTTCATTACCTGTCTCTACTGAACAACTCGTAGCCATCAATAGCAAACACTCCAGTCATGGGAATCATCCCACCAGGTTCCAGTGACAGTAACTACATCATGATTTTCTAGTAGTTTTCCAGCTCCTCCTGTTTGTTTCCCAAGCTGTGTGCATTGGTTTAGAGGCGCTTCAGCTGGGCAGCTGGTCCTGTTGCCTTCATGGAGGATAATTCCTTAATTCCTTTGAAGTATTTCCCTTGAGTTTCCCTGTTGTCTTTTCCTATTGTCTCAGTGGTCCCTGGCTTGTTAAGATTTCAGTTGTTCTGCAGTGGTGCCAGTACATTTCAGGGCAGCAGGTTGAGGGCCCTACTAGCACTGTGTTCCTCTAACCTAGCTATCCTATCCCATGCTTTATTGCAGGTAGGCTCACTATCATCCCCATGCTCCTTTCAAACCTACTTTAACACCCTGCAAATGAGCCCAGCTAGCTTTTCCCCATAAACTGTCTTGCACCTCTGAGAGAGGTGAACCTCAACTGGTTCCTGCAAGCCTAGTGTCATCTGGGCCATCCCACTGTCAAAATACCCCAAGTTTTTGTGGCAGCACCAGCCAGGAAGCCAGGTTTTATAGATTGGATCGCTGCAGTTCTTTCAATGTCCTTACCCAGTACAGGAAGCAGAGGAGATGATCTGTGCCCTCAATTCATTTAGCTGATATCCCAAGGCCCTGGAGTCCCTTTTGATGGCTTTGAACTGTGTGTAGCTACTTCATTGCTCCCCACATGAAAAAACAGTAGTGCATAATGATCTGTTGGCAGTACCAGGCTAGGGAGTTTCCTGGTGATGTCTGTCCTTTACCTGAGCTCCAGGGAGACCCTCTTCTCTAAGAGGGTCTGCCTGAAATATTGGGCATTCAGTTCCCTGCAGGGAGGAGTCACAACTAATACCTGTCTCTTTTTTGAGGATGTAGCCTTGATACTGGGGGAAGGCAGGCTTTTCTAGTTTTGGTTTTGTTGGTTCCTTTAGTGTAGGTGGGCTGTTATTGTTCACAGACAGGCGTTCCACCCCCACAGCCTCATACCTATTGTATGAAGGCACCTGGGGGAGCAGAGTGGGCATGGACTTGCTTCCATTCTCTCTTCTCATTTAAGTTCTTGTCTTCAGGCTGGCAGTGAGGGGATACATGCTGCCACAAATCTTGTGCTTTCTTCTGCAGTAAAACTTTTTTTTTTTTCCTGCCCTCAAAACACACTTTAACCTGTGTGTTTCATCTTGCAGCCCTGCTGTGAGGCTGAGCAGATCATTCACACGCTTGCATCTCACACAACTGTTTTCACCTCTGCCACATGGTGCCAGAGAAAGGCTGAGGTACTCTGTGCAGCTGGAAGTCAGGTACTCTGTGCAGCTGGAAGCCTGGATGGCTGAATGTTTGCCTCGGAGTTCAGCCTGGGTTTTGACATCCTTTTTGATGAGTGCAGATAGTCTGTCTCTCTGTCAGGTGGATACCGTGACTGGGCTCTCTATTCTCAGTAGGTGCTAATCCTGCACTTAGACCATGAAACCACCTACAGACCTTACCTCTGCAGCCTACAGAGTGCTTGCCCTCCCTGCTCACCCTGCCTGTGTGAACTGATGTGCAAACTGCTGCACCATGCCCTGTTTGTCCATCCTGGGCACCGTGTTCCTGGTTGCTTGCGCTCCTTAAGGGCTGCCTGTGTACACGTGGTTGGATTCCACCATCCTTCCTGGCTCTACCTGTGCTGTATCAGAGCTGCCTCTCATTGGGGCACTGCACTTCTGACTGGGATTTTAACTGGGATTTGTCTCACTTATTTGAAATACACTCTCAGATGGGCTAGAGAATCCAGTGCTGATGTGTCCTGTTCATTTTGTGATAAAACATAATGGCATAATCAGCTCTGGGTTGGATGGCTTACCAGTGGATAGGAAGGACAGGTTTTACCTCAGTTTATTTGTCTACAGAGGCATAGCCAGGAGCTGGTGCTAGAACCCAAGCATTCATGCCCATCCTGTGCTGCCAGACTTCTCAGCCACTAAGCTGAAGTTGTGATCATTTAATTACCCATCCCTTGTGCCTCACATTGGATGTATTAAACAATATGCAGGTGAAAAAACTTGTACACCAAATCTCATTGCCAAACCTGGGGCCTCTGGCTCTGTCCACTGCTATGAGACAACTCATCCAAGAAGAACTGTAATTTCTCTCACAAGTGAAGGTTGGGTACTGCTCTTGCCATGCCTTTCTCACCAAATGTGCTGGCATCATCACTTTCCTCCAAAGTGTGTAAATGGAAGGCTGAACTTGGCCCTTAGGGAAAGGTTAGAGGATGCTCTTCATTACACCATTATCTCCACCTGTAGTCCTGCTGGCTTTCTTTTTCTCCTTGAAACTTCTGACTGAGAGATGATCTTTGTTATATCTTCCCCTACAAGAAAAATAGAGCAAGATCTGCCAGATATTCATTAAAAATTTTGGCCCAATTCTGCTCTTTCTGCACCTGGCTTCTGTTGGTTGCTTGGGTGTCTTGCTGGAATGGGAGAGTGTAGCCCTGGGAGTTCTCCCTGCAAAATGCCTCCTCCAGGAACCTTTGCAGCAGATGTCTTTCAGGTATGATTTCCAGCTCCAGACCTGCTGGTAACAGTGATCTAGTTCCGCTGATTCTTCTTTTCCATTTGTTTCACAGGGGGAGAAAGTGGCAGAACTGATTCTTCACCATGCTCGGGCCAACCAGTGCCAGGATATTGAGCGATTCAAAGCTGAAATGGCAGAACTAGTGACCAAAGTTCGAAGGAACACCATTGCCCTAGGAAAGGCAAGTCCACAAACCATATCCCGCCCTCCTGTAGCTGTACTTCAGTGCAGCTTGGCTTTTAAAGTGGTCCAGGTGGAAAGGCCAGCTGTGATCCCATCAGCACCATGCACTACTTGGAGCTTTTAGTGTCTCAGATGAAGTTAAGTCTCTAAAATCTCTTCCTAATTTCCTCTAACTAAGAATTAAACCATGTGTGTTTAATTCTGTTCTTTAGATCTCTAACATCTGCAGTCCTCTGTGAGGAGTCACTAAACTGTGTGTGATTCTGTGTAAACGTGATGTTACAGCTTGTTTTCTTTTGGTAAAGGCCAGCCTGGCACTTCATAGAATGTAATACAGAGGTATTGAGGAAATTAATGCTTACCGTGTATTGCTGTAAGGTTTGCAGCCTTACTGGGCTGGCAAATAAACAGAACCACAGATCAGAGCTGAACTCCTTACCCGGGGCAGGGTGGAAAAGATCACATCTTGTTGGCCATCTTCAGCCCAGTAGTCTTGTCTCACCACTAATAGTAAAGGCTAACAACACTTTGAATCCTACCTGTCATGGATGTGGCTCAGTTGTCTCGAACAGGGGTACTCTGAACAGCCATTAATTCTTCCTTTTGTATTCCAGCTCCAGGTGGCAAATCTCCTCTCCAGTGTCTTTAAATTACTGATGACACATAAGGTGAGGAGCTGTTACAGTCTGCTTTCAACAGCTGGAAGTTCCCTGGGGAGGGAGAAGTACTGGGATTGCAAAGGACTGATGAGGAGGGGGACTGTGACTATAATTTCTTTGTGCCCTGGTGTACCTTCATGCAGTGGTAGCACCTGGGTAGGAACTGTTTGTATATAGGCAGAGCAGGGGGCTGTTTCCTCTCTAGTATGTAGAGCTCTTTTGTGGCCCTTCAAAAGGTGAGCTGCCCCTTACCTAACTGCATGTGTTCAAGCAGGTTGGATACTGCCATGGTTTAAAGCCCCATTAGCAATAGTGAGTAATCCTAACCTTCTGCTGCTCTAGTATGGAAAATTACATGGAAATGAGAAATAAATTTTTGGGTTGTCTGAGGGTGCTTCCCCTGAAACTATGTTCTTGTTTTTGTACCTGCTTAAACTCTCCCCTGCTTCTCTCCCACTTTGCCAGAGCTCGTACCTGTGTGAAATGAGCTCAGAAGGTCTGCTGTCTCTTGTGCTTCTAGGTGAAGCTCGAGAGCAATTTTGCTTCCATCATCTTTGCCATCATGGTTCTGGAAGGTCTTGGTCGTTCACTGGACCCTGAACTGGACATTCTAGAGGCAGCTAAACCACTGCTCATCAGAACTGCAGCTTCTGTCCTGGAATAGACACTTGTGGCTGCTGCCCTCTCATGGTGCAGGGTTACCTGTGGTGCCTGTGAGCTGACAGGAGGAAGCTGAAGTTGAGAGCAGTTCCACGTGTCATGGAGGAATGCCACGTGGTGGTAACCCTCCATACTCTGCCTTGAACCCTGTCAGCTAAGCAGCAGGCATGGGATCTTCGTGAGGTCTGAAAAGGTCTGTTTCAGAAGCCTTTCTTTTCCCGGAAGATTTTGCACAGATGGAGAGTTCTGACTCTTACAATTATGTGGTTCTATGAGCTAATATGCTCTGGTAGTTTTTAACTGACATGTCATGTAGCCTGTGTGTAAAAGATCACTGTGGGCTGATGAGGAAACCAGTCTTAATTGTCTAAAAGTCTTTAATAAGATGTTCAGTGATCAAATTTGTCTTGAAATGAATTGGGTTAAATATTAATTTGCTGGCTGATCTGTCAATATGGTATAAAAAAAATGATGTTCTGATGCCACCTGAGCAAGTAATTCAGGCTGAAAAAAGCCAGTAAGCCTTTTTGTCTTTTGTACTTCTACTCTGATTGTAGAATTGCCCTGAGTTCCTGTTCTTGGTCATTTTGAATGATAAAAACAGACCAGTATATTGATTTTTTTTTTTTTTTTTTTTTTTTTTTTTTTAAACTATACTGTACAATCATGTATGTATGGCAGAAAAACTAATTCCATAATAAAAACAACTTTGGGGAATACTTGTACTGGTCTTAGTTTTTGTTGAAGCTTTAAAAAAGGCTTAGGAAGGCTTTCTCCTTGCTGTGCTGTCCTTCCCTGCCTCCCAGCCCTCACCCTATGCAACTCACAGCCTTAACTCATCCATAGAGGTGTGGTTTTTCTCCTTGGGCAGTTTGCAAAACAAGGAGTCCAAATATTTTCCTAAAGGATGGAAAACACTGTGAATGTTTAAATCAAATTTAAGCCAACAAATGAGCTACATCATATAGCTTTTACAGTCCGTTATTTTAATAAAACTCCTAATGTTATTTTATGGCCTTATTTTTATGGTAAGATACGTAGCCTATGAATGATTGGAAATATTGTCATGCTAAATGCATTTCCAGATAGGCTTCATGTGCAATTGCAGCCACACACGGCTCTGTGCAGTTGCCTGTTCTCAGCTGGTTAAGCAATGAAGAGAAAGCACATATGCAGATGATCTGTTTAATGGTGATTATAAAACGATGATTAATGATACATAAATGAAGTCTGAAAAATTAATTTAGAGTTCTGCTCAGTGTATTTCATGCGCTTCCATCATGAAATACTCCATTTCCAAATGTTTGAGGATAAAAAGCAGCAGCAGAGTTTAATGGTAGCTTTCAAACTTTCTGCTTGAGTCTAAGCAGGCTCAGACTCAAAACTAAGTAGGTTATTGTCCTAAATAGTGCATGATTTTGAGTAAATAACTCTGTCTATATTAAAAAAAAAGCAGAGCAAGCAACCTCTGAACTTTGCACTGAAGATAATCTCCGTGTGCTGCCAGCACCAGTAGTGTGTGTGCCCTACTGTGTGTCTGTACCCAGCGGGTGCCACGCACAGCAGCCTGGGCTCAATCCCCATCTGTTATGCAGCTCATAGGCACAACCACCCACATCTGCACCAACAGCAAATATCAGCCAACTTTATCCTGAGGTGAAATAGAGCTTAAACCAAATGGTTTAACAACTTAATTAAAAAAAAAAAAAAAAAGTCAAACCTTTACCTTATATTTAGGTTTATCTTTGTTTCCTGCTGCATTTTTTAAACACATAACCCTCATGCTTATTATGGATCCTGAAGTAACAAATACTCCTTTTAGCTATGAAGACCTCAGAATAGTTTGTAACCACCTGGATGCCTTAGCCTTCATTCTGTGGGGGAAAGCAAAGCACATGGCCCTCAGTTAGCTCTGCTAGAACACAGTCCAAAACTTAATGCTAAGAAATTGTTGGCCGTGCAACAGATTAAGCAGAATTTCAGAAAAGAACTCGCAAAGGGGACTTCTTAACCTTTTTATTTTTAGAAACTACTATAACTGAAAATGTATTCCTGTAACAGGGATGAATTTTTCTAATACCTGTGCTCTTGGCTGAGTGATATTCCAGAAAGTGCGTTACGTGTTTCCAAGCTGCAGCACCTCAGTTTCGTATCCACTTTGGCTCTGGGTGCTACATAAAACAAGGTATCTCATGTATTTTATTCCCATTACTTTATATCTTAGCACACCTTTATGAAAAATAAGAAGTCCCTTCATTGTAGTTCTGGACGTGGTACAGTTTGCTGGGGCACTCATTCTCGTTTCCTAAATACCCATTTGAATTAAATCATTTCACTGCCCAAAGCTAATGATAATGGCATTGTGACACCTGTATTTGACACCTGCATTTTATATGGTGACAACTGTAACTTCCTCATCCCTTTTGTGAATGAAGGCACTGCTACTGATCAGAGCACAATCATTAAACTCATCTCTCCTTAATGTTGTGTAACAGCATCTCTCGGTATGCCTTATTTTTTCTGTCCTGGAGAGGGAAAAAGATGGCAGCTTATCCATGGGAGCATCTGACACCACATGCCTCACTATCACACTTCTGCTATCACAGAAGTGAGCAATGCACTTGAACAGGGGCCAACAGGAGCAAGTTACATCTTGGGCTCCGGGTGGTAACTCTGTTTTACCCTGCAGTGGGAATGGGGAAACTTGTGTAATGCTGCTGGCTATCCTGGTTTCTTACACAATTTGTTCACTCATTTTTCAATTTACCATTTTGTAGCATCCTTCTCACTTATTTGTGGTGTAGCCTATTTATTCTGATCGTGTGCCTTACCTGCACAGATATGCCTATCTTTCTGACATAAGATATCCAGCTTTTGGAGACAAGCAGACCAAAAAATGAGATAATAGCAAAATAGAATCCCTTGCCCACCACTGGGTTTGGTGATTCTCCAAAGACAGGTATTTCAGAAAATTAACATTTTTGTCACTATAATGCCTAGAAACTGTGTCTTCTCTCCGACACACGCACACACTCTAAGTCATTCTTTCTCTAGGGAAGTGACCTACATTTTCTGAAGAATACTGACAGTGGAAGGATCTACACTCACTTGCAGCCCAAGCTGGATGGTTCCAAGCTGCCTTACCAGGTTTTTGGGAGCAGATCTCACATTACTGGATTCCTGCCCTGCCTCCTACAGCAGTTCTGGACCTAAAGCAGTTGCTGGACGTACCCCAACTTCATCATATGTATGGACCTCTTTCCTATGGATCTCTGCAAATCAGATGCAGTGGGACACTTGCAAGTGTCAGCTGCAATAATGGCAATAGCAATGGACAATTGATGCTGTATTTCAGCATGTACATTTATGTTGCTGCACGTTTTTTTTTTTCCCCAACCAACCGGTCTCTGAGTTCTCCTTCCCTGTACGTCATGTAACACTAAGATTGCAAGGTAAGTCACATGACAGCATCACGTGGCTTTACTTACTATTTGATGTTGTCCTTGACCTTTAAAAAACGTGCTCTCCTGGTCCTGTTCTGGAAGAAACACAGAAGGGCAAAAAGTGTCCAGAAATCAGCAGTGGAAGCCTCTCCACGCTTGTATTTAATTCCCCTGCAAGCTGCTATAGCAGGACATAATCTGTATCTGTGCCTTCTACCACTTGAGAGACTCATTCCCAGGGAGCTCCTTCTGACCTTTGTGTTTTTCACTTAGTAAAGTGTGTGACCTGTGCTCTCCCTAGAGAAATTCCTTTCTCTGTCATTTGCATTTTGAAAGCAGTTACAACCCGACATCCCTCTGCCAACTTCCAGCTCTTTCGTAGCTCTACTCTGTATTGTCCCATGGCACTGTCATCAGTCCTAAACTACAAAACTAAACAGTACAGATGCTGACTCTGTGGGCTCCTACAAAGCTGGCCCTTTTCAGATGCCTTTAGGGCAGGATGGCAGTACTCTAGCTATTAAATACCACCATGGCTTTTGGTTGCAGAGATGAGACTTCAGTGGAGTTGTTGCCTATGCCCAAAACTGAACAACAGTCTGACCAAGATGAGAGCCTATGCCACAGGCAGCTGGACCAGAGCAGTTACTCCAGGAAGAAAGACTGGTAAGGGACAGAGCAGCAAAAACACATGCTGGCTGCAATGGAAGGGAGATACATGATTTCTCCAAGAGTTGTATTTGTCACAACTGCATTCTTGCACCCAAAGTGCAGCACACTGACACACACACACACACACACACACACACATTTGTGAACTGATCAAGTGCCTGCTTACCCACTGCAGTTTCCTTACTCTAGTAGTGATGCTCGGAACATCAAAAGATTCTGTTCTCTGAGGTATTGCTGGAGGTCACAGTGTCTTTGTTCTTCTTTTTGCATCTTCTCATGTAAACGATCTCTGTTCTGGAACACTTTCCTTTTGGCAGCCTGGTGATGCTTTTGTTGCCTGTCCTGCTCCTCTAAGTCTTGTGTCAGCACTGCCTGCCGTGACTGCATTCTGTTCCTCAAAAAATCCTACATTAAAAAAAAAAATGACACTTGCAATTGCGCAGCCAGCTTTAAGTCTGAATTTCACCCCCAGTTATCACTGGAATAATGGCATAATTGATTCATTGATTCATTTCTATTTATTAATGACATAGGGGGTAAGCAAGTCTGTGGATGAAATCAAGCTGATTGGTCAGCTGATACTTCAGAGGGATCTGGATGGGCTCAGAAGGTAGGCTGATGTGCACCTCATGAAGTTCAAGTCCAAATACAAGGTGCTGCACTTGTGTCAGGGCAATCCCATAAGTAGAAACTGAAGGCTGAACAGACTGACAGCAGCTCTACAGAGGACTTGGCAACACCGATGGAATAAAAATTGGGCGTGAGCCAGCGCTGCCTGATTGCAGCCTGGAAAGCCAACTGTGTCATGGGCTGCATCAAAAGATGGGTGGCAGCAGGGGGAGGGAGGTGATTGTCCTTATCTACACTGCCCTCGTGAGGCCCAATCTGCAGCACTGCATCCAGGCCTGGGGACAGTGGCACAGGCTGCCCAGAGAAATTGTGGATTCCCCATCTTTAGAAGTAATCAAGGTGGGGTTGGATGGTGCTTCGAGCAACCTGATCTAGTAAGAGACGTCTCTGCCACGGCAGGAAGTTGATCTAGATGATTTTTAAAGGTCCTTTCCAACCAAAACCATTCTATGATAATTCTTGGTATGCAGGAAGGCTACTCCCAGCACAGATACAGATTAAATTCCTATCTTTAATCTTTATACACGTTAAAGAAATAATAATTTTCATGTACATATCTCCAAATGGTACAATTATACTGGATATACAGGAGAGAAAGATACATATGCAGTGCCACTGCTGGAAATACAGTACATGTAAAACTTCCTTGAAATTTCCCTTACCAGCCTTTCTTTTTCTTGTTTAAAGCTCCGCTCATTGAGTTCTGCAAGAAAATTCTCTCTCTGCAGTCGCTGTGCATGTAGGAACTGCAGCCTCTGACTTAACTTTCTGTTATCCTCCTCTGCCAAGAAGGATTCCTTCTTGCTCCTCTCTGACTGAGCAGCTTGCAGCAGCGCCATGTGCTGCAAAGCTCTGTTTTTGTGCTCCAGCTGTTTCTCCAACCCTTGCAAAGTTCTCTGATACAATCGCTGCCTGTTTACAAAACAAAATTTCAAAAACTGCATAAGATGTTAAGCACACATTGTGGCCAGCAGAGAGAAGTAATCGTGTTCCCCCCCCCTTCTCTGCCTTGGTAGGCCCAATCTGAAGCACCCCCAGCACGAGAAGGACATGGAGCCGCTGGAGCAGGTCCAGAGGAGGACCATGAAGATGTTCAGAGGGCTGAAGCACTTCTCTTATGGAGAAAGTTGAAGGAATTGGACTTATTCAGACTGGAGAAGAAGAGGGTCTCAGGAGACCTCATTGCAGCCTTCCAGTACGTGAAGGGAGATTGTAAGCAGGAGTGGACCAATTTTTTTTTTTTATACAGTCTGATATTGATAGGACAAAGGCATTCCTGAAAGAGGGGAGAGTTAGGTTAGATGGTAGGAAGAAATTTTTACTAAGAGGGTGGTGAAGTGTTGGCACAGCTGCCCAGAGAAACTGTGGTGCCCCATCCCTGGAAGTGCTCAGGGCCAGGTTGGATAGGGCCCTGGGCAGCCTGAACTGCTGGGTGTAGCCCTGCCCATGGCAGGGAACTGGAACTAGATAAGCTTTAAAGTTTTCTCCAGCCTCAACTATTCTATGATTTAAATATGCCAGGACTCTTTGTTAAGTTATGAAGGTTAAACCTGTATCCTAAACAGAGGCAGCAAACTCCCCAAATGGGCTGGTGCCTGATATTATCAGCTAACTGCAGTCACATTCACATGAATGCATGACCTGGCAGGGATGTGCGCTCTTGGCCCTGAAGACCAAGAGTGAAGGAAACAGGCTGTAGGGACCAAACTGTAGGGAAAAGCCAGGCAGCTAGGTAGCTTTATGTATTGCTGGTGGTACTGCAGGAGCAACAAAAGAGATGGAAAGAAATAGGCCGTGGGGGCAAGGACCTGCTAAATGTAAGGGCAGGGGGGAGAGGAGGCAAAAGGACTCCAGCTCTGAGGATGAGACCAAAGGGAATTTGCCCTCAAGGTAATGCTAAAGGCTACAGCTGGTTTGCACCTACTCACTCATGCACCAATTCATTCCCATTAATGAATCTCCCTGAGCACTCTGCAGGGACTAGCATAACATGCCATGTTCGGAGACTGAATGAGAATGCAAGGAGTGGGCATTGTCAACCATTTGATATTTATTTCCAAAAAAACCCAAACCAGTTGGCTCTGGTTTATTACCTCTGGTTGTTCCTGCGCAGCTGACATTGGACAGCATCTGCCTCTTGCTGCTGCTGCCTCTTCAACTGCCTCTCTTCCTCTTGGTGCCTTTTGTGCTCAATCTTGGCCTTGTTGAGGTCCATCTCTTCCCATCTCTCCTGAGATGCACTGTTACATACAGATTTCTAAGAAAAAAAAATGTATTACAGATTCCTTATCAGATATTGTTAGAAAGAGAAATATCTGCCTCCCTCTGAGCAAACACAAATCCTCCTGCAGCTCTAACTCTCTGTTGCCCAAGATTTCTGCCCATAGTCAAGAAGTCTTGCTGTTTTCTTCAGTAGTAGCCACATTTCAGTACTGGGCAGTGTTCCTAATTTGAATTTTGAAATACACTGTGCTGTGTGAAGGAACACTCACAAGGCTTCTCTTCACAGATACAGTGCAATATTTACTTCTGTTATCCTTATAATGCCCTACCTGAGGTAAACAGCAAGGAGACCATCAAAACTCAAACGTGCTCTAATTTCCATTTCTACGTGCAATGCTACAATGTGATGGAAAGTACAGCAATAATAACAGAGTGGGCAGGGATCTCCAGCAAGATCCCCTTACCTCCACTGCCAACCCTTACATGAGGTCTGGGAAGTGGTAGATCCTGGCTCCAGCCCTTATCATAGAATCATAGAATCACCAAGGTTGGAAAAGACCTAAAAGATCACCCAGTCCAACCGTTCACCTATTCCCAATAGCTCCTACTAAACCATGTCCCTCAACACAACATCCAGCCTTTCCTTGAAAACCCCCAGGCTCGGTGACTCCACCACCTCCCTGGGCAGTCCATTCCAGTGCCTGACCACCCTTTCTGAAAAGTAATACTTCCTCACGTCCAGCCTGAATCTCCCCTGCCGTAGCTTGAAGCCATTCCCCCTGGTCCTATCACTAATGGCACAAGAGAAGAGGCCAACCCCCAGCTCACTACAACCTCCCTTCAGGAAGTTATAGAGAGCAATGAGGTCTCCCCTGAGCCTCCTCTTCTCCAGGCTGAACATTCCCAGCTCCTTCAGCCTCTCCTCATATGGCCTGTGTTCCAGACCCCTCACCAGCTTTGTTGCCCTCCTTTGAACACGTTCCAGGGCCTCAATGTCTTTCTTGCAGTGAGGGGCCCAAAACTGGACACAGTACTCGAGGTGCGGCCTCATCAGTGCTGAATATAGGGGAACAATCACCTCTCTGCTCCTGCTTGCAACACTGCTTCTGATGCAAGCCAGGATGCCATTGGCCTTCTTGGCCACCTGGGCACACTGTCGGCTCATATTCAGCCGAGCATCAATCAATACCCCCAGGTCCATTTCCTCTACGCAGTCCTCCAGCCACACCGCCCCAAGCCTGCAGCGTCGCCTGGGGTTGTTGTGGCTGAAGTGCAGGACCCGGCATTTGGCCTTGTTGAAACTCATCCCATTGGCTTCAGCCCAGCTCTCCAGCCTGTCCAGATCCCTCTGTAGGGCCTCGCTACCCCCAGGCAGATCCACACTTCCAGCCAATTTGGTGTCATCTGCGAATTTACTGAGGGTGCACTCGATGCCCTCATCGAGGTCATCAATAAAGATATTGAAGAGGACAGGCCCCAGCACCGACCCCTGGGGAACACCACTCACAACCGGTCGCCAGCTGGATTTGACTCCATTTACCACCACTCTCTGTGCCCGGCCCTCCAACCAGCTCCTTACCCAGCCAACATTACATGCACCTGAGCTCCCCTGGGTTGGCCCTGCCTTTCCACCGCTGTCTCAAGCCATGACTTAGCAGTTCTGCTACTACACCATGGCTGCTAAAAGCTAAAATAAAGTTTAGACGAAATACTTACTCTCTCAAATGCTTTCTCCCTTCTACTCCCAGCAGCAATTGGCATGTTCCTGCCATTAGCCACTCTTCTGCAAACCAAACGTTCTCCAGAAAGAACTGGAGGGAGATATCTCTAATACCATGAGCTGGGAAATGCCACAAGACCTTCAAATCATGTCCACTGCCTCCCTATTATTACTGTCCCTGCCAGTCTCATTGTTATTATAGGAGAGGCTCTCAGAAATGCTGAGCACAAATAGCAGAAGAGCCCAGTTCCTGTACACCACTGAATGGAAACCTTACCCTTCCACTTACGCATAAACATTATTCTACATGTGCATGTTTTTTGTTGCAGCAAAAATCTTTGGGAAAGAGATCAAATGGGAGTATAATCTCACTTGACATAAACAAATCACCCAGTCCTAATAGCTAAAAGCTACTGGATCAAATACTCACTGAAATGCTTCTGTCTTTTAGAAGACTTAGATTTGTGAATCTCCCAGCTTGTGAACTGGAGGTACTGCGTGGTCTCTGTACATGCAGGGCTGATTCAATGGCCAGGCTGTCTTTCTTTAGTGACTGATGCACTTGGTCAAAGAAGCTCTGTCGCTGGAAAGGACTCAAGGCACTGGCTCCTTTGGGAGAAGTGCTCCTTTGGGAAGGTTGAACTGGAGCATCTGCCACTCTGAACTCAAAAAGACCTTTTAAATAAATTAAGCAGGGACATAGCAAGTAGGCAGCTTATAAAAAGAAAGAAGATTTTAAAAGTCTTTTCACACGAGATATGTTCAAGCAAGACTTTTATAACAAGTATCAATGTTTTCCTCTGACAAAATGAGATGTTTCTTAGTCTCCACAGAACAGGTCCCAGTGCTCCAAAAAACAAGCTTGCCATTGCAGTCAAGCATGTTTTTTACAGGATCACTTTAATACAAGATAATTGACTACACTTACAGCTACTCAGTTTAAGGGTTTATTTACATGTTACTTTGTGGACAGGCATGAGATTCTTCTGCCAGTGCTCTTAAATAGCCAAAAATGATAAATATTTTGATAGTGCAAAGCCTCAGCTATGAATCCTACTGAGAGACAGGAGAAATCAGCATGTGCACAACACTGCTAGCTTTTGGGTAACTGAGAACATGGGCAGAGTTTGCTTGAATCTTCCTGATAAAGACAGCATAGATTGAGAGAGCAGTTATTGCATGGAACAATGCAGGAACATCAGCTGGGAGGAAATACACCCTTATGTTTGACTGCATTCTCCCTCCACCAGCACTGCAACTGAGCACTGCAAAAGCCGTAGTACTTGGAAAAAGCTTTAAGCCTTCAGAAGCCTTAGTGAAATGCTTGCACTTATCCCAACAGTAGCTTAAATGAGAACAGTACCAACTCGATTGAAATCACGATCCAAAACCTTTTGAATGATAAGGGAACAACAGTGACATTGCAAAGCAAAAGTTTTCAGCACAAATAAGAAAAGGGGTGCTTCCTGTAGAATGACTGGTGAAATCATTTTGCTACGTCCAGTCATAGCTAACACTACAGATGACTTTTTACAAGAAATTTTTTTGAATTAATAATATTTGTAGTAAGTGTTACAATAAAAGTTAAGAAAACCCCAAAGCTGCTACTGTAATAGCTTTAAAGGCAAAAAAAAATGAAAATCAAACCCAAATCACTCCAACTTCCATCTGGAAATAGTTTCACCCTGAGAAAAAAAAAGCACATCTCAAGCCAAACTACCAGTATATCTAGGGTGGCACTAACATTTTTGTTTGACACACTGGGAACTACGGCAGTAGAACACTGTGGCCCTCCACAATGATTCTGTGTGGAAAGCCTTATGCCTGGATAAAATAGCTACAATTTCACTACCATGTTTATGTTTAAAATGAGCCTTGGTTCCAGCATCCTGCTGTCTGCTGCCTGCTTCTTCCTTGTGGACTGACTCCATCAAGCAACTGTCTGTGTTGACAGCAGTATCAACCATTGTAGCACGAGCCATCTCCCTCTGAGGACTCTAGAAATACGAAGAAATGCAATCATAATCTGACCTGATGAGGAATAAGTTAGCTTTGTGAACTTAGAGTGACAGATCTTATGTTGCAACTGAAGTTTGGGAAGAATTAAAACAAGTGGGGTAGAGTTCTTCACTAAAGAAACAAAGAACCCTTAAATAGATTAATTTCTCATCATGTTTCTGTTTTCTCCACATCTTCAAACGACCTAGAAAGTGGCCTGGAATTGTCTGGAGGGGCACAAAAAAGATCAGGCCAGAGAAGCTCTGACTGGAAGGCAGCTGCATTCCAGCTCTCACAGAGCAATGGGGCAAAGCTTGGCAGCAGTTGGTGCACATCAACCTCCTCCTTCCTGATCCCCACCCAGTGCTCCATTCACAGGCACCAAATCAGCCACTAAGATCACAAAATTCACTTTTGTGAATTTTTGTCTCTGATTCACAGAAGTGATACCTGCACCCTGGGCGATGAAATCTTTTCATATAATTATGCCAAGGACTGCCCTGGTATGGAGGAATCCTTACTATAATCCTTATCTGGTATGAAGTTTTTCATCTGACACTTTTTTGTGCCTTTTTCACACAGAGGCAGAATGTGGAAGAACTGGGCTAGACACCCACATCCAGTGACAAAGAACAGCAGCTTTTAGCTCCTTCCCAGGTCAAAGGATTGGGAATACAACTACAAATAAAGTCAGAGTCTCCATTCTTTAGGAGGCATACATAAGGGCCACATCCAAAGCCATTAGTAATTTTCTGATACCAAGAACAGAAAACGTAAGCTAACAAAAAAGAAATCATGCAGATAGCAGACTACGTGTTAAGAGATAGTATGAAATACCTTTTACCTTCTTAGGGCCTAAAACCTCACTGTCCTCTTCCAAGCAAGACTGAGCATCTTTTGGAAGATTTTCTGTCATCAAGCTCTTCTCTTCATTTTCCTCTTCCTCTTTGGAAACACCTCCTGAAGGGGAAATCCTCACTTCAGACAGTTGCTCTTCTATTTTCTTGCTGAGTTCTTCTTTACTCAAGGGTGCTCCTGGGATGATGAAATTTTCTTGCTGCACTTTGTGCTCTGTAGGCTGTGGGCTTTTGCAGGCTGCAAGGCAGCAGTGGGGAACTAAGGCACACCTACAGCTGCACTTAGTGCATGGCTGAACTGAACACAGCCGCCCTGGCCAGCAGTCCAGCCCTGAGTGGCCCCGTCTGTAACAGCCTGAAGCTCTGTAACCTGGTGCCACAATGTACGGGTAGTCCAAGCTTGACTCCACCACCATCTGCCTGGCTGCTAATGGCATCTGCAGTTCTAGGATGATGCGCTCGCTTAAGGGCAGAGGGATCCATAGAGCTTGGTCAGAAGATACCTCCTTAGTTTGCCCATTCCAGAAATTTACAAGCACTCCTTTTCTATTGTGTGCTGAGCACAGTAAAAAAAGAAAAAGAGAGAAAGAAAAGACAAAGAACATATTAGAAACATATCAACCTGCGTGACGTCTCTCTCAGAAACCAGATGATCAAAATGACTGCTTGTGTTACACACAATTTTGTTACAACTTTTATGAGTTTTTTACTTAGAGGTTTAGAATTCGACCTTTTGAATTTCCTATGATACACAACAGCAAAACTCCCACTAGTCACAGTGAGCCAGGAGCTTACTCCATAAAAGCTGGAAACCAGACTAACAGCTTATAAGGTGAAACTCATAAGGGCCAGGAATATTTTTCTCCTTGTGTTGGCAGGACCCCCCTCTCCCAGCAAAAACCCTCAGTTTAGGTTTCCATTCACAGAAGAAAGCAAAGGCTGGTGCTGGGAGCTGAAAAAGTTTGCCACGGAGAAAAAATACCCACAAACCAACCAGGAAGAGAAACTAAGAAGCAGTTGGAGAATTTTTCACAGTCAAGACTGTTCCATCTTTTCTACATAGCGGCCATCAACTGTGGCAAGACCAGAGCTAGAAAGGAAGGCAGTACCCCATACCTAAAGGTGTCTCCTTGTTCTCCATAACCTTGAGCACAGTGCCTGGGCCAAAGCGTTCAGTGTGAGCCTCCCATGGGGCCAAGACTCTGTCTCCTGGAGCGAGGCACCGCTGCGAGGCACCTTCGTAGTGCAGAATGTCATAGAGAGGTGTTTCCTGCATACGAAGCTGCACCTTGCCTTTCAGTGTGCAACTTTTGTCAAATTCAATTAAAAAACATCCCCTGGAGCCCTACAAGAGTAAAACATGCAGTTTGCAAGACAGACATCTGGGTCCAATTAACGGCCAAACACAAGTGCTAAAAGGAAAATGGCAGAAATCCCAGGAAGCAGAATGTGATCTGTGAATGTAGTTGTCCTCTACCACCAGGTTTTTCGCCATGCTGTATCCATATTGGATTTTAAAAGTAATTAAAAAGCAGTGGCTTAAGGGGCTTAACAGCCTTTCCCTTCCTTTCTTTTGGGACTTAGATTTTAGTAGGTTAACCTGGCTCAGAAGAACACAGTTGGCACTCTGAGAAAGAAGCTCACCAGGAAAATCATCCATCAGAAGAGCAGCCAAAATGAAGTACTAGGTATGATGCAGCTAGAGACAAGCAAAGCAAAAGGATAAGAGATAAGGGAAGTGTCACAGCTACCATGAATTTGAATGCCTTCACTTAAGCTTCCAGCAATGGGTGTGGGGCAGATTCTACTGCCAAAAATCTCAGCCTTCTCTGCAGATCTGGGTGCATTTACATGCTGATGGCCAACAGTTATTCCATCCCTCTACTAGGATCACTATGTATTTAACTAAACTGTGAACTGGAAAAACGAATTGGATTTTTAAAGAAAGACTGCAGGGGACATTTTCTATCTGGTATCCTAAACCATGTCACAGAAACACAGAAGGAAGAGATCGATGAAAGCCCTCAGTTCAGTCAGGAGAAAGCAGCTTCTGGAGGTGGATGTTTTGAATTACTATTACTAGCACACAGTTGGGAAATGAAGGACTTGTTTGGTTTGACTGTTTCATAACCAAGGAAATTGATTGATTTCCAGACTGCTTCTGCTTGCAGAACTCTTCCCAGTAAATATCCCATCATCATCAGAAAAAAAAGAAAAAAAAAAGATGAAAATAAGATACGGAGAGAGAACTGTGCTGTATCACAGGAGAGCAACTCTGCACCAGGGCTATGGGACTGGCAAGCCATGGCAAGGGCAAGAAAAAAGACTCACTGAACAATAAATAACTACCTTCACTTGTCGTGCAATGTGGCCCAGGTAGTAATAGCCATCAGCTTTCCTCCTTGCCAGCACACGAGCCCCCCTTATAAAACTGGAAGCCTCTGGGGATGAGTGAGTGAAGTTCCATCTTGCTGAGGATATCAAGGAAGTACAAATGGAGTCTGGGTTCCATGCACAAACAGGAAGGCTGTAGAAAGCAAATACCAGGAGACCCCAGTAACAGTACTTCTGCAGCTTGCTGTAATGAAAACAAACCAAACCCACATGGGATCTCTCCAGCCCCCGTCCCTCATAGCTGCCTTTGTTTCCTAGCTTTTTTCCTTCTCTGCATGTGACTCATCAACAGCTTTTGAACTTACTGTGTTAATGGACATCCTGGCAGCACAGAGCCATAGAGAGCTTTACTGGCTGTGTGACAACACGGGACATGGGAGGTGTGCATGGAGATTATCTGGAGGTGGGAAGAAGATGGAAGCACAATATGAGCAACACGAGGCTTTTGAACACTTAAATCTCTAAGCAGCAATGTTATTTATAAAATGGAAATTGCTTTCCAGTGTGGTACTTCGCTCTGATTTAATTATCACATCATTTCTTTTGCCACACAATGCTGTTTAGCTGTACTCTCATCACAAACAGTCTTGATCTTAAGTAGCTGAGCTTGGGGAGGAGGATGGCATGTGAAATGTTTGAGAATGATGACAAAGGTAACAAAGTGCAGGGACAATGAGAGGAGTGAAAGACAATATAGAAGGAAGTAGGGAAGTTGTGAGGACAACCAAACTACGAGCTCCGTATTACAGCATTCAGTTTTTGTGAAAAAGACATGAAACAAAATGTAACAAACTTATATTGCATTAATCAAATGTTCAATAAAAACAGCAGTTCAGTAGTTTGCCACTATTCCCTGTGAAGCGTTGCTGAAATTAAATTGTCTGTAACAAAACTGACGAGCAGGGAAGTTAAAATCCCAGTAACTACACGTACCTTAAATCTTTGTGAGGATGGACATGTAAACTCATGTTACATCAGTTGAGGACTGTTAGATGCAGCAGCTTGGGATGTTAGAAATTTAGAGCTCATTTAGAAAAATATTATCCATATTTTATCTTTATATTTAATTAAAAGATGGTATTCTGCCACTCTGCCTATAGGTAAAACAATATCAAAGTCTATGAATGAGAGGTAGGCAAAGGAGGCACAGGAGGTAGGCAAAGCTGTCAAGTCACCCAGAAAAGAAAGCATACAACCAAGGCCTGGCACCTGTGCTTTCCTCTGGCACCTCCAGCTGCCAGTGACAACTCCTTGCATGTGCTGGTTGGCAGAGTTCCCTGGAGCCATGTGATGGCCCTGCAGAAGCAAGTACTGCTAGGCCAAATTAAACCTGGATTTGACCCCAAGTGTCTGTGTGCCTTTTGCTTAGAAGCTATGGGGAATGTTCCCTTTCCTCTCAGACAAAGACTTCAGGTACAAGTAGTGTACAATTAGAAGGTTGGCTATGCCAACATGTTGCCTTAGGCCACCACAGAGATGCCAGATTTACTTAGTTTATAAATTACCAGGCAAAATAAGGCCACTGGAGCTCTCCTCCAGTTCTGATGGATGAAATGCCATCCAATAAAGGTTCAGGAGGGATAACCAGTATGCACTGTACCTTTGCAGGAGCAGCAGGGGGGGCTCTGATCGCTTGAGAGGACCCCCCACTTTGTCTGGCAACTTCCTCCATGACTTGTTGCTTGCCTCCTTCACAGGCAGAATCTCCCAGTGAGCACTGTGGGTACTGGACACACCTGTTGTCCACAAGAAGTTGATTTCCTCCTATTCTGCAAGTACGTCAGTGAACAGCTACACAGACTGGTGGGCTGTGGCTCCACACACTGCAGGTAAGCCATATCTGCTCAGGGTAATGCAGGTATGCAAGGAATCCATTCTGCAGAAGTTCCTTAGGCAACATTAGGAGTTGGCAACACTGTGGAGCTGGATACGCTGACTCACAGAAACAGCAAGGAAGGTGGAGTGAAGACACTGAGGCCAGGCTCTATGATACCATGATCAGGATGGGAACTTGATGTTAATATGGAACTAGTAAGCCTCACTTTTGCCACCCTGAGCCAACAGGGTGCCATTCTTTGACAAAACACCATCCTCTGGGTGAACTTTGTTCATTGTACCCTCATTATGAAACCAAACCATGCCTCCACCCTAAAAGCAACCTGCCTCCAAGGTGCAACCACCTCTCACTGAGCTCATGCTCCGAATTTCTCTGTAACTTTAAAAGCAAGGCAAGAGAATTTTACAGCATTCGTAAACAAAGGCACGTATAACTGGAGTCATTTAAACTCCACGTGAAAAATAAAGGAATAGTAGTACAGAAACGGCCTAAGAGAGGGAGGGCACGGTTGTATAGGTCTGGGATCAGCTGATGGGCGGAGGGTTCTCTTCCCTCCACAAGGACACGTGATGGCACTTCACCAGGAAACTTAGAAATCTCTGTAGAGTTGCTTTTACAACTTCACGTGAAAGTGCTCACCTGGGCGAGACGTGAATTCCTTGACAGGGCATTTCCGTACTTGGCCAGGTCACAGCAAGGAACTCCCTGCAGCCGAGGCGGGACTCAGCAGCACAGCAGAAGCCCTGCCGCTCACCTCCGCACTGCACAGCGCTGCTGCCTCTGTCCGCACACCTCGCTGCGCCGTGCTAGGAGCGCCCCAGGCCGCCTAGCAGGCGAGAAGCCCCGCAAGATGCAGCTCAGGGCCGCCGGGACAGCGGCCGGCCCGCACCCGGGCAGACCCGCACCGGAGCGTCCGCTCCCCGTTGCTGCGCGACCAGACGCCGTGGGCTGCACCAACTGCGTCGCCTGGAGGGGGAAAGGAGCGAGCTTTTTCTTCACCTCCCTTCTCAAACCGCCTCCTCCTCGGGTGAAAGGCTCGCTGCAGAGCCCGGAAGGTCCCTTCGCTCCTTCCCACGTATCCCCTGTGGGAGATGCCTGCTCTGCACAGCCGACTGCCGCACCCGTGAGCGAGACGCCACCACCTGCCACTCGGCGGATCGGACGGATCGGGACGGCCGTCGCGTGGTGGGGCGAAACGGACCATTCGGGGAGGCCAATCGGAGAGGCCGTTGTTGGTAAAGGCGGAGCGGACCGATCAGGGAGGTTGCCAAGCCGTTGGCTTGTGACATTGGGGAGCCGCCATGCTGGCGTCGCTGGGGCGTTCGGCGGGACGGCTGCTGCGGGCCGGCGGCGGCGCGGCCGGGAGGCGGCAGTGAGTGGGGCGGAACGGGGAGAACGGGGGCGGCGGGGCCGGGGCGAGGACGGCTGAGCCGGGAGTGAGGCGGCGGCTGCGCGTTTGTTGCAGCGCGGGCGGCGACGTGCACATCGAGCCGCGATACCGGCAGTTCCCGGAGCTGACGCGGTTGCAGGTGGTGCGGAGCGAGCTGCTGAGCGGCTTCATGTGGTTCTGGATCCTGTGGCACTTCTGGCACAGCTCGGACAGCGTGCTGGTGAGGCCCGGCGTAACGGCGGGGGGCGGTGGGGCCGTGGGGCCGTGCCCGGGGCGGGATCTGAGGGCGTGTCGTGGCGCAGGGCCATTTCCCGTACCCCGACTCCTCTGCCTGGACGAATGAGGAGCTCGGCATCCCGCCCGACGACGCCGAGTAGGCACCGCTGGCGCAGAGGTGAAGGTAGGGGCGGGTTTTGCGCTCTCGCCGTCTCTCCCTGGGTGCCGTGTTGAGCGGCTACAGCTGAAAGCGGCAGGGCGGTGTTGGGGTCTGCCCTGCCCTCAGCTGTGGGAGGGACTGGCCGGAACTTTCTTGGGAGTCAATTCGATTGCTTGCAGGTCTGTGGAACTGAGGAGGCCCTGGAACTGATGCTTTGCTCTGCTGTCCCGGTCTCAATAAAGTGAGCTGTTGACAAATGCTGAGCTGTGGTGTTGTTGAGTGCCGTAAATGTCACATTCCTTCTCTTGGAGAGTTCTAGAATTGGGGTGTTTGAGTCCAAATGAGCCTGTTTAATCCTTGTGAAGCGTTTAAAGTGCGCCCCTCTCACTGAGGTGATACATCCTTGTTCGGGCAGTGACTTACAGAGCACATGAATGGGTGGTAGGGAAGGACTTAACCGCTGAGTGGCTGCCAGCCACTAGAAGGGGCAGCAAAATTTGACTCTTTAAATCAGTTTTTCTACAGTTCTAAAAGATTTCTTACTGAAATCTTGTCATAAAAAACGGCCTTGAGGCTTAGAGCAGCAGTTGCTGCAGGAGCAGGTGCAGCTGCAGCTGCCTGAGGGAGAGGGGAAGGTGTGCCCAGATCTCCTTAGGTTGAGAGGGAATCTCCTTCAGGTAGCAGAAATCCATCACTAATGCTGGGAAGTGTGCTGAACACAGCATTCGAGGAATCATAGAACCATAGAATGGCCTGGGTTGAAAAGGACCACAATGATTATCGAGTTTCAACCCCCTGCTGTGTGCAGGGTCACCAACCAGCAGACCAGGCTGCCCAGAGCCACATCCAGCCTGGCCTTGAATGCCTCCAGGGATGGGGCATCCACAGCCTCCTTGGGCAACCTCTTCCAGTGCGTCACCACTCTCTACGTGAAAAACTTCCTTCTAATACCTGACCTAAACCTTGCCTGTCCCAGTTTAAAATCATTCCCCCTTGTCCTATCACTATCAACCCATGTAAACAGCCCCTCCTGTTTATAAGCTCCTTTTGAGTACTGGAAGGCCACAATGAGGTCTCCCTGGAGCTTTCTCTTCTCCAAGCTAAACAAGCCCAGTTCCATCAACCTTTCCTCATAGGAGAGCTGCTCCAGCCCTCTGATCATCTCAGTGGCCCTCCTGCATAAGGAAGACAAATGGAGGTGGGTTACTCTCTAGGTCCAGTCTTATGTTCCAAACTAACCATACAGAAATAAACTTCTATTAAATTACTTGTGGAACGCCGTGAAGAGAGTGACTTGGGAATGATCCGATAAACAATCTCCTTCAGACTTTTCCATGCAGTCAATCTTTATTATAGCAGTATTCTCATATTCACATCAAGTACATAGAACTTTTTGCCTTTTATATAATACAGAGTTCTTTAAATAACTTTACACAGAAATAGTTTTCTTTAATCTGAATTCAGCTATCAAATTTTAATATGTTTTAAGTCTCCATGCTCTCTAACCAAACTGGACAATATTTCCCATTGTACAAATTTACATGAGAAAAAACTCCAAAATACAAATGAAGGGACAACAAAAGTAAAGGGGAAGGGAACAAACAAGAAAAATAAGTTGTATTGGCAATTACAGGGGAGACTCGAGAGGGAAAGAAGGGGGGTTGCCATGACCTTCTACGTAACAGAAAACTGAAAATAAACATTTTGTTATGAATTAGAAAATAAATACAAGTTTCCAAACAATTACTCCATTGTAAGATTTTTGAAAAGCAGCCATGGAAATCTACTAGCACAATTGCTTTTTTTTAAGTAACTGGACTGGACCTTTTATTTTGTCGTCGTAAGCCCCTCACAAACCTCTGGTGGTCAACAAAACACAGCAGAGAGGAATGTTGTGTTAGCACAGTTCAAATGGGTGGGACGTACGTTTCATTGCACTAAGAAACCAAGAAATCAAATCTGTATATGAATTTCCCTTTCCTCTCCTTACTAGTTTGCCTCCCATAAACAAGCCTCTGTATTATGAGGTAATGCCAATGTCTTGACTGTGTATAAAAATAATCAAGTTTAAAGGATACAGATCTCTGTATCTATAAATTTTAAACGTGCCAGTCCTTTCTTACTTCCCCACAGGGTCCAACGACCGAGTGCAGCACCTTCCACCCCGTTTAACAAAAGTATGCAGTAAGCCTCCTGCAGAACCCCAAGTGAGACTGCTGCCCCTTTCCTAACCTAGGAAGAGCAGCACACGCTCAAGTAAGAAAGAGACAGGGCAACCAGTGCGTGACTGGTTACAAGCAGGTATACCTGCTCCTTCAAAACAAGGCAGAGTCATGGAAGGCAACAGCGGCCAGTCTGCACGTGTGTTTTGACAGAGGGAAATGGATCCAATGAGGCAGCTGATGACTTTTTGCAGGTGCTAAAGTGTCATCTGTCCAGCCCTGGGAGGCCGCCAGGAGAGCTGTGGCAGGGTGGGGAGTCATGGGCAAAGGGCTGGCAGGGGAACCCCAAAGGAGCTGGGGGGACTGCGGAGCAGACGGGCCGGCTCCCTTACCTGAACACTTGCAGACCTGCTCTAGCAGCACGGGCTCCCAGAGGAGTCTCAAGGGTGGCAAGCAGCAGGGAGCAGGACTTTTCCCCAGTCCCAGCAGCTGAGATGGGAAGAAACACAGCAGTGTGATTTGGGTTGCCAACACATGCAAGTTGGCTGCTGCTGGGTATCTGTCAGTTGAGAAGGGTGGAGTGGGGAAGGAAGAGGAGACAAGTAGGACACAAGGCTCACAAAGGAATGATGTGCATTTTTGTTTTCTTTTTTTTTTTTTTTTTTTTTTACCCCTAAAGGTTCACAGCTTTGAATAAAAAAGCACATTTATTGCACTTACATTTTATTTTAGACAGAGTTAATTTAATTTAAATTATGCCCTCACAATCCCCCACCATCCCGAAATAACCCAACACCCCCCAGTTTGGTCCATTTTGCACCCCATACCCAACATTTGTGCCCAGACAGTGGGCTTCGTTTCTTCTGTTCCGTTAAGCTCAAACAGATTTTCTTTTCAACTACGGTGATTACACAAATGCAACACAGAATGACATTCAGCAAAACAAAAGTTAACCATTTTCCAAACCCAAACGAAAAAGAACGCGATCCTTTGCTTTTCCGTGATACTGCAAAGCCAATGTCACACAAGGCTTATTCTGAAGTACAGCTGCTGCAAATGCCATAAGCTGGACAAAAGGACTGGACAGGCCTCGGCTGGCTCTTAAAGGGACTGGAGGAGCTGAGCACACTGCTGCTCCATAAAGCAAACACCTAGGCAGTTCAGAAGTTCTGAACACTCCCATCATTTCCCTTCTGGTGGAAAAAATAGGGAAGTAACTTCCTTGTGATTTTGTATTAGAAAGGACAAAACACTGTCTCTGTATGTATACTTTTAGTGCAGAACTTGGGGTCAGTAAAAGAATTTCAGACAGTTTCTGCAGTGTTAGTAAAACGTTTTTTAAAATTATGCTTATTTCTAAAGGGAACAAAGAACATGTTAAAATCAGCCTGGGATTTGTACGGGCTGTGCATTCAGACATAACTCTGCCACTTACAGTTAGGCCCAAAGTCTCACACCAAAAAACAAAAGGAAAAGATCTGCAAAAGAAAAAGCACTAACAGCAAAATCCATTCTTTCATCCTTATGGACAAACAGGTCAAACAGGACACCAGTATGTAGGTACTGCCAGAAGCCTCAGTGAGCAGCAGGCCGCAATCTGAACAGCTCAGACTCAGACACACCGGCCGTCCCTCAGCAGACAAGGTACCTATCCTCTCCCAGAATCACTGCACAATGACACTTGGCGTTGTGAAACTGCAAGAGGCTTGAGGAAGAGCTAAGGAAGCCTGCTGCTATTCCATAAAACAAAATTAATTGCACTTTCAGGGCAAGGGAATTCACTGTATTTCATTACATGAGTACTAGCCATCAATTACTCCTAATTTAGTTCTCATTTTCACCTATTGTCTCATTCTAAGATACTATGGCCATATAATAACTTCAGCCCTCTCCAAATCTTTATATTACTTTAACAGGATCCTTGTGCCTCTGGAGGGAAAGGAGGGCTTCTTTATTTTTTAATTTAAATTAACCTCATTTCAGTTTCAGTAGAGCAGGTTTCAAATAGCTGTAACCAAGTTAGCATACTTCAGCTCCTAGCTCCGAAATGATTGCAGGCATTTTTGGGAATGCTCCCTGCTCTCCTTGCTCCTTTATAGAAGTTCACCAACTTCAAACCGCCTATCTATATTAACAGCTATATACAAAACTACTGCATCAGAAGTAAACCAAAGCCACTGCCCCACTTACAAAGCACCTGGTTTACATTCTGTTGTACTTTTTTAGGTTGCGAAGGCACATGATCATTTGGCAAACTGCAAAGACTCTTCTGGGGGATCTTTACGTAAACCATTTAACAGAAGGTCTTGGTAGCTCTATTTTCTGAAGAAAAGGTACATGCCAGTTTCATACAGAATTTGCCCTTGGTGTCCTTTATATTCTGCAGTTTTTAAGAAGTATCCTCCACAATTTCATAATTACTTAGTGCTGTCTTCGTGCTGACTTAGTAGCTTTTATGTTAGCATCATTGCTCTGCTCTTTCAATGACTTCATTTTCTAGGTAAGAGATGTATCTGCCAAAGCAAATGTAGAGTGCAAGCACACATTAACATGGCTGCAGTAAACAAGAGTTTGTTTCATGAACTTCTACGTAAAATGAAGAACAGAAAACCCAGCACCTTCAAAGTGATGCCACAGCAGCCCATTCATGCAGCTGATTTTTCAGTGAACTTGATTGTACCTAGACGCTTTGCCTGCCATATTGTGCTACTGGTGAAACGTTTTTCAACGGACAGAAAGACACGTTGTCTACAGTACTATGGATAGTTTGTGCTACGCATGTTGTACTCACAGTCAAGAAAGGAATTACATTTACAGGCGGTAAAGGTGTGAAATCTACACGCTTCTTCCCTAAATCTAGCCCCTTCAGTTATCAAAACCTTAACATACAGCTGATTGTAGGGTTTCTGAGGATCTGGCTGCTCCAAATACTCTGCAAAACACTGGAGGTGCACACAGAAACAACCCTATTTATGAACAACCTCTGGTGTTTCTTCCCTTTCCCTTGTTCGTGGAATTTCTGGTATTTATCAACAGCCAGCATTTCATTATGTCATAAAGGCCAAATTCTGCCTCCAATGAGCACATACCAATCCAGGCAATTCTAAGAGGCCACAACAAGATGGCTCTGTGAGACCTCAAATGTTCTGCATCACCATCAGCTACGAGAGCATTCCAGTACAAGAAAAAACTATTTTAGGTATGCATGAAAAATAGAATGGGATTCATGTAATGGTATGCATGAATTTAAAGAATAATTAAAAAAACATACAGGATTAATTCACGCAGAAATTACTTTCAAAATAACGAGGCCTTTGTGCTGATACTTTTTGGCTTACACCTTGCCAGTGTTCCAATTCCAGCCAATACACCATAGAAAACAGTCACTTGCTGAAGAGGGAGATGTAACAAGTCTCTTCTAACTGTTTGGAAAGGGGAAGGTGTGTGGTGAATAAAGACCCCGTGAGTAGCTGGGACTGGATACTGGTAGTTTTGAAAACTTATTAGATACTGCAGTGCTGAAAGCAACGTGACTGTCTAGATGTTTGTCCCAACATATGCACACAAAATACATGCTATCATTTCCCACACTATGGCATGTGTTCGTGTTTGGGATGCCATAAAAAAGCGTAAGAAATTTGGTGCAACTGACGTGAATCTATTTGTCATTTCAATTTACTTCCTGCATTCTACTGCTATACAGGATCCCCAGTTCTTGCCTACTCATCTCTCCATTCACTGAACATCTTCAGGGCAACTTTAAGACTGATTCTGATGGCATGTGAGACATCCATTACAATTCTTGAAAGATTAAAAAAAAAATTACAATTATTTACAAACCAAATTTCTTCCAAAGGTTTCCATGAGTGTTACAGGGGACCTCTTAAAGAGAAAACACAAAATTACAGGGAAACAAATATGAAAACCAGGAGAAACGCATCCTGAAATGACTTCTCTACACAGCAGCCAAACAACTTGCACATTCCTCAGGGAAAAATAAAAACAAACAAAACAGAGAAACAAAACAAAGAAACCCTAAATAAGAAAAACAACTAACAAGACAAAGACCATCTGTTACTTATAAAGTGCTTTGCATGGACAAGGAGAGCAATTTTCCTTGTGCTTTTCCTATGGGCTCAAGAAGCATACTGTAGACTAATGGGTAATGAATCTCCACAAAAATAAGTTCATTTTAAGCAAAGAAATTCCTAACAGTTATATTTTAGCAGTTTTCTGCTCGCATGACCTCGTGGAAGGAAACTAGGGCTTTTAACAAGCTCTATGAAACAAATGACTCTTGAACTACCTGTACACAGTCGCTCAGATAATCGTTTCTTTCAAGAGAATATCAATTTCCAGTATGCCCTACACTTACAAACCAGGCACTGCCTACACAAGGGCTGACACAACGCACGGGGTGGCTTTACCCTTCTGGAGCTCACACCTGGGCACGCTCCCGGCCTGCTGAGCACACAGCCCTGCATCGCTTCCACCTGGGCTCCACACCATCGCTCACCTCAGCAGCTCCTCCGCACTGGGAAGTGGCTATTGCTACTATGGAAGTTCCTGCCAATCTCAATAAGGAGAAAAGCCTTACAGCATCTGAAGACCCACAGCAGACAAGAAAAAAATTGTGCTTTTTTTTTTTTTTTTTTAAATGCATCCTGTACACAAAGTCAATTCTATTCATGTATCAACATGAATCGCTTCATTCTTGTAGTGACTATTAAGTCATTTACTATTGCTGTCTTGCTAATGATTGTGGAATTAATATGAATACACAGTATTTCAGTTATAATTCCCACTTCAGATTAATCGGGTCCCTATAACCCCAGTAAATATTTTCTGACAAAAAGAACAGACTACCAGCAACACTGCAGAACTCCAAGGCTTTAGAAACACATTCCACTACCGATGTGTGTTTCTCCCATAGCCTGGAAGCAGCGTTGTGCAGACAGGAACAGTCCAACTCCTTGCAAGGGAAGGACAGCGTCCTCACCCTTTACACAGTTTAGTACAGACACCACGTTACACACATTTAACTCCTTCATTTATTTGCCGTGATTTTGACTAACATCCTCCTCACCCCAGGAACCTCCCAGCTAGAGGTGGGTCAGTTCTGCCTCAGGTGGGGTGGTACAGGGCAGACAGGAATCAAGTCCTCAAAACTTCTGAGCTTGAATTTCTTTCTAATGTGGTCTGACTTGCCTTTGTACAAATAATTTACATGTAATACCACATACCAGAGAACTCCGCAAACAGATCACATCACAAGATATTCTACTAGAGGTAAACAATGTGCAGAATTGGATGAGTTATTTTCCCTGACTGGGTAACTTATAAGAAAGCTACCGACCGTTTGAAAACCAGGACTGGAGGACAGGAAAACAGAGCACTCCTAAGTAGATACCGCCACCGTCATCCTAGTTTGCAAAGAGTACAAAAGGGAAAGACAAACGGAAGGGAAGGAGATCACAGGGAAGAAAGCAATGTGAGGAGAAGGAATCGGCGTGGATCCAGCAAGTACCGTTTTGTTTTGATCGCACAACTTGCCATGAGGACAAGATGCTCCACATTTACACACACACTTATCAGAGGACGTTTAGTTAACAGGATAAAAATCCTGTTTTAATAAAAAGTAAACAAAAACCAACAACAACAACAACAACAACAAAAAAAACAGCTCCTGAAAGTACCAAAACAATTTATGGAATGTCTAATTCTAGGGGGTTCTGTATTTGTATTCAATTCAACCTGAGAACTTTTTTCCTCAATTATGAAAACATTACATATTGGTAAGGTACCTGGCATTAACCTGCACCCTCATTTAAAATAAAACTTTTAAAGTAGGTACATACACCATTCACAGCCTGTATCAGGAATTTACAGACTTCAGATGCTGCGGTAGCATCTTTGATAAATATACTGTATCATATGATACAAAGAAAAAAAAAAAGGACAATCTCGCTACTTTTTTTTTTTTTTTTTTTTTTTTTAACTTCAGTTTGTTGCTGGACCAACAAAAGAAGGATCTACGTAACCCTTCTAAAAGATGTTACATATGCACACACCAAGAACATACTGGAAAAGGAAAAGGTTAAGGTTGGTGGTTGTCATTTGTTTTTTGAGGAAGTGATAAAGTAAATCTGAAAAAAAGTGCAGCAGCATCCCCTTTTCCTTCAGATGAATCTCTTCGCCTCCGAAGTAACACCATCTCCAGCTCCCACTACCCCTTACTTTTCAATTTTACTGGAATAGAACCCAAAAATTTAGATAAAATTAGGCGTTCGACATTCTAATACAGTGAAAAGGGGATACTGCATTGTCCACAAACCAGTGAGTACACCAGGAAAAGAGATCAGAACAAAGGATGATTCTTTTAATTAGCACTCATCAGATATTCAGCCTCTGATGATACGTTATTAGAGGGAGAAAGCCGACCGGCAGACCATCCAAAGCAAGTCTCCTAATTTGCAGCAGCAGCTCCATCCCCTCATGCCTGAGCACCAAAGTCAAACCACGAGCGCCCTCTCCTCTCTCCTGGGAATGATGCCAACGGCTCAGGCAGCCACTGCGGGTATCCGAATGCACGTGGTGTTTTGTGTTGAAGGAGGAACACTGGCAGCGGAGTATTCCGGTTCCTAAAAAGGTACTTTTCCCCATTGTGTTGGACTGGCAGTTCCATTCCGCTCCACTTTTAAGCTTATGGATATCTTTTCTAAATTACTTTAGGTTTGTCGGAGCAGAATAGAGTTTTGATGTTAAGAAACGGTAGGAACACAAGACTTAAATAACAGAGTGGGTGCTGCCATGGTGCTGTGGCTACTTGAACGCTGCAAATTCTCCTGTAGAGGGAGGACAAGAGCTTGGTTTAAAAAGTGATTTCTGTTATGAGGTGGTCAGAGATTTTCTCCAGACTAGCTGAACATTAGGTTGAATATAAAAGATGTTAAAAATGCAAACTGTTAAAATTAAAGCATAAAAGAAACATAGTGAAAGAACATTGAATACAGACCCAACATACTTTACTGAAAAAGAATTTCCTGAAAGCAAGCTATACCCATTCTTCCCAGGACAGAGGCAGTAAGATCAAGCAGAGACTACTTCATCATGCATTTAAAAGTAAAATATGTCAATTAAATTTCACTTTCAACTCCCTATTGCACATATCCTCCTGAGAAGCAACAATTGCAATAAATGCATCAGACTGCAAATTACTTTCTATCCTGTTATAAAGCTGGTTTAGTAGCAAAAAACTGTTTGACACACCCATTAACCTTTAAAGACTATGTATAGTAAAGTGCCTTAAAATTAAACTCATACTAAAGGATGCTAAAAGCTGGTATACAGACCAACACAGCAAACTGCTGTGCGAAAATGAAGACTGGTGAGAGTGTCTACTTACTCTGAGAGCAGAAATCAGGCCTCACTAACAAACAGGGAGCACAAGAAATAAAACAATCCTGTGCTCACTTCAGAACTACTGAATAAGCTGTAATTCTACACATTTCTTTCACGTGCAATCATCCCATGGAACTCTGCAGTTTTAGGCTCAGCACGCTACTGAACTAGATTAGTAGTCACAATTCAGAGGTGAAGGAACACAGCACAGAGTAAAATTGCTGTCCGAGGTTCTTAAGAAGTTACCAGAATCTTGAACAGAAGTTCAAACTAAGATAGTAATCTCCTTAATCCTATGCTTTAGCCAAAAAATTTCCCTGCCACCCACAGAAATTGCATTCTACAAGGTGTGCAAAGATGCTTAACGAAAGGACTCTACAGTGGAATTGAAAAGAAATGCACACATCACTTCCTCTTGCTGGGTTCCACATAAATTTTAAGTTAGTTTACGTCCCTTTCTTGACAGAACTCCTCAGAGATCTAACAGTAAAGGAGTGAAACAGACAGAAGAGACCCAACAGAAGTGTGCCAACACTTTCACAACCAAACAACTGCTCTCTATCTTGACGTCCTTCCATCATTTTTCAAGAACAATTGTTTTCATTTTTCTCAAGAGTTTCATTTTGAATACTGGAAACAAACTGGAAACATCCCTACAGACACAATCTTAGAGAGGCAGCATTAATTCCAAGGAATGTTTTATGTCGTAAAGAAGGGAATCAAGAAAATGATCAGCAGCCTGTACGTGGAGGGGGAAGAAACAGAATCTATGGGCCTGGCAGGAAAAGCTGTTATAGCAGATATAAGCAAGAGAAAGTAAGTATGGAGAGATAAGAGGACCCTGTGTCTCACAGGACATGAAAAGGGAGTGCAACCAAGGTCTGAAGTAAGAGCGCCGTGGTGAATGTCAAGCTCTGAGAGTCCTAATAGTCTGTGGTGATAATTATAACATTGAAAAAAAAGACAAAACACCTTCATGATGAGTCTAATCCACTTCCTCCTCCTGTTTCGCTTTGTTTTAAATTAAAAAAAAAAACACACCGTTCTATCAAAACATAAAACCCTTGCTCTAAAATACTATTTGGTATATTTGCTTCCTTCTCTTTGGCACATTTCACCATTTGCCTAATTTTCTTCACAGTATCTTCTAGTAGTGCCTCAATTTTTGTACTTCCATCCTTCTCTTCTTTTAAGAGGACAAAAAAGTCATCGAGTATCGCGTGTAAGGCTAATACTTAAGAAGGACGTTCATGCTTAGCTACACTTTCAAAACATGCTCTACTTATTTTCTCAGTCTGCTCTCCTAAACTGCTGATGAAAGATCAATTTATAAACAAGAGATTGTTCCCTCATTACTCATCTTGTCCTTCTGCCCATTTCTGGCAATAATTCAGCTTTTGATAGTTGTACAGGGATTTCAGAAGATAAAAGATGAACCATTAATTAGTAAAGGGCAGTGGAAAAACAGGAGAAGCGAGGAAGTATCTGAGACAGGACAGTACCTCTGAAAGTTGATTTTCAGAATTTTCTTCCATTTAAATAAAGGCTTAGCAAAAGATTTTGAGACAAGCTAATGCTAAACTAATCTCTCCTTTCAAAACTGAGGTGTTAACCTGCTCTCAAATTGATATGTGACCAAATAGGTAACATGTTCATATATAAAATGCGGGTACCAGTAACAGCTTTCTCTAGATCAGGAATGTAGATGGCCATATCTATCTTTAAGGGCTGCTTCAGAAGCAATGACTCCAATTTTATGTTGGTGATACAGCAGTAGAGATTGAACCTTCCCACCAATACTGCATTACACGTTGTTGCCATGTGACAGATGGCAGCAGAGGGGCACTCTGACACAACAGAGTCTGACATGGAAGTGCATATGAAACAAAGGTGCTGCTTAAACGCAGCAGCATTTAAGAGGATCTGGTCCATCTAGACAGTACCAAGGCAGATTTTGTTTCAGTACTCCAGTGTGAAGAAGAAAGGGATCCCACACAGAACAAGTTACCCATTCAAGCAAGTCTGGTTTAATACAGACCTGTTTTCAGGACCTGAAATAAGTATCTGTTTCTAAACAACATAACTGAACTGAGTTGCAACTCTGAGAACAATGACCAAAATCCACAGGTGTATTTAGACATTTCTATGCTATATATGTCTGAGGATTTCACTGAAGCAAGAATCATAAACTACGTAAGTTAAATGCCTGTATTTCAGATAAAGATAACGATCAACAAAACCAGACTTTTTTGGGGCTTCAAAAAATGCTTAGTAAGAAGCTAAGGTTATGTTATCATCATGGATCCCAAAGCATCCTTGATGTCTAACAAGAGCAAGTGACACAAGGAAGAATTCTGATGCAGTGATGACACGGAAGAAAACTGGACAAAACATGTCCAAAGATGACATAAATTATAGTTCCTACAGCAATGAAGAACTGTTTTTAACAACTAAGTCTACCCCAAGGAATAATTTGCTGGAATTGAGCTGGCATACACAAAAAGATTCAGACTGGGCAGGGTAGCATTGCACCTTCTTATTACTCCCAGAGTGGTGAAATGAGATGCCGCATTTCTAGATTTTGCAGAAGATGCAGCAGCTCTCCTCTTGCTATTTACTAACATAAGCATTGCGGCCTAAACTAAACAGTACATCCCAAAGAGGGAGAAGCATTCCTCTGGATTGTCTAATACATATATAAAAATAGTGAGAAGACAAAATAAAAAATAAAAAAGATCCTGTTTTCATTTTAAGATAGGCCTGTCAAAGTCACCAGAAAGCTGGGAAACAAAACAGCAACAACTTGCATCCTTAAGAACTATTTCCGTAAGAGACAGATTTCAACAGACGAATTTTCTTGGCTAACATAAAGAGAAAAGTTAGTTCCAAAACTGTTCCAACTGTAGAAGCCAAGAAGACCATCAGAACATGGTCAGAAAGCGTACAGACTGCTTACATTGCTGTAAGCCCTTTAATTCTCCCATTTTAAAAGGCTCAGTTTCCAGAAAGAAGCAGAAAGGAAAACCTTTGTGGAATTTCTTGATCCATTTCAAAAACATATTGCTAGCAACATGCAAGCTTCCCCTGTAAGTACAAAATTCAGAAGCTATTAAGAACATTTCTGGCCATTTAAGTCCTAACACGAGCAGCAATAGCTTGTTTCTGATGCAGAAGAATCAGTAAAGATGAACAGCTTAACAGTTTTAAACAAACAAAACCACATAATTAATTTCAAAATATGCAAGAACACAGTCATTAATAACATTACTGCTCGTTTTTGTATCTGACATCAAAACTGATGTAACCTGAACCAGTACTCTGATTCACCTGTTCCACAGGAATGGTCCAGAGAAAAATAAAATCAAGTGAGCTGACAGGATCTTGATAAGGTTTCTGGCTTTTTCAGTTAGATATCTAGTCTAACTGATTCAATTCTAGTCAAACTAGCAGCTTTCTATGGAAGTGAAAAAAAAACAGTCACTGAACTGAAGTATGTGCCGTAGTATTATAAACAGGATTAAAAAATTTCAGCCTAGCAGAATTTATGGTATAATACTGATTTCCACAAAAACAACTAATTTTCAAGTTTTCTTCTCCTGCTATGGGGGTTCATAGCTTTTTTCTCTTGAAGTATTTGGTTATGCTCCAGACTTGATTTTTTTTTTCTTTCTAACTTCAAAAGTGAAGTTCTTGCTAATTGAAAGGCAGAGGGGCCATTGCCAGTAATACTCTTGCAGCTCAGCAAATGCAGAGATTCAGAATTTCTTCTGTGTTGCACGTAATAGAACACTTTGAGATGGTCTAAACTAAGACAAGTCAGAGCATTAAGGAAAAAATAAAAACTAAAACAAAAAAAACCCAAAACAAAAAACCCCCTCCAAAAAAAAAAAAACAAAAACAACAAAAAAAACCAAGCCACCACTCCTCTACAAGAAGAGATATTCTCTACACAGCTCTATTTTAAAAACTTTCAGAAGAGTTACACATCACCAAGGTCTTTCTTTGGAGGCTATGTGCTTCTCCTCAATTCTGCTAACAGCAAGAAGTTTAAACTGCACTTAGCCTTGTAGCTAAGTTCAGTTCTCCAACTGTTTCCCACATATGAGTAGCTTTATTAACAAAAGATCTAAAGCCTTATGCTCATAAATAATGACCTCAATGGGAAAAAAAAAATGTGTTTTTTTGAGTAGATTAACAATAAATATACTCTTAAGTAACTAATTCTAATCAATAAACCAGGAAAAAATGACAGCCAATGATCTTTAGAAGAGTTTTGCTTATTTTGAAGTGACTTCCCCCATTTCTCTTCTAAGTGACCTTCTAATTCTTCTCGTGCCAGCTGTTCCCAAGACATTCCTTACCAGCACAGACACGTGCCTTGGACATTCAATGCCCCATGTAAGGAAATGAGTCTTCATTCCCTCAGTAAACCTTAAAAAGTCGCTGGTAGGAGCTGAGAACGTACATATGCGTTGCACACGCAGGAACACACCAGCACATGAGCAAACAGGCACATTCTTTCACATTTCTTTTCAGTGTACTGGAAACCCACCGTATCCCCCTGCTTGGATGGGTGTTTTTGGAGAAGCACAAGCATACAGACTAAAATCCTCGGTCTGGAAACCAGCCCGGTTTAGTGACGGCTCAGATGCACTGCGGTGAATTTTTGGCAACGACCGGGCCAGAAGCTCAATGGAGGCAAGAATCTAAAACAAACAGAAAACAAGTAGTTGAATCCATGGTTTTCAAGTTGCTATAATACCTTAAAACCAAAGGCAGTACATCAACTAATGAAAAAAAGAAAAAAAAAAAACCCATAAATTTAAATAGAAACTTCAAAAAATAGATGAGTGCATTTCACTCTGATGTTTGTATTCTCGTAAGCTGAAAAGGACATTTTGTGAAGAAACTGCCTCTTTCTCCTCTAAAAGGACATTCTGATTTTCCTCTTTAAGCATTAGGAACACATTACCCTTTATGTGCCTCCTTCTTCACATGCTAGTATCCACACTCATCGCTGCAAATTAACAGCTTTGGAAGCTGTCTCCCTAATACCATTCACCAAAAAGCCAGTAGGTGGAGCTCAATTTTCTTTTTAAAGTGCTTTGGCACATTCACAACAAAATAAGGTCCTTCAGTTCCAAGCTTTTAATTCCTCAGCAGGCACAATAAATAAAGTTCTATCACAAAAATATCAGCCACCTCTCATAAAGCCTAGGAGACATGAAGGAAAGGAGCATACAGATTTCAGAGAACAAGTTCTAACTCATGTGTCTAACTGCAATCATTAATTTCACTATTTCCCAGGAAATTTCCTCCAACAAATAAATGCTAAATGTAAGTCATATTAATACCTGCTTTTTGGACTGTAAATGAACATTTCTAATTAAACAGCTCTAACTAACTAGGACGTTTATGAAATCTTATGTAGCACTAAAAAAAAAAATCCTGCACTAATCGGTGAAATCCTAAGTGATCTTCACTTTTCATACTCAGACTGTAAAGGCTACTGAGAAAGGATAAATATTCCTCACCTGTGGAAAAAGAGGTCTCTCATCTCTTTTCTTTTTCAAGCATTCTGCCATTAGTCTCTTCATAGCTTTTGGACAGTTACTTCTTACTTTACTGAGGTCTGGAGATAGATATCCTCGTCCCACCATAAAAATTATCTTTATTTTTGAGAAGAAAAAAGATGAAGACAGAAGAAAAGCTCATTAAGTAAACAGTAAGAACAACAACAAAAAAAAGATAAACGTTTTTTGCTAGACTAATAATTTCCAACAAATTTTCTGCTCCCAGGGAACAGGACCTGAAACTGAAATGGCCAAGTTTGTTCGAGCCAACCTACTCAGCACAGAGAAGAAATTAGACTTCTCCTCCTCCTTCTCTTCTATGGGAGATTGATAAGGAACATCAATGCTATTAAATGGTTACTATTTATAGCAATAACCATAAAAAGAACTGTTCTTTGGTGTCAAAAACTGTTATAAAACAAGAATAAGCAACTGTGGTTGGTATACAGTTCCTAAAAATAAATAGTCTTTTATTCATTGAACACTCCATCCTCAGAGGTGCTCAGGGCCGGGTTGGATGAGGCCCTAGGCAGCCAGAGCTGGTGGGTGGCAGCCCTGCCCATGGCAGGGGGTTGGGGCTGGGCAGCCTTTAAGGTCCCTTCCAACCTAAGCCTTTCTATGGTTTTGTGATTGTAGGAAAGTAAACTGCAAGTTCATGCTGAAAGGTATTTTAAGAAACTCATGGATTTAAGATATTAAAAAATAAAAAGCCCCAACCTTCTGCGAATAAATTCCTTCATTTGCTTTTCCATCATGAAAGCTTATTAATCATGACCAACTTCTCACCCCTCCTTAACCTCCTCCCTCCCCCTCAAATACGCTGCCACTCCTCTGCAAAAACTAAGTATTACTGGCCTATTTGACATTTCAGGTAGACACAGGCTTTACATTTTTTACAGTAACTAATGCAGAAGACTTACATTTCACTTAAGGATAAAATTTAAGCATAGAATGAAGTAAATTAATAGCAAGCAGGAAAACAAATTTGGTTCATGTTCTTTTGGACACATTAAGAACTCACCAAACATCGCCATGTCAAGCCAAGGCAAAAACTAATGCAGTTTGAGTGCTACAGTCATGCTGACACTAAAAAGCCCTTTCAAACCAGCTTCTCAAAGATCCATTCATGCTGCATGAGATAATCACTACCTTTTCTGAACAGTGAGACAGAGCCAGCAGGTGTATTATGCCTTATTTTTAACAAAGTATAACTATTTCATACCTTGACACTGGCAAAAAAAACAAAACACCACCAAAAAACACATCTCAAGCAAGCTATATATGCTGTTGATACTAACACTACTATAGTTCTTTTTCAACTTTCTGATTCAGATGCATCTGTGTTTACATTAAGAGAGAACAGATCTCCCATATGGTTTCTTCAGGAATTCCCAAGTATCAGAGCAAACTTTAATAGTGAAGATTTTTCTACTTCATCCCTTACCTTGTTGCAGTCAGAATCATTGTCATACGGCAGTACTTAACTCTTAACTGCAGGTACCCATATCATTGGGTTCATGACTCAAAAGGTAAAATGAAAATTGCTTCTAGAAGGTTACAACCATGTAAGCCAGGAATCTCAATGCTTCCCTTTGTTTAAAAGGGAAAAAAAAAAAAAAAAAGAAAAAGAAAAAAGAAGAAGAGAAAAGAAAAAAGGGAGTCGCTCCAAATCTGATGAATTGGAATGAAGTGTTCTGGCAAATATGGAAGCAGCCTTATAAAATGGCATTCACACATGAATGTTGCTATGGTTGCAATTCTCAAGTACTGACAGTGAAAAAACAAGGGATGTGGACACATAAAACAGAAATACATCACTAGGCAGCTAAGGAATAGTTTACACCAAAGGTCTTGATGCATAGATCTTATTTTCAGATTAGACAGAGAAATAATAAATCAGACAAGCCTTCGCAAACACATCTAGCCTACTGAAACATGTAATAAGTGTGGAGTATCATTAAACTTATAGAAGATTTGTTCACAATTAAGTAATCTTCTTACAGGATTCACACTCTGGAAAGTCACATGCTTCATCAAGGAGTCTTTGAGAAATGTTGATACCCTGAAAGTCAATTGGTGCATGCATTTCTCAAGATTGAAATAAATATAAAGCATTCAGTTAAATCCATTTTGTCAGTCCCGTTCCTCAACTATTATTCAGTGCAATTCAGGAGGCAAAAAAAGAAAGGAAGAACTGAACATAGGGAGAATTATTTCTCCTTTGCAGAACTATTCTAAACTACTATTAAGTAACCTGCTTTCTACCTAATAAGTATCCTGGCAACCAGCTTAGAATCTGAGAATCTATACTTGAAGTAAAAAAGAAGAAAAAAAAAAAACCAACACAAGAAAAGTGCGTAAATCGGTGCTGTGTGGCTGAGGCAGATCTAAAAAGAAATAATAATGTAGAAACGTCATCTCAGAACATCAGAGTCAACCAATAAATGAAATACACAAAACAACAGAACAGTCACTTCACAGAGCCACATCAGTCTGGTTCAGGCCACTGCTGACTAAAGGCAGTCCCTTCCCAAGCCCATGCTCTCTTTACCTGGTCCCTGTTGTTGATGTTTGAGTATGGTAACTGCCCCGTCATCAGTTCATAAAGCACAATCCCAAACGCATACACATCTGACTGAAAGCTGTATGGGTTTTTGTCTTGCATCCGGATCACTTCTGGTGCCTGTATCATAAAAGGAAACAATTAGGTTTTATTTCACCACGTCAGACTGTACCTTGCATTGCGGGCACATGATATGGACATTTCCAGAGTATGACAGATTTAAGACCTCCCTCTCATGGCTGGGTTTCTGTATTAGAGTCCACATTACTGGGCTCTACAAAAGTGTCTGCTGACACGAGTCCACTGGTTCTTTTTAATTTGGTGATCCCCTTATTGCACTATGACAGAACATCTTCCTCAGCCCTGGATTGATTGTGCCCTCTTTCCTTACACAAAACTGTCCTGTCAGTTCAGCCCTCAGAATAATGAAAGTAGACACTGAAGTTTTTTTTGCTGAGTACTGGAAAACACATAGTTTAAGAAAAATTGACAAGAACTTAATTAGTACCACGTATTTTTGGTCTTTCCAGCCTCAGATGGCTTGCATGTGTCCTTGCACGGAAAGGATAGTCTTATAAAGCTTGGCCAAAGGCAAAGAGATCAGTTACAATGGATATACCGCTTCCCCTTTACTTACCATCCACAGAATCGATCCAGATAACTGTTCAAATTGATGAGATCCACTCCATCGTGATTTCACTGTAGCCAGACCAAAGTCACCTATTTTTACTGTGAGGTCTTCATGAAGAAAAATATCTAAGGGATAAATGTTAAGGGAAAGCAAACAAACCACACTGGTCCTGTCCTACAAGAAACAATTAACGGCTACAAATGTGCACTTTCAACTGCAACAGTTTTAACCATTCATCACCATTAAATACAGTTATCATATGGTACAGGCTCTAAGCAGTTGGGGTAATGGATTATGGTAGTTCAGGGTTATACACGTAATGACTGGGCTGGTGTTGAACAAACTACGTCCCAGATGACTTCAAATGCCAAGTGCTCGAATACTAGACGCTGCAAATACTCCACTAGTCAAACTGGTGAAATCTTTCATCACAGGCAGAAATCAACAATGTAAAAAATCTTTCTGAGACTACAACAAACCTTGCTACTTTCTTGGAATCACAGCAGCATACAGGGACTTAAGTCAATACAAGTCTGTGACTCACACTTACTGGGAACTACCTGTTCATGAGGAATAATTGCAGCCCCCAATCACCAGCACAAATGGGGTTCAGCAGGTTACCAGTGCCTGCTGGCATCAGGCATGCACGAGCTGAGCCAGCTAGTTGTATAAGCTATGTTGGCAATTAAGAGTAGTATTTGTCAGATGTTCAGCAGGCAAAGGCATTGTAAACATGCAATAGCTCCCAACAGAAGTTTGAAATTGCTTTCAGTATCTTGCTTACAATAGTTTATTGGCATGCTGCAGAAGAAAATCAAGAAATTCTGCTATACATTAGTGGTCAAACAAAACAATGTACAGACAACAAAATATGTTTTTACAAAAGAAAAGAATATTTAAAAGTAAAATGAAAAGATTAATCATGTTACATTCCAAAACCCACAGCCCACTATATTAAATGTATTCTTTCTACAGGAATTATGTTCTTTTTAACAGATTAATGTAAGCATTACTTTTCTAATAATCATATTACACCAAATTTCAACTCAACAAATAATCAAGCATAAAGAGCTGTTCTCTTCAATAAGAACATTTCTGGCAGGAAAAAAAAACAGCCAGGAATGCTGGTTCGACAATCACACCTCTGAAAAAGGATACTATTACTCTTGAGGTCTCTGTGGATGATCGACTTGGCGTGCAAGTAACTGAAAAGGAACATGACAGATTGGGTGCGTTAGATGTCATTCCACTAATCAACAGCTCAAAGTTTATTGTGTTACTGAAACAAATTCTGCAGATATTCAAACTGCACACTTTTGGCATGAAAGCTTCAGTACCCACATCAGTTCCTGCAACACTCACGGGAGAAAATAAAAACAAAATAAAGCTTAGATTTCCAACTTAACCCTGGTCCTACTGAAGAATGAAACAAATTACACACCAATTTCTGATTTTCAGTTGATTAAGTCAATATTCAGAATCAAACCAAAAGAATTTCACTAGTTTTTGACATGTTGAAGGCTCTGCTTCCTAGCCTTGAAGGTGACTGACATGATACTTTGTGGGATAGTCTCAACCTCAGGCAAGTTATTTCCAAATTGTGGCACCTATAAGTGCTTCCCAGCCTCTGTCTCCCATGAAAGAAGCTGACTGCTCCTTAGCACAGGACTGGGAAAGAGATTCCCCAAACTGCATGTCAAATAAATACATGCAGAGTTCCAGCATAAGAGCACCTGTCTCACAGCATAGACAAAGTCTAAATTAGGCAGCCAGTCTCCCATGGCTCTGTTTAATCAATCAGTGGCACACACCTGCTGGAAGAGCCTCATTTTGTGTTTCATTCTACCCTTTCATTCACTCGGTGTTTCTTTTTAAACTGGGTCTTATCTCCTATCCTAAGACTGCACTGTGAAGGCCATAAAGACTTGGGCAGAAATCTTTGCTCACAAGATTAAAGATAATCGCAGCGTGGTTAAACTTTCATTTTGTTTTCAGAGACCATATTACTTGATGCCACGTATTTCTCTATGTTCCAGAAAAAAGAGCACAAAAACTCTATTCCACTGATCTAAACACTTCACCAAATACTTTGATTAATGCAAGATTCTGGGCTTGTAGACTGAGCAGACAGCCTAGAATGAAGGAAGTATGTGGACAGGGCCCCAACAATCACCTGCAAACAAATCATACGATACTTACTCCATGCCTTGTGCAGTCTGTCGTGCAATATCAATTAGTTTGATCATTTCAAATTTGGTCTCAATTATGTGCAGATGGTGATATAAGCTGGACCCCTCACACCACTGTGTAACAATAGCCAACTGAGGTTTTGTTGAATAACCCATAAAAAGTAGGATATTCACATGCCGTGTTTTCCTGTTGAAAAAAAATAAAATCACATATATATATGTCATATATATAAAACTCAGGAGGAAATTGATGAAAAGCAAACAAACAACAAGAACCAGACAGAACTAAACACATCTTTCCAAATTGAAGTTCTTGGTCAGTCTTATCTCCTTAGGATAATCTGTTTCTATTGAGCCCAATGAATGAGTCTTTACTCTATCAACATGGAATAGCTATTTTGGAGCAAGCACTGCTTCTTCTTGATTTTGAAAGCAGCTTAGAACAGAAATGTTCAGAAGATGCCAACACCACTAAGTCTACAAGTGACAGTGACTGCTTGAAGGCAGGTCTCAGCATATGTAACACTAGTTCAGCTATGAGATGTTGCTGCCCATCAGGAAGACATTCAAAATGAAATTTCAGACTCACAGACACCAACAACACGCCTTTTTGGCAAGACTTCATTTTTAATTAGTACTTTGTTTGATAACAACATTTTACTCTCTGTGTGGAGCCAGCATACAAATAAGGATGGAGATAGATGTAAAAACTGTATCTCACTGAAGTCAAGATATTCTCAATAAAGTTGTTTCTAAACAGTACTAGAATAGACTTAAGTTCACCAGAGATTTGGCCAGATTAAATCAAACCTCTTTCAAAGAAGCAGCAACTCCAGTCATCAAAACTTCTTAAAAGAGAGTCCTAAGAAGATGATCTCAGCAGATATCCCAGTAGATTCAAGGCCTGAAACAGTCTAGTGATATATTCTAAAATGCAAAAGTTTATCCTGATCCTGTTCCAGGAAAAGCCAATCACATTCTTAGTGTCACCAAATGGATATCAAGAAGAACTAGATCCCTTCAAACACACCAACTAGAGATCACAAAAAAAGTGATCTCTGCAGTCTTAGCCAGCTTTTCCAGAGGCTGAGGAAAAAGACAGTCTTCTTCCAACACAGCGCAGTACTGCAAGCAGTTTGCTCACTGCCTGATGAAACCTGACAGACCAAGCTTAAAACATGTGGCAGCTTTTTAAGTCTGCATGCTGTGCAGCTGATGACAAAGCGTTCCATATTTTCTTATATTAAAAAACTAACAGAGGAGCCTGCCATGCAAACTTGTTTGTCCCCTAGCAATGCAGGCTACGACAGTTCTAACCTATGTGACCGGGCCTTTTTCTGGTGCAAGGATTTGTCAAGTGATGCTGAGACTAACTGCTGAGTGAACAAAAATCAGTGCTTTCTTACAAATTTTACCCCAAAGCTAAGAAAGTACTGATGAAGCACAATGGAAAATGCACTGACAAATATAAATGGCTTGGCTGGGTCAAAGGATAGCACCACGGACTTCAAAGGCCAGACTTCAGGTACGAGACCAAAAATATGCACACCTCTTCAAGGCAGCATACTCCTGCAAGCTTCTGTTACCACAGCTATGGACTTAAGAGCTACACCATGCATTTTTACTGTGGACCCTTCTCCAGGACAGGCATCTATCTCAACACGTGAATTTACCAAAGCCAAAAAACTCCTTTCTATTTTGCTTCTTAAAATTATGCTCAAGATTGTAATTGGATGCTAATGCTCTTCTCCAATAAATATGATACAGCATTGATAGATTCTCTGTTCAGAACTGAATGCAAGAAAAATACTTTACCTAAGAAATTACAAGCACTAAACAAGAGAAAATAAAATCAAGAAGTGACTATGAAATAGACATTAAAAAAAAAAAAAAAAAATCAAGGATGAGTCAATGCTGCTACGAAACAACAGAAAACATGGGCAGAGCTATGGCTGGAAAAGAACAATCAGTTATACTCTACTTCAATCTCAAAACTTGGAAGAGAGCAAAGGTCCGAAAGTTCATGCGTAAGTTTGACTGTCCTGTGGGTACTACAACAGTAAAACACAGACTTGTCTTGAGTGCTTGGATATACCATATACTCCGTAACATCAGTCTACAGACAAACACACATGGATACAAAGCAGTGGATAATAAACAAATGTTTTAAAATAGTAAGTTGTATTTTCTACCCAAATTATCATAATTAAGAAATAAGACCACTGTGATGTCATGGAAGTGTGAAACTCAATCATTACAGAAACATAAATCTACACAGATTATTTCATACCACAAATATTCTTACCTGAGCACTCCTACTTCATTTTTGAAAGCCTGTAACTGTTGAGGTGTGGGTGCTGTAACATTCAACATTTTCACTGCCACGTCACCTTCAAAATAGCAATCTTTAGTAAGTATCATTGACACAGATTCCTCAATTGAGAAAATGCTATATAGAAAATCAGAAATATTTAGACTCTGTTTTCTAGCTTTAGTGAAATAAACCACTGCTATATTAAAATAAGTATATATTCTGTAAACATGTATAAGTATTATTCTTACTTTACTCTGAGAAATTCTAGCCACATCTAAACTTTCTGTATATGCATACATTTGAGATTCTGGCATAGTGAGGTGGCTACTTCAGCCTTTCTAGTAATTATGTTTCATCTTTACCCTAATAATTACTTCTGAAGAACACATAGGAGTCAAGTTTCTGCACTGATTAAGCTCTAATGTACCTTATTTAACCCATGATTCTTAGATTTAAATAGCATTCATAGGTCACAGAATGGTTGAGGTTTGTTGGGACCTCTTGGGGCTATGTGACCCGGCCCTGCTGCTCAAGCAGGCACCACCTATAGCTGCACACACAGGGCAATGCCCAGAATCCTTTTGAGCATATCCAAAGAGGGAGTCTCCACAAACTCTCTGGGCAACCTGTGGCAGTGCTTGGTTGCCCTCGCTGCAATGAAGTGTTTCCTCATGCTCAGAGCCTCTTTTGTTTGAGTTGGCAGCCACTGCTTCTGACCCAGTCACTGGGCACCACTGAAAAGAGCCTGAGTCCATCCTCCTTTTAGCCTTACTTCAGGCATTTTAATATATATATTAAATGAGTCTTCTCTTCTCCCGGCTTAAGAGTCTCAGCTCTCAGCCTTTCTTCATAGCAGAGGGCCTTTGCTGGAGTCTCTCCAGTATATGTCCACATCTCTCTTGTAATGGGGAGAACTGGAACTGCCACTCCAGGTGCAGTCTCACCAGTAATGAGGTAGAGGGGAAGGATCACCTCCCTCCCCCTTCTGGTAATGCTTTGTCTATAATGCAGCCCAAGATACCATTAACCTTCTTTGAGACAAGGCCAGGTTGCTTAATCATGTTCAAGATGGCATCCACGAGGACCTACAGATCTTCTTCTGTAGAGCTGCTTTTCAGCTGAGTGGCCCCCAGCAGGCAATGCCACTTGCTTAAAAGCAACTGTTTGCACTGGGAGCCACGTACCATGCCACTTTCCTTTGTAGACTGTTCCAAATGATCCAGATCCTATCCTTTGTCCAACTGTGATCTGCCCATCTGGTATTTCCCAATCATCACTTGAATCTCGTCGACCAAGGGTTTTCTTTACATATTTACACAAATAATAAAAAGAAAAAAAGAAGAAAAAGCAACAATTAATGCTTGTTAAACTACGTCCTTTATTAAAGATTCGGTATCAAAACTTCATGCAATTAAAATATTTTTTCTCCAAATACTGCAAGCGACATTTCAAATTAGGTATATTCAAAACCTCAGCATAATTGTATACAAGTAATTTCCTGACAGGAAATACTTGCCACAGATTTCGGGCAGAATTAAAACCAGTAAAGAAATGGAGAATTTCCTCCCAAAGGGAAGGTCTCATTTATGAATTTTTCAATTCTTACTCAGTCATAAGGTTGAACTCTGAATTAAAAGAATGCAGTCATTTTATCCATTGTTAAATTTGACTCACTAGAGAACTCCACTGTTCGTGAAACATGGTGAGAAAAAGATTAAGATAATCTTTGAAGGGAAACTGGCATTATAATATAAAAGTGCACCCAGACACTTGGGTGCAATGGAGGAAAAGTGAACACAGCTGATGATTTATATACTAGTCTCATGATTTCAATATTCCATTATTTACTGGTTTAAAATCCTTGACCATTATATAATCATCTTGAAAATAATTCACATGGCTATGATGAAAGAAAACTGAGAAAAACACGGATGTGTGGTATTTCTGTACTATGAGGATGCGTGGTATTCCTATGCTATGAGTATACCACACTGTGTACTGCGTGTGGAAATAACTCCTCTTACCATTCTATTTCTGTCTTCTGAGGATGAGGATGATTTCCTTTCCCGCTGGGGGCCCGGTGATTTCTGTAATGCTTTCACATTGGTAAGTGACCCAGGCAAAGATGCGGGAGGTGTTGCAGACAAACCTGCAGTTGAACCTAAATTTCAGAACAGATAATTTTTATCTTTAAGAAGCCAGCTTACAAGAACGTACTGGTGTCAGGTGCAAGAATTTTGTTTAAGATGCAGTATCTCCAAACATCAATGTAAATGTTAAGAAGGAACAAACATACACTCAGGAATATTGTATTAATACTAGATTAGCTCAAGTTTTAGGTAACAGAAAGAGACGAGTCTATAGCAAACGTTCCTGTGTATCATCTAGTCCTCAGCCTTTTGTTCTTGAATTAGAGGGATAATGTTTAAGAAGAAAAAAAAATGTTTTGTTGTTTTTAATTCTGCCAGCCTCTTTGACAAGTAGTAGCATTTAGTTAGCTGCAGCTGCCTCTCAGATTTCTTGTAGCTAACATTCTAGGGACCCAATAAATAACTGAGATACTGTATTTTGGAATCAAAACAGAATACAAAAAAAAACCCAACATGTTTTCTAGCTGAGTCTTCAAGTGCCACCTCAAAACCATTTGGCTGTTTTAAAGCTATCTTTTAGTAAAGAGCTTTTATCTAAAAGTAGATATTAGACTGCAGAAAGGCTTACAAAGGAACAAGTGCTCAATCTACCTATTTGAGGCATATTCTAATAAATCCAAATTAGAACAGTTTATCTCTAACATATATACTGTCTAAACAAAACTTCATAGAAAAATCACAGAGCTGTGTTTCAGGGCCCCAGTGCCTCTTTACAAATAGAGCACTTAAACTAGACACTGCTTTTTAAAGTACACCTTAATTAGCAAGTTCATGCTGATCCTCTCTTAGTCCAAAGGACAAAAAATAGGGTCAACTGTTAATTAAATTCACCCTGCTCTGATAAATGATGTATGTCATTGTACAAGGCCTCCAACATTCCAGTACTTTCTCTAACATCAGTGGTGAAGGACAGTACTCCTCCTCCTATTATTTCACAACCCCCTTTCCTACCTGCAAAGAAGACTCCTAATGCCAACTTGAATTCAAAATCCATTTTGTAGCTTTTGTGACCGTTGCTTGTGCTCAGCCCCTCTATGTGCTAATGTACCAGATTGTATCTATCCATCACTGCTTTCCTTCATTGAGCTAAAATCCGTATGTTTAGAAGTGGAAGCACATAATAGTATCAGAAATGGAATGCAGCATTCTTGAACTTTTCCCCACGTTAAAGCAACAACAATGCATACTGGGTACCTAATGAAACTTAGAAGCAGATGGAAGCCAGTGACCTAATGGAGAAACCTTTGGTTCCTATTCTTTGTCAATTTCGTTTTCTGTCACTATATTATTGCGCTTTTACTACATTATATGTCTGAAAACAAAAATCAAAATTAAATGTATGATGTTCCCAGAATAAGAACTTTTTTCCAAAATTCTACTGGCTTACAGATTTTCTCTTAAAATTGTACTTTAAGATATTAAAGGGAACACATTATGTCTCCTTTAGAAGTAACTGGAATCTCCTATTTAAATTTTTATACTGAGATATAGCAGCACTAGCAGAACATTTACTCTTTAGTGGATCTGGTTATAGCACAGGGTAGGACATTACAGTTAATCTGTCCATAATAACACCAGTGGGCCTGTTTTCCAAGTTGTCAGTACCGTGCAACACTTTAGATAATGCTGGACTTAAGTCATTAGCATGGACTCCTAAGCTGTATTTAATGTATTCCATTCTGTACACAGTTTGCTTGCCTCTTTATACCCCTCTCCATGCAAAAATTTCTGGAACAATTTTAGTGTTCTTGATATGTTCTGCAACAAAAGTCTTTGAAACAGCCAAGGTGGTAGCACTTGAAAACTACGCTACATGCACTTGACTATTCATTTCTACATGTATACATCGATACACAAATATTTTTATTTCATGCTATAACTTAACAGTAGGTTTTTCCAGCATATGAAATCCCAATGGGGATTTTGTGCAATAAAACAGATCCATTGACAGCTTTAGGCCTGAATTACTGAAGAGTCAGTGACGTGTGAAAATGAAAAAGTATTATTTTGCATTGTTCAGGACACAAGCAAGCGTTGTTTCACTGGATATGTACTAAATAAAAATGATATAGTCTAAACCATCCAGGGCCCCAGCGTAGTATCAAAAAAAAAAAAAAATCCTCAAAATACATTTCTTGTGGAAAGTTGACATGGCACATTGTGTGAAAAGCTTAAGACCTGACAAGATATCAATGGAAATGTTTGTAATTCACATTTGATTTCCTAGATTACTTTTCAAAATAAAGATTATTAAATACATAAAAGTGTTAAAGCACTGAACTGACTTAAATTGAGCAGTCAAGGAAATTCTAAGTTAAGGACATGTCTTTAAAATCACTGCAATGCAATGCAATCCAAGGACCTCTGTTTAGAAAAAATTACGTCTTGGTCCATATAAATACCTCAACTATGAAATTCCTTGCTTTAGAAGATTTAAGTCAGACTTTACGGTCATCTCCAAGCATATAAACGTGAAAGTGAATATGTGTGGAAAGCACATTCAAAGCATTCCAGCCAGGCCAAGCAAAAAACAGAGGTGTTTTGATAAACTCACACACTTACATACACACGGTGTGAGGGTGAGGCACAAACAGCATCTGTGGTTTTACTTATTTTGTTTGGGTGAAAACAAGAAAGAAGAGCCCAACTACCTCTGAACACTGGGCCAGGCTCAAAATCAAACACTATTTCACTGGGGACAGAATGAAGGAGGGGACTGGGAGTCCGGGATTGGTATTTCCGAAGACAGCGCATCAGCTGGTTCAAAGGGGCTGTTAGAGAGAAAGAGACGGGCAGGCAGAGACAGAAAGACAGACACATAGAAGAAATGAAAGAAGTCATGGGAAATAACTAGGATGCTTTGACTCCTATTCATAGTTTGCTTCTGTACTTCGAAGGACAAAAACGTCAATTACTAAAAACACCGTTTCAAGAATGGGAATTGCCAATTGTTTTCAGATGCCAAGCAGACAGTTTATGATCAAAAGTTAAAACCAACATGATACCACAACACTTAAATGCTGGACAAAATGGGCAAAACTGTGGAGAGCCACACCTATTGAGACACACAAAAATAGCTAAAACTGGAAACTTGAAATTAATTTTCTGGCAGGATGCTAAAGGAAATTTCTTTTTAAAGAAGGGTACTATCAGTGGCATAAGAAAAAACAGCTCCCTCAACCACAAAGTGGTAGGTAGGCCCCATCCTACCCATGTCATGGATGGGAGAAACAGTTAAGAGATAGCCCATGGTACAAAACATTGGAGATCGGGGTGGACTGCAGCGAGGTAACTCAATTTTCTCACGGCTGAAACAAGTTACAAGAAGTAGTAGATGGCTGAGTCAATAATCTGGAGTTGGAAAAACTTCCACAGGTCTACAAAACTTACTGTTCCTTTATTAGTAGTATATTCATAGGAATACATACAGCATATAAGAAGCCCTCTCAGGACTTGACAACCGGGCTTGTGCATAACATGAGAAGAAAAATTAATCTATCTTCTGCCACTAGTTCTGGCTTAATTGTCAATTAGGGTTGTGTTTTACCAAAGAAAACATAAAGGGAGCTGGCTTTAACTTAAGGTCCTAACAACTTGGGTCCAAGATTAGCACAGGCATGCAGTATAGCAAAGCAGCATCTTCAGCAGGGGTAGAGGGGGAGAAGAACTGGAGAACATCATGCCGCTTTAGGATGCAGCAGTTCATATGGAAGCTCCACATACTGTGTTGATAATCTTCAAAGGAAACTACTGTAGTTTCCACAGGTGGGAAGGTAACAATAGGCATAAAAATTTTAGAGAGAGATGGAAAGCTGTAGCATAACTGCATGCAGCCATGTGAGTGAGTGACTGTGTACGTGTGTGTATGTATGTGTGAGTGAAAGAGGGGAAAAAAAAGAGTGCAGGATGATTTTAATACTAAAAGACCAGATAACACTTCAAAACTTTTTCTCCTTCTGTCTCCCCCACTCCCAGAATGACTGGCAAATGACTCAAATCTTTGTCAGACAAATACTAATTTAATGGACAAGCAAACGCAAATTCATTCTTTAATTCTAGTCATATTTTCCTTTGTGCCCGTGTTTTATAGAAGGAAGTAGAACAAAGGGAAAGGACAGAGGAATTGTATATTTAAATATAGCACAGTAGCTAGTTTAAACACTACTTACCTCCCTCTCCTCGTACACCCTGGTCTCTAATCAAGTCCTATTAAAAAAAAATTGCATGTAAGTATTAACGTTTACATTCCAGAATCAGCTGAGAGCGATCCAATTGATAATCCATGACCTTATATGCTGGTCACAAAACAGAAGTTGTTTCCTATTCTGGTTTACTGACACCAGCGACTCCAAACTATAACAACCATTAAACTTTTCCAAACCATTTGCTTTAGAATGGCATCTCCCAGTAGTAAACTGAAACTCATAGCCCCCCAAATCAATACTGATATAAAAATATTGATTTCAACATGCAGTTGGCCAAAACGCACAAAGCTGTATCAAACCAAACGTTCTGGTTGCAGTGTTCGTGATACAAATTATTTGAACTGTCTTATCAGAAGCTGGGACACCAATTTCCTGTACTGAGGTAAGTCAGTCAAACGAGTTCTGCTTCATGCTTGTACCAACGCACCACATTTGCATACCCAGATGCACTGCTCTTTTCAGAAATGACTAACTGCAAAAGACTTCCTTCACCTTCAATCCACTGTTAACTGAGAGTATCTTTTACCATATATCCAGACTACAAGTAACCAACACTAATGATGTTCTTCGCACAAGAAAATTCTAGTGGCTGAGGTGCATTTTCACCATTAAGGTTTTTTATTTTAAATGGGTGTATGATTACTTTATATATTTGCACTGCTGCTGAAAAGCACCAGTCCTGCCTCTCAGCTACACCACTGCCATATGCAAATGTCCAGTAAGCTCCTTTCTTAATACACAGCTAACATTTCACCTTTCACTCAGCTCGTATATAGATTTTTGTGCCTCAGTGTCCAGACAGACTTCAACACCATTCACCTGACAAATGACAGATTTCTAAAGAGTGGATTCAAAGGAAAAATGTAAGCTGTACAAATTAACAAAATTAGAAAGAGGCCCTCATGATTCAAATTTTGAATGATGCAAGCTGCTCTTATGTTTATTATCAACTATTATTCTTAAGCATTACAATTCAGCATTCAGAAATCCCAAAAATGTGGATAACATGTTAAGCATAAGAGCTTCTGAACACTCACATTAATATATACTGGGTTCATGGAATGCTAACCAACACTCACTAAATCTGAGCTCAGATAACTCCAATAATGTCCTTCAACGCCAGAAATATTGCTTGTAAAGCAAACTTTAAAAAAAAAAAAAAAAAAAAACAGCAAAAAACAAAACTACCTCGCATGCCAAGAAACTAACTTAATGCATGCAATGGTCCATAAGGATGGTTGCTGGCCTTTACATTCTTAACGCTTTACAGGTAGCAGTATGAGCCTTAAGACTGATCATAAAATGGAGAACAGCAGTAGTTTGTGGTAGAATGCTTTTTTGAAAGCTAAAGGCTGAACTACAGCCTATACCTATATAAAGGTAGCTTCTGCTTGTTGAGATATTTGTATTCCTATAGCCCTCAATAGAAAAAATTCTTTCTTGGAATCTACAAAGGTTCTGACAGACCAAGGATTAGCTTCGAAATACAGTACTTGTGTGTGCACATGATATATTTAACACCTTGATATTCGTAAGAGAAACACCAAATCTGCTGTTCATGATCCAAAATGTTAATACTTACATCAATATTGACTGGCTCGATTGTATTGATGTGAACATTGGGAGCTGAAGAGGATCGGTCGCGTTGCCCAAACTGATTCCGATGGTCTTCATCTGCTGGTCGGAAGGGCTGTGGGATTGGAATGGATTTTGAAGGAGAAGGACTAGGGAGAATTGGTGGTCTGAGAAACAAAGTCAAGGAAAAAGAGGATTTAGGTCTACAAATGGCTTCAAATGCTGCATAGTGGGTGTGGTAAATCCTTTTCAACTATAATAACACATACATAAGAAACAGCTGGTCTAATGGCCTGCATAAAAACAATTTATAATGAACAGCCTCTGCTCCCCTAGGGTCAATCGCAACAACTCTCTGCTGCACAAAATACTTGATTACATGGCTGCACAGTGTTCCGAGTTTAAAAACCAAAACAAATCCTAACACACCGTATCTAACTAGTAATATTAAATCCTGACCTGAAGCAATTAATATAGCTCAACATGCGCTGCAGATATTGAGACTCTCTAAGTTTCTTCACTTCAAAGTTAATGCAATACAATCTTTATAATGGCATCTTTTTGATAAAGAAAAATGTTTAACATCTCACGCCAATATCAAAGTCAAATTATGTCATAAAAATCATATGGATGGGATTACTATGCAACAAAGGAAGCTGATTAAATAGTTAATAAATAAATGATATTATGGCCAACGTAATAGGAATAATTGATATTAAAAATAAATATATCACCTGTTCACCTCAGCTTGTAGGAAATAAGTTTGAATAGTGAAACATTCCCAACATTATTTATAGTGCTACAGTTAGGCAACAAAAGAGATTTCACTTCAAAGATAAGTGTTCAGACTATACAGACAAGTTTTCTGAAGTAACACAACTGCTATCAGTCATGAATGTGGATACAAGTCTATATACATTAACAGACAAAACATGTACAAACTCTCTTTGTTGTTGTGTTGTTATTCATATGAAGGCAGAACATCACTTATTTGGTTACCTTGCTAATTTGGTAAAGTAGAATAAATAGGCATTTCTCTCTTACTCAAGTCAAAGTTAATCACTGTTAAGTCCCATCATTCTATTCAATGGATACAAGTTGAAATCTGTCACCTCCTTCAGAAAAAAAACATACTTAAAATATATTGCATAGTTGATAATGAGGTTTTAGAATTCATACAAAATGCAACTCCTAACAGAGTAGTCCCCCAGCTATTAAACTACTCAAGGGTTACCATGCCTACAAAGGCAATGCCCACAGGGAGAAGTTTCAGAAATAAACCATAGAGCAGCCTGCTGCAGCAAGAGGCCACGGTGCTGTCTTCTGTATGTAAATAGTCCCTGCCTCTCCAAAGATTTTCAAGGGCAACTAACATTTTCAACAGCATCTCTAATGTTTACTCCAAAATAGACATGCTATTACCTATCTGCTATTACAGATCTTACATAGTTTGGCACTGATCTCAGAACTCAGTGCTATCAGTACTATTAGTACCTGTCATTTTTTCCTTCCCAGCCTACAGTCTCACTATCAAGAATGGTCTCGCTCTCAAGATCACAATTGATCACCATTTGCCAATGAATTCAGGTGACAGTGTAGTTAGCCTTGCAATAAAATACATAGATTATGTTTGTGAAATGAGATAGAGGGAAGAACTGGTAAGGCATACAGTCTTGCTCTAAAAAAAAAAAAAAACAAAAAAACCAAACTATATTAAAAAATAGAGAGTAATTACCTAACAGCACATAAGAATATATTTATTGCAAAGATGATGGGAAGCAACTGAAACTGCCACTAGACAGATTTCTGAGGAAGCATTTTCAACAGCCCAGTATTTCCGAACGATGCTCAGAAGTCAACAGAGTAAAACTTTTCTGATGAAGAGGAAGTTTTCAAAATTCCCAAACATGTTTTTAAGGAAATTATGCAACCAGAACTCACATCAGGAGATAGGACACTGCAGATGCATGCACAGGATGTGGCTGATATTCCAAGATACCATATTTTCACGTCAAGGCAAGTATGTCAGATGGAACACACAGAGATTTCAGAAAAGTATGAAAATCGTCTCAGCCAGCCCAGAACTGCCATTGACAGGACAGCAGTTTCCTGTCCAAACCTCCTGAGGAGTTTGAAACAGTGAAACCAAGGAAAACACGTAACAACAAACACCAGATCATTGCATTACGGTTGACTATGAGAGAATGTTTAAGCTCTGCCACGCAACTAGAACAAAAATAATTGAAGTTACTGTGATTGTGAGTTAGCCAAGGGAAAAAAAAAAAAAAAGAAACACCACACGATTTCAGAAATGTTGGTTCAATTAAATCTTCCTCTGAGTCATAAATGGTCATCTACTAAAAGAATCCACAAATATGCCTGTGTTTCTGGACACAGGTCACCAAGCCTACCGCGCTGCTAACACAGATAGCACGCTACATCAGGTCATGTTTTAAAAACAAATTGAATATCTTTTTCTACTCTTGGAATCCTGGAGGCAGGTCAGATCTTTAGGAAAAAACCTACAGACTGACAAAGAGCTCTCTTTTTTGGCTCTACTGCTACCAAGAGGAAAGACACAAAAGAATCAAAACATGGTTACGTACGCTATCTATACAACCAGGATTTTTGGTTGTATAGTATTTTTGGGACATTCACTAAAATGCAGAATATTTTTTGCTAAACGTGGACATGGCTTTAAAAAGGTAACTAGTGAAGAGAAAGACAGAAAAGGTTGCTAGCAAGGGTGGCCTACTGAGACCACAAGCTCAGGAGTGATTACCAGCAGCCTCCTCCTGTGTGCCTGATCTGCCTCAATGCCACAGGAGAGGCATCATCACAAGGTATACAGTGATGCTCCTAGATATCATAAGCCCATGCTTACATGGGCTAACTTAACTGCTGCAGGAGAACGGAAGGGACAACAAAGCAAAAAGGAATGGCTATTTTAATTTATGAGAGGATGGCACTGCCCGCTCCAGACAAGTTACGACACTAAATCTGCAGGCTATGCTGAAGGACTAAGTGCCAGCAAACAAACTGGGGAAAAAAAAAAAAAAACAAAAAAGACAACTAGAGCACAGCTCTGCAAAGTACTGTTCACTGTAAGAAGACCACAGCTTAGAGAAGCAGAGAAGTTTAAATACAAGGATCTGAGTTTCTGTTGCTCCTGCAGCCTTTGAAGCAGCTGGCAGTCAACTCCCTTGCTAGAAGAGACCTACAGATAAGAAGGTCAATATTCTGACTTATTAGAAAGGTTGTACCATACTTTCTTCCAGCTACTTAAGTGTGGGCATTCCTGCAACAAATGAGTCTCAGCTTCCCAGGCAACAAGCTAATGGAGCTGTCAAATCTCAACTTTTTTTAAAATAAATTATAACCTTTCTTGGCAGTACAACAGAACGTACTTTTTCCTTATAACATGGATTTGGGATAAGCACACTGTTCCCTTCCTTTTTATCAAGAGAGAACAAAGAGGTTTTGTCAGTAGACGAAAGTAAGGCTGAATTACCTAACTGGGGCTACTAATTACAGACAGGTGCAGCTTTTCACCCTTTGTCAATGATAGCAAATGTCAATACGTCCACAGATTTGCTATCCCACAAAACTGGGTCCACTGGTAAAAACAAGGGTAACTCAGAATTGCCCACATACACTACTTTAGATATAACAAACTCGTACAGTATTATTATACACAGCATCTCTCTTATATCTTAGAACTTACAAACTAGCGCTCTTCAAGAATATGAAAGATAATTTTAATACAAATTACCCTTGATTTTCTTTAACTTGCTTTCCAGGTATTTAAGAGCTGGTCTACTCAGGAAAGATTTTTCCTCAAAAGAGATTTTTGTTCGAAGTTTTGTTTTGCTGCAGTTAGACGAAGACCCTAACTGAAAATTCACGTTAACACTGTTTCAGTCATAGTGCATATGCCACTTCCCTTGTGGAATAACAGCACTGCTACTAGAACAGGACACCCAGTAGATGCATCCTTACCAAGCTATTACGAGTCAAAGTACACGTGGGACTACCATTGCATTTACATCACAGTACAGGCTTTGCTTTTTGCTAATGAGAAGCACTGTGCACTTCCATTTTCAAACAGTTCCCGTGGACGTAATGATCTGGAATGATATTTCAGCTACACTAGCAACAGTGATGGGACAGATCTTCAACAGGCAAAGCTTCATTTGGATTAGTGCACTTCTTAATATCATGGTAACTTGTTCTCAAGCATGTCACTTTGTAGGTGTAAAATATGATTATCCCAATGGTATGCATTCATACTTGTCTTTGAGTCCAGATCAGAGCTTTGCAATGTTTTTGTAAAACTTCTGACTGCTTCATATACAAGAGGCTATTGAGAGGACCCACAGAGCTGTCACTAGTCCTTCAAGCCAGGTCTCAGGTCTCCGTGCTCTTGCAAATAAAATGTTGAAGATCAACATGTTTCCCCCACTTGCTGTGCACAACAAAGATGAGTTGTTTAAGGATTCTAACGCCAAGCCTTTCCAGCTCATCAAGGCAGCATACCACATCTGACAACACAGGAAGTTTGCTAACAGTTTTATGGAGTGGCTTAGAAAAGGTCTGGTGGCAAAAACCATTGTTTTGCACAATAAAACAGATCAAAATGGTAACACTAAAGTGCAACCTCTTAAGAACGCGTCTTTGTTTTGTTGGCTTTTCAGAAGCTTTTCCAGACATTTAAGTATCTTCAGTTGAGGCAGAATAATCAGTGAACATTTGGAAGACAGAAAGGAAAGCAGAGGTGTTTAATCATAGGTTAGAGCCTGCTTTAAGGCAGGAGCTGGCAAGCCTCCAAGAACAGTGCACCAGGCAGTCCCCTCTTCCTTCTTCAAATGTAGAACATTAATGATGAAATGTTGTTTATCAGGGAGCAAAGACTCTGCCAACTGCTTACCAGCAGCATCCTACCTCAAGCAAAGCAGAAGCTTTTATCAAGTCCAGCCTGCCTCTGTGCTACTCAAGTCTGATCATACAGCCCCCCACCCCCTCATTCTACATGTTACTTTCCCTGCCATAATATCTGCCTCATGGGTTTGCTGAGTTTTGCCCAACTTCACAACATCTGAGAGAATGGATAGAAGTAGAAAAAGACAACTTTGGAATATTTTGAATAGCTAATCTCTCTCCTTTTCATATATATCCTTTTCATATATATATGAATATATATATAAAAGATCCAGTGAACTGGATTCAGTCAAATTCAGTGCTCATGTTTTACGAGCATAGATGCAGTAGAAACTTTATGATAGTGCAATGAATAAAATGAATACAATGTATTATATAGTTTATGTACTTCAGTTTTATTACAAATGGCTATCATTAGGGACACCTACACTTTAATAGCTCTTTCCAGTTAAGTCCAGATTATAACTGTCTGCTTGGGCACAACACAATAGTGCAAACTGAAAGAACAAAAATGGAACAGAAGACCTGATCTTGAGGCTGGACACATTTTTGTAAAGGGTTCAGAAATGTGCAGGCAAGATTATATATGCTCTCTTATCTTCAGGTGAACATACGCAAGAACTGCCTATTGCTTACAGTTGGAGGAATGGAAGGCTACAGGACTGGACTGATTTAAGATGTTACATGTGAGCAAAGTGCAGCACAGTTCTCCAGCACATTTATCAGCTTTCGCACCATGTCCATCGTTCTTTTCCTGTATGTCCCTTCCTCTTTGCAACTTCTCCATTTGACCCCTTGACCACTTCTCAGCATGTCAAACACGCTTTGCTCTTGAGCTTGTCTTGCAACACGAATTCTTCCTTTCTTTGGACACCTTCCTGCTGCTGGAATCCCTTCACAAGGCTAAAGATGAAGGATGTTCGCCTCCTTTTTACCAAAGAATTAGTAACATCCCTTCCTCTGTAGGCTGTGCCATGCAAAATGCTACGAGGAGAACAGAGAAATTGAAGGAGCAGTTATTAAACTAGTAACAGTGTTAATAAAGCACTAGTTTTTCATATTTTCAGTCCCATTGCCCAACTCTACAAAATTTTATTAATTTACACTCTTCTCAGTAAAGACAACCTTAAATGTCAGACTTTTTGATTCCATTTCGGCTGCTGCCCCATATTGTACTCTTTAACAAAAACCATGTCTGTGATTTTGTAGAGAAGGCCAGCATTTTTTATTTACTGTCAAAAATAATCATTGAAATTAGTTTTTCCACAATTACATCCCAAAAAAGCAGACAAGTATTATTAAAGAAGGGAAAAAAAAAAAAAAAAAAAAAAAGATAACTGGAGAAATACACAGACAGTGCTATATGCTCATACAACAGCGTGTGAGTGCTTCTGGAAAGAAAACAGTGCCAATACAAATGATTGGGGAAAAATGCATGCCTTTGTAACACGCACACTACTTTTTGAACAACTCATAATCATAAACCATCTTCAAAAGAATTTGAAGGCATGCTGCATGCCTTTTTATGTTTTAAAAACGAAGTGTAGAGCAGAGGAAAGAAACTAAAAACGTGGGGAGCTGGAAACCTTTAACAGCTCCTGCAGCCACAACTATTTACTGATACATTAATCTTAAAGAAAACTACAAAATACCTTAAAGCAAACACAACAAAACACCTCTATAATCTAAATCAGCAAGTTTATTTAACTTCACAAATGAAAAACCAAAAAACTTTTAAAACCTTAAGGTATTAACCATCATTTGTTTCAGTTTTTCCTTTCAGTTTTCATTTCACAAAACTAAGCCTGCTCCACAGACTGCATGTATAAACTAAAATAATTCATCCCATTGTGTCCTCATGAACCAGTAAGAATCATAATTGTGAGGGCAGTGGCAACTGTAAAGCAGGAAAATTTACTATATACAACAATACTAGGACTGGTGCTGTATAGTCCCTTTTGGTCTTCACACGTGTTTAACACATTTGGTGCAAGCAAGCTGCATCACAGATTAATAATTCTGGCTTGGTTTTAATTTCAGATGTATCATGACAGTGCCAAAGCATGCTTAGCTTACAAGACTGTTTCAGCAGGCTTGCCCACAATCTGCTGTACTAACCTACAGTATATAAGAACAATATTCACTACACAGAAGAGGCAATTCCAAAATTTTTCTGAAACTTCACAACTTATTACAAACAAGAACATTGTCTTTCTTTCTACTTACCAAATGAAGTTCCTTCTGCAGCGCTGTCAATCTATTTCCTGGGATGTATCGTATTTGAGCTTTCATAAAATAGTCTCAGCTGTTCAGGGAATTTTTCTTCCAATCGGAGTCCTCAGGCGCTTGTGCAGCTTCCAACTGTGTTTCTGCTTTAGTCAGGCACAATGCACAGCATTCCAAGATAGCTTCTCTGCCAAATTCAGTTCATCTCCACAGAGTACCACATGTCCTAGGAGCATTTTCCTGAAGGCTTTTATCTTTGGTGCTTTAATAAATTTGTATCACGATTCTTGACTTTGATACACATCCTTGAATTCATCTTTCCTGGAGATTTGTTCCACTTTCTAATGTTAGTTGTCAATGATCTCTTAATTACTAGGATCACAATCTAAACATGATCCATTACCTTTCCACAAAGAAAACTGCCAGAATCTTTGTTGGGAATACAGGGGATGGATGCTGTAATCAACTCGAGAAGTCTGATTTTACAAAATCTGGATCTGCAAGCAGATACTCTTGGTACATCCCAGCATCTAAATAGGAGGACATCTGGTCTGGACAATACTAAAGCTATGTGTATGTTAAAAAGCACCTTGACTTGGCATCTATGCATATCAATGTTGTAGTGCTGTGGCTTATTCTGAAACAGAGGTTTGTCACTCCAAGGCAAATAAATTTTCATTTCATTACACAAACTAAACAAATTTATAAAGACAGCGTTTTAGTTTGCACTGATTTGAAGAATAAAATCTTTCCAGTTTAGACCAGGTCTGTGCTACCATAGAAAAGAATTCCCTTTAACAGGTAAGGCCCCAATTCTACACTTAAACACGCACTTAATTTCAGTCTGTATATTGATATATGTCATTCAAGTGAATGAAAACATTCACTTCTTTGAAGTTAAGCACAAGTTGACGTACTTGCACGACAAGCCAGATCACAGAAGAAATGTAGAGATGGTCGCAGAGCAGTATTTTGAAAGTTTCTAAGCATACAATACTGAAATGTTATGGTATTAAAGAGCAGGAATAAGGTCATACCCAACAGAATCTGATGGGGGCACGGAGGGGTACGATCCTGATGCCGGGGTGGTCTCTCCTAAGGTGGTCTCCTCCTGCGATATGGGGTGATGTTCAAAGAACTTGGAGACAAACAGCAAACTGTGAGGCAAAAACAAAACAAAAACAACCGAACTTGTGCAAAACCCAGAAGATTCCACAACACTCAAGAGACTGGAAAAATTTTTTTTAAATCCAGCACTGATTAAATCCTAATTTTTAAAAATGAAGTCTATGCTTACACCTTACATTGAAAGTTATTTAATAAGTATTATTTACTAGAGAAAGGATCAAAGGATGTATTTTCAGAAAGTAATTTTTTAATCTCTTTCTTGAAATATCTGGTTCCTTGAGAACATGCAACTTATACACTGAGTAAAGGTCCCAGTTTGAATGTTTGCAGTGATGCATTGTCAAAATCAAATGCCAAAAAAAAAAAAAAGAAAACAAACCCCCAAAACAACCAACCAAACCTTAAATATGGATAAACTAGGTTATCCGTAAGTCTTGATCACACCTTATGAAGGTGCCCAAGGAAACAGCTGTAAATATCAACATAAGCAAAAAATTAAATACACATTTGAGGGAAAAACTAGCATTTTAAGTGATTCTTTAAATGAAAAGATTTATTGGCCTCTGCTCACACTTTGTCAAAGGCTTACACAAATCAATAATTCAATTCAAGAACACATGAAAGTTCGGGGCATGTTCTTTTATGCTTCTTATTTAGGCAAACTTGCATATGGATTTATATTCAATTGTGATGTGACCAAGTTAAATTCACATCTCTCAACATTTTTTTTCAGATTGAAGAAAATAAAACCGTATCTAAACATTTAAACAAGGCCCTTGCCATCCCATAATAAAGAACCAGTTTTGATTAAGAATTACATCTGCGAACAATGAGAAGTCTGTCTCAAACGGTCAAATGCTCAGCCACTCTATTCACGCTTCAAGGAAACATTTCATAGTCCAGCAAAAAAATTTACATATATGACCTGGTTGTCTGAACCAGCACTGACAGAATAGGAATTAAGCAGTCTCCCAAGAACAGCTGAGCTCCTATAGATTTTCAGGCACCTCTTCTGACTTCCTGAATTACAGATTTAACATAAGAAATCACGGAGAGCTATCAGCTGAATCGACGGCTCAACATGAAAGCAAAATACGATGACTTACTCGAGTTGGTCATAGTTAACACACATCAGTGGCACTTCTGTACTACAGCGCTGGTGAAATTTGTAGCCACACGTCTGGCATCGGAATCCCTGGAAAAGCAGCTTTCGACAGAAGTCGCAGAACGCTAACGTGAAGAATGTTTTTCGTACCTATGTTGTCAAAAATAACAGTAATTAAACAAAATCCTTCTGTAAGCCTAATACACACTTTTTTTTTTTTTTATGGTGAAACTAAAACTTTATCTGTTAAAACAAAAAAGTTGTCTTTTTTGAAATTATCTTCATGCATTTAAAATGTTCTTGGAATGAAAACGTCAGTAGCCCCAGGAAAAGCAGCAACAAATCTGAAGAAAAACACTGTATTATCATGCTAGAGACAAACGTTCAGAATTTAACTGGAAACAACCTGTAGCAACAAAAACTGCTGAAAGATTATCCTCTAACTTTTCCAGGAGCCAAATAACATTTCTATCTAACATCTACAGCACTGGAAAGACACAGATGGCTTGTAGCTACTGTTTCTTGTTGAAAACATTTAAAATTGCAAGAAGGAGAAAATACAGGGGAAAAAAAAAACCACTTTAGTTTCATTTTCAAATTTAGCAGTATTTAACATATAACATACATAATCAATATATAACATACATACATACAATAGAATAATGGTACATACAAATATTAATACATGTAATAATCTAGATTTTAGAAGGATATTCAGAGATATTACATGTTCTAGAGTTTAATCTAGCTAGCCAAGTTAGCTTGAGCAAAATAGTTTAAGGTGCTTGCGCAAATAGAGTTTTGATTACTCACTTCTTTATTTAAATAAAAGGCCGGTCTTATCAATGTGAAAAACATTATTTTCAGTATTTTGTATGGAGCCAGAATGGTGTAGATGGATTCTGTCTAGCACCTTCTATTTACTCGGTGCCTTATCAGGTCAAAACATATTTGCGCACTAGCATCACTGGTGATGTCAGTAGTGCTCTGGGAATAGTTAGTTCATTAGTTAATTGCTGCTGCAGAGTCAGCAGGGAAGCCCAGAATACATTTTATAGATACAGCAGTACAAAAATAGTCGATTATTATTACAGCTCTGCAATGCAGTGCTGATTTAAAATCACTACATTTATACATTTTAGAGGGTATATTCCATCCCAGTTTGAAAGTTTTAAGGGATATCAAGTACCCTTTATCAGCATTTATTTCAATTACAATTATAATTACATAACCCAAGCTATTGTGATTAAAAACTTAAAAGTTTTTGAGTTGACTTAATTCAAGTCAACATTTCATTGAAAAATGGTACATACAAAATTGTGCGTTGTGAGTGGCACATTCTCCAAGACCTCCACATGTAACTCCTCTCCGGTTAGCCAGGAAATGTCAGTGTCCCAGCCAATTGGCTTCTTCTCTCTGAAGCATAAATAAGGCTGTCATTAGCACACAAATCCCTGCAGGTCTTTGGAAGTTTACTACCCATTCTCTAACTGCAGGAAATTTTAAAGACAAGACACTAAGTTCAGCATGTACCAAGCAAAGCATATCTTCCCTGGACAAAGATCATAAAAGAAATCCACTTCTTTTTCCAGCTACATTCAGTAGTGGCTGACCTAATTCCAGGGTGACATACCTTTCTTATCAAATGAAGTGTGTGTGAAACAACCTGTTCTGAAGTGATTGCTAATTTTGCACAGTAAAACAATCCACTAACTTTTTAGGTTTGGGAACTCAATGTGTATTTTTTCGTGGAAACTCTACATTCATTTAAGGTTACATATGACCAGGTCATAGAAAACAAAAAACTTTACAAAACTTATTTTATACTTGTTCAGCTAGCACAAATTGGAGTTTTGCCACATTGCACTGTATTACACCTAGCCTTGAAGGAATTAAATCATTTCCTAGGAGTTTGTCATTCTTTTCAGACATGCTCGTAAGGTACAAATTATTTTAGTGCAAAGTATCATATAATTCTCAACTCTGAAAACAGCTTCCATGAAGTTGGAGAGAAGCGGCCGTGCTGGATAACTCCACCAAGGAATTTTAAGAGCAAGAATCACCACACACAAACCATACCCATCCTGTATTCTGTAAACAGCGCAGCATTCTGGAATAAGACCTCTCATCATCAGAGCTTTCTTCAGGCTGTCTCGGACTGTCACCCCACATCTTGCCGGAACCTACATGCCAAATAAATAAGAAAGGAATTAAAACACATTCCAACTTTTCTCCTTAAACTGATGCAAACATTTTGATGCTCAAGTGCTAGAATCGACTTTTATTATGTTTTACAGAACATTAGGTAAGAATTCCTCAACCTTTTTCCATACTGTTTTACTGGTGACGAGTATCTAAACAATCTAGCTCAGCCAGAAGAGAAAACAAGCCCTGTATTTCTACTACTGCTTTGAATGAAACCTTGACCCAGCTCTAAAAGGTGACCTTCCAACTCTCTTTACCTTGAAGAAAGTGGAAGACAGCACACAGACAGCTAATAACTATGTATATGTATGAAAAAATTCAGCCAAGCTGCAAGATTAAGTAGGGCAACATGCCAAAGGGGAGTTAAAGTGAAAGAACTACCAGCTTGGACTGCTCTCCAAAAAAACATTGAGATGCAAACATTCTATTTTTAAAAAAGAAGATAACCATGCAAATAAGATACAGCTATCATCCAAGATAGGCAGACCAATACCTCTGTACTTGCAACTCTACAGATATTTCCTGGTTTTTTTCCTTCATTATTCCCAGTGTTGCCACCAGGAGCAAGGAAGTGACCCTCCCTCCACACTGAGCACTGGTGTGGTTGCACCTTGAGTGCTGTGTTCAGTTTTGGGTGCCTCACTGCAAGGAAGACATCGAAGCCCTGAAGCATGTTCAAAGATGGCCAACAGAGCTGTGAGGGGTCTGGAACACAAGTCCGATGGGGAGTGGCTGAGGGAACTGGGTTTATTTAGTCTGGAGAAGAGGAGGCTCAGGGGAGACCTTATAGCTCTCTACAACGATCTGAAGGGAGGTTGTGCTGAGGGGGTCGGCCTCTTCTGCTGTGTGTAACTACTGGTGATGATGAGGACGAGAGCAAAAGGGTGGTTCAGGTTGGACATCAGGAAAAACCTGTTCTCCATAAGAGCAGTCAGGTGCTGGAATGGGCTGCCCAGGAAAGTGGTGGAGTCAGCATTGCTGGAGGTGTACAAGAAATGCTTAAATGTTGTACTGAGGAACATGATTTAGTGGGAAATGTTGGTGACAGGTGGATAGTTGGACTGGATGATCATGGAGGACCTTTCCAACCTTGGTGATTCTGTGTTTCTACTTGAAGAAAAGCATTCCTCTCTTCTATTTCACTATTTGAAAATAGTGGGTGGATAAGACGTGCACTAGAGCTGGCCAAACAAAGAAGTGGAAACTATGCAAAGCAAAGACATTTTTTCTTGTCTCTATTCTTAGTTGTAAGAATCTTTTATAGGAATTGGGTACGTTATTTCTAAGCATTTGTCTGATTAACATAATATATCATCAAGCCACAAAAACAGAGCAATACATAATCAGGTGATTAACTAGTTAAGTTGTCACGTATTACCCAGTTACCATCTCTAAAACTATAAACTGAAAGTAACACTTCAGTTCATACACGCCCTATAGCCTTTCCTAAACTCATGCACAGTGTGACATACCTGAAGCACAGAAAAGCCCAAAGATCTGACAAATCAAAAAAGTCTGCCTGAACACCTGAGACTCAATAATAGCTTAGAGAAGTCTTAGCCAGAGCCTTGGTAGCCAAAAGAAGGCTCTTAATCAGATTCAGCTGGCTTTGGATCAGAGCCAAGTTTCTGCTCCTTGCACTTCAATTTCCATGAGTATTTAGGTACCATATGTCCTACTTAAGGATGACAGTGAAGAGCAGCAGTCTATTTCCAGTAGCTTTGTGAATACCATTTGAGTTACGCGATACATTGCATTCTTAGAACTCAAACAAACACTTTCTCAGAACAGACAACTTAAAGGAATATTTTGCTTCACATTCTTCCTCCCATTAATGAGGGTCATTCTTACATGGTATTTGGGCCTTCTGTATGATCAACATGTAAATATTTAAAGCAAAATTTCTACCAAGTCATTGGAAAAACCATCCTACAACACACTGCTTCATTATTTTGATATTCAACCTCAACTGACTTTGCTTTATGTAGACCATTAATAAAACCACGCATTAAGACATAATCTAGACAATTCCTTCCCATCCTATAAATTAACATTATGGCTTTCAACCACTTGCAGAAGTGGGTCACTTCTCCAGCATGAAGTACCTATGGATGTTACTAAGCACCAACATAACAGAGCCTGGGAGCAGCTATTACTGTCAGTATTGTCAACAATTTTTTATTTTAAGCAACAGAGGACTAGGACTGACATCTTCACCAACTTAACTGTTCACACTGAAACTAACTGCTTGTAACGTATTTCTCCCTGCTTCCAACATACATATTTACAAATAGAGAGTAAACATTCTTCACAAAAGTCTCAGAGGATTTCAGATGCATGCTCCAGCCATCCACACAACAGCACCAACCAAGAACCATCTCCACTGAACAAAGGAGTGTTCTTCAGCTCAGGGATACTTTCCCTGCAAATACGGGTCTTTCTGGATTGAGGTAGAAGTTCCACAGAAACTTCAAGTTTATCTTTCCAGCACCCGCACTTATTTCACCACAGATATCCACAGCGGTCAAAGAAGAAAAACAAACACAGAGAAGGGTGACAGATCGACTAAGAGAAAAGGGGGAATCTGTTTACAAGGGTGGATAGTAATAGGACAAGGGGGAATGGGGAGACAGAAGAGGCTTAGGTTAGATATCAGATACTAGGAGGAAGTTTGTCCACACAGAGGGTGGTGACGCACTGGAACAGGTTGCCCAAGGAGGTTGTGGATGCCCCATCCCTGAAGGCATTCAAGGCCAGGCTGGATGTGAGTCTGGGCAGCCTGGTCTGGTGGTTTGTGACCCTGCACAGAGCAGGGGGTTGAAACCCCCTGGGGTAGATGATCTTTGTGGTCCTTTTCAACCCAGGCTATTCTATGATTCTATGAATGCATACAGGCAGGAAAGTAACTGATCATGATGGAAAAATGGAAGAAGGGAGGCAGGACAACTGGCCGGAAAAAGCACGTATAAAGTGGGAGATGGGATTGGCATCAGTAGATTGGTAGGAAAGAACTAAGTAGGATGGAAGGAAAATAGACTGAATGACTTAATGAAGGAGAAGGAGAGCAACAAAAATAAGATTAACAGCTATGTAGGGAAAAGCTGGTTGAAACAGCTGGGGAAACGCTGGGAGCACATACAGAAGCAGCAGCTTTCATGATGTGATTAAGAAAAAAAAAAGTTCAGTGGCCAAAAAAAAAAAAAAAAAAAAAAAGGCTGCCTACAAGAAGCATTAGAAACAACCAAGGGGAGGGGTGGAGGGGAGAGGGTGAGGGGGGGAACTCTAGCTTAGGCAGAGAACCTCAAAGATTTTAATAAGTGTAAGAAGAAACCAGGGTAGGAAAATGCAGACCTGGGTAAGGAACTGGAGCAGGACAAGGAGGAAAAGCCAAGCAGCAGAAGGACAACTAACATTAAAGAAACGAAGAAGAGAAACAAGGAAGGAATCTTCTGCTCATTAGAAGACATTTTCCTCCTCTAGCACTGAAGGAAATAAAAACCATCCCATACTGAGAACAGTGTGCTACAGCACCTGAGGAAACAAAGGGTTGCATCAGGAACTTGAAGAGCTCCAACTCTATCAATAAATTACACTGGTGTAAATAATACCACCTCAAGCAGCGTTTTATTCATTTGAGTTGAAAATAAGATTATGACATTACAGACTTCCTTTTAAGAGATCATTAAGATCAGAAAGGCAAGCTACCAAAATTCAGAAAGCATAAAAGTTGCCCACAACCAAGCAAGTGCAATAGGATGATGATGAAAACGTGCATTAACTATTTCCCTTGCTTATCATTCACCGCTCCTCAGTATCACTGTCCCAAGTTCCTTTCATTAAATTCTGAACCATATTTAGGCATCTTGCAGTCAGAATCATAGCCAGAACATTTGTTCTCTTCACTGCCATTTACAAGAAGATCTAGCTAGAAAACAGTGTTTTAATTACTCTGAAAACCATCAGGATCCTGAGTCAGCATAACATTTAGAACATTCTCTTATAGCGCTCATGAGCAAAGAAACAGAAGGCTAAAGAACTAGGTACTTGAATAGATCTCTCTAGTACTGATTAATCATTTTCCCAGGCTGGAACAGTGCGGTCCATCACCATCTGTGCATGTAGCCCTTCAGCCCCCTCCTTCAGTCCACACCACAGACTGCAGCAAAGCAGAAATCTCACCCAGCAAAGAACGCACATCTAAACCTTTCTTCCCCCCCATTCTCTTCTCACACTCCAATGGGAAAAGTCTTGTACCATGAAAGTGATACGACCCCACTTTAAGAAACCAGCAGAACTCTTTCCTTAATCTGATGGACAGACAGGCAACTCGGAGTGATTTTTTGGGAGCAGCGGTCATCTGCATGCCAGCCGAGTGGCCCCAGTGGGCTTCCAGTTCTGTCAAGGGATTTGATGGGCTTCCCATAGTTTGCTTTGGCCAAAGCACAGTGGCACTTTTTTTTTTGATTAAAAATGCTCCCCATGAGAAAGCTTTTGATCTGTTCCAATACATACTTCCTTCTTACTGTAATCGAGTAAATTGGACAAAGTTTGTGTTTTGTTGCATCAAATAAAGAATGCTTAATACGTCAAATCCTTTTTTGTCCACATCCATTCATTATCTTTTTATCCCTTTATTTTGTAACTAAGAGAACCAAGATGTTTCACAACATTTACCTCTTACGAAATCACACCAGTCCTACTTAGGGGATATGAGTCCAAATTTTAACTGTTTCTATCATGCTCAATTTTGCAAACACGAAGTCTCCAGGAAATGAACAAAAATGACTCTGGTGCCTCCAAAAATTCTAAAGCCAATTTTACCACATAAGGAGATGAAACTGAACCATAACACTTCCTTTATTCTCCTCATGTAAACTACTTCTGTGGACAGTAAGTGTTCATAAAAAATATTGCTGATATGTATTTAATGTTGCATCCACAAGCATTTAAGCAATGCATAATACATTTCTAAATCAGGTCATTCCTGACTCAGTAAGAAATTCGGGGCTACATCCTTAAATAACTCTTACATCATTCACCCAACATCAGAGCAGAAACTCAAGGCATAATCTCACTAGCTTAAAAATGCTTCCTTACTCTAGTGCAGCTTCCAATATTTCGTAACAACAGAGACCGACAAGCACTTCAAAATCAAAATAAAGGCATTCTCTGAAAGTGGGCAGGCTGGGCAGCTCTGAACCTCTAGCGTTACAATTCTCAAAACTAGTTTGCCAGATCGGTTTTTTTCCCCTCAGCTTAGCACTGTAGTTCAGTTCACTCCTGTCAAGTGTTATGTATTATGGTACCTTAGAGTTCCACAAATATTCTCAACAGCTGGAGCAGTAGCTATAACAACTACAGTATTTCACGTGTGGTTTTGAAATATCACTGCAGAGTACTTACCTCACCTTCAAAGATCACATTTTGTTTTCCTCGTTACCTATCTTTATGATTACACATGTCAGCCACATGCTCACAGTATTCAATTGTGTTAGGTGAGAAATGAACTAAGCTATTGTTCTGTCAAATAATGATAGTTTTCCCCTCGTACAGGGGTCTCAAAAAGCCAAGCCTGAATTTCACAGTTACTTTCTTTTCTTACGTATGAAGGACAAATGCTTAGCCAAATCAGCCAGTCCTCTTTTATAGCACTAACAGATAAAATTAACTCCCTTCTGCAGCAAAGTGAACTTCAGATGATGCTGAACAGAATATTCTCAAATACAGTAAAAAACATGGCTTTCAAACACTGCTGTTCTTGACCTCAAGGCATGATGCTCTGACTAACTTCCAGAGGAAAAAAAACATTTAGGAATACTTATCTTAAATGTATTAAGCATGTAAAACACATGGGAGACAACTGCATTGCACTACATGTTGCTTCCAAGTGAAGTTGAACAGAATTTACCCGTTTACAAAGCTGTTACCATTCCATCAAACACATCCTGCTTAACTTGTGTAGACATCTGCTACCAGCATCCGCACCTCTAATGCCATTAGAATGTACTCATTTATAGAACACAACTGATTTATGTCAACACAAATGTTTGATCAAGAGTACACCATGCCTAAATCACACTGAGTCAGATCTAGCGTGCCTTCTCAACAGCAGCCTTCAACTATAATGTTTTCAAGCTTTTTCTGAACGCGGTATGGGATTTACCCTTCAAAACACTCACTAAGAAGATCAGAGCAGACATCTGGATCACCACCTTAAAAGCTTTGTTAGGCTGAATGCCAGCGCCTGAAGATGTGAAGCTGAGTGACTCACTAATAAAAAGAAGTTCTTATTTAGGAAAATATCCATAGCCACTGTATGAGATTCAAAGCCCCTGAGTTCTCTGCTCTTTCAGTGATGAAAAAGCCCGCCCAAACCCAAAACCTAGGTGCATCAGAAGTTTAAAGCTGCAAAACAGATTATTTAAATGTTTCTAATAGGCCAGGCCCTGAGCCCACCTGTCATAACATTCTGTCCTGAACAATCCAACTCGAAATACTTCAAAGATAACAGAAAGATATCGTACCTGGAAAGCTTAGAAATCACATCCTTCTCTAAATTGGTTGTGACAGATCCTAAAAATGAGTACACCCATATCAAAGTAGTATATATACTACCATATACTGTTAAAGCTTTGGTTGATTGGTTTACTTAAATGACACTTGAAGCCACACATCTGAGTATGATGAAATGAAACGGAAATATTTCTGGTTATTTTCAGACATGTGAGTTTCATTCCATTTCACCAAACACTTGCCTACTACATCGTGGGCTGAAAGAAATACTCCAAACAGTGTTTTTTGTACCATTGATTTACTTTATGCAGACAGACTTCCCATCTCTTAAAGTACAAAATCTTAATTCCATAACTGACCTTTTGCTCAGCTGTCACCACACACCAAACAATCCATACTTGAGGAATACCCTTAAAAAAAGCAACGACTGATGTTGCACAAGGCATTTCAGACGATGACAAGCCATCGATTTTATAATGAGAAGTTTTCCTTATTTTGCCTTTGCAATATAAGACTGTGTCAAGAAAATTGAAGTGGATTAAGTTATTCTCTTTGAATTCAACTACTTTGAGTTTATCCAACACAGCTCGATTTGCATGGTACGTTAACCCCAGCAGGCAGCCAAGCGCTACCTAGCTGCCTGCTTGCTCATTCCAGGTAAGAAGGGGGAAGAGAACTAGAATAGAAGTGAGAAAACTCACAGGTCAATATGAAGACAGTTGTTTTTTCTTTCAGTGAAGAGAAAAAAGAAGAAAATTAAAAACCACACCAAAACATTCCTCTCAAGCAATGCAGAAGCAGCTCCATTGCAACTAAAGCTAGTGCAATCTGCTACTGTACCTCTGCTCATGCTGCTTCACCAACCAGCTTCAAAGAGGCATTCTTCTGTCTTCCTGAGATACAAAGGACTGACTTACTCCTGGGCAGTGGTAAAGTCTTGTTTTATAATAAAATCTTGGTTGCATTTTTGCATTTATGCCCAAAAGAAGTCTTTCATGGTTTAATTACTTCCCAATAAGAACAAGTAATTTAATGTCTCATTTGATTCTGCCTTTCAGTAATAGGAGAGGCAGGCCAAATGCACTCCCTGATGATCCAGATATTTTTAAAAATATTATCAGTAATTTTCAGTTGAAAGTCAATGATTCATTCTACCAGTTTGTTCATATGACGCATAAAATCCCAAAGCATTTACATGCATTCAGAAAGCATTCACCAGCATAGGCTGCATAAACTGCTTTTGGAGCATTTGATAAGACATGGGAATTTGTAATTGTTCTTGATTAGAAGAACCTAATCATGTTAAACCAGGTGTGTAATTAAAGCCAAAAACTAGTTTATTCAGCTGCCTAACTATCCGCTCTATGAATTATCCTTATACTTGACAGGTGAAACTGGTAGGACAGCATGAATGCCTACAGAAATCCAACACTTATTTGTCTGCAAGCTTGAGGCACAAACACACATCATTACCTGCAGAAAGTAAGGTGCAAATCTTTACTCAAAATAAACGTTATATTTGTAAATCTGGTATTCAATGCATTCAAATGAATCCAGTTGTGAATGCATGGTAAATTATTTTTACCTTACCAAAACTGTTAGCATAAATTATCTGATTCTCCTAGTCTTCATGACTGTAGAGAAGACTATATATGATTGCTCGTCTAATTAAAAGGCAGATGTTCTAATTAATGAAGGAGTGACAAGAGTGAGAAACCTGAATTAAGAGTTGTCATCTTGTACAGCATCCACAATCCTGCTTAATTTCTGTAAGACTTAGAAGTACAAATCTCGTGAACTTTCTGGTATGTATATACTTGTGACCCTTTTATGATACGTACCAAGACAATAGTGAAATGATCTTTTCTGGTCCAAATTTATGCTGACTTTTTACACTAATAATCTCTAATTGCTGTTAAGCAAGTCCACACAATCTTCTACAACACAGAAGAAAAGGAAACTCTTTTGAACAAATTAATATGGTTTAGAAGCTGCCATTGGCAGTTTTCAGATCTCAGTTTGGTAAGATGTACATGCTGACCTGATTCTACTGACAATGTGCAGACAGCTGCATTACTTGATGGCCACTTTCTGAAAGCAGGAGGAGTGTCTGCAACCTCATTTTGCCCCCTAGTTTCACTGTCTCTACTCAGACCATTACAGGCAGAAATGAAATTCCAAAGAACTGAACACAACTTGCTCATGCTCCCAGAAGAAGAGCGGACACTGAATGAAAGACCACCTCTAAACTCAGAGCCCAGCAGCAGAGACTCCTTACGGTCCTTGTAACTTCCACCAAGGAGGTCAGATAGCATGAGGCAAACATTTCTTCTGGAAGCTAGCAGTGTGCAGACAGCAGCAGGCAACAGATTAAGAGCAAGAACCATCATCACCTGATACATTTCACCAATTCATTATTTCTCACACCTACACACCAATTCTGCTAACTTCCCACACTCCAGCACACCATCATTCAGGACTGCACAACCGATTTCAGACTGCCCTCTCACACTACTAGTATTTAGCTAGAAGAGATTTCCTTCAGTAATCAAGATCAGTCAAAAGTGTTAATCTAAAAGCAACTTAAATCTTCTCCATAAAGCACCTCAGTTACAGATAGCCCTAACCATGTTCCCTTCTCTCCTACTAGAATTCAGAACGCTGACAGAAACCTAATACCATCCTCACTGCAATTATGATGAGTTTGAGCCATTTGTTGTTGTACAAGGTCTTGTATTAAACAGCTTCTCTGAGCAAATTTTACCTCCTCCAGTATGGAGTGCAAAAGCTAGAGATCCTGCGTGCAGCAACCAAGTCCAACACTAACTACAATTATTCACACAACGTACAAGCATGCCAGTGGAATTCCTTGCCACAAGACAAATTTCCAGTACCTGCAGCACAGGTTTAATGGAGACTGGTTTAGCAAACAGAGAACACTTCAACTAAAGATTTCTGCACGACAAACAGTTTGTACTCAAAAGAACACTCCATGAGAATTACACATGCCTACTCTGTTCTTGTACTCTTCCATAGGCATCCATTTGTGACCACTGATGGAAGAAACAGGGCTCACCTTAAGTCTGACGCATTACAGATGTTCTTACAGCTCTTACATATTGCATAAAGATATTAAAAAAAGACACATTTTGCTAGACTGAAAGACCTACTAGGAAATGACCAGCAGCAACTTGAGCAAAATGAAGCGTACAACTATGTTGTAGTTCAATCCCAATTTTTTGCTTCAATAACCCCTTCTGCCCTAGACAGAGGTTTGAGATACTTGCCAAATGTATGCCTGCACAGCTCTTAATACCGACTACATGCCACAAGTCTGACCCCACAAGCTACAATAAACTCAAGAACGACAGTTCCTTTCTCCAGTTTTGCTACCGTCTTGAATATTGCAGTAGATCCTTTGTGACCCTTCACAGAAACATGTTCCAATCATCCCATCAAAGCTGACAGCTCTTCTAGACAACTGGGAGACTCCAGAGGCTCCAGTGCACAGTGTTTATCCCATTCAAGGTCGCGGAGCACATTCCTGCAAGTCACAACTGATGTGTCACTGGAATCCTGTCTGAAGTCTCACTAATGCCTTAAGTTCTACAGTAACCACGCAATCTCTTCAGCGAAATTCCTAAGCAGTTGCAACTGTGGGTTGTCAGCTTTTACAGAGAAAGGCAAGCGACGCAACAGCTCTAACAGACGGGAACTGGGATTTTTTCTTATCCAAAGCCTATCAGCTTAAAACCTAAAACAAGCTTAATTTCATTTTCCTTAAATTCTCTCATACAAAGTTGGGATAAGTCCCATCATTTTTTTTTCTGCAAAACAACTGATGATGTCAGGCAGACTCTTACCATCTTATGTTCCTATTACTTCAGAATTCTCTCTCTCTGGCCTAGAAAGCAAACAAACAAAAAAAACTCCACACAAACTTATCTTGGTCACACTTCCGCAGAACACTTCTCCAAAAGATATTTAAGATGCAAGTTCAACCATACCACTGAAAGCAGAGGAAGCACGTGTATTTCTTTGAAGGACTTCCACTCGGACATTTATCTCCCTGCATCACAGGGGATGAGCGCTTCCTTTCTCTAGAGAATCACAAACAATCCGGTGACTTTTCTGGGAGGTTGTTCAGAGAAGGAAACTTTGTCTCCTCCCAAGCTGATTATGCAGGAAAACGATCTTATTTCTGACACTTGCATACACGTTGCTCCCCCTCCAGCAAACCAACCCAGCTACTTGTTTTTGCTTTCATAAATGTTCTCTTCTAATTCTGCTGTGCTGTCAGCCGAAACAAGATACTGACTTCAACTGCCAATTAATCAGCAGAAGTAGGCTCCACCACTTACTGGTTAAGTTTTCAGTGAAGCAACTCCAAGCCTCTTCCTGCATTAGGATAACAGTTCTGTCAAACGCTCTGCTTTACCATGACACATACAAAGAAACTTCACTTCAGCTACACAAACTACTTACACTGGTCACCATGGTCTTTTTTTTTGTACTCCGTCAATTTCCTCATTGTATTTCTAGTTGGAGCCAAGCAAAACAGATGTATTTGCTTGATCCTACACACAAACAGTACTACTAATAAACACAAATGTAGAAACATCTTCAGTATCGAGGCAGTTGCTAGTCAGAAATGTAAGCAGCTCCCCTCCACCATTTCCTGCATTTCTCGCAGCTCTAAACAAATAACAGAAGCCTGCTGTTGTTTCAAAATATAAGCAAAGATAAATATGAAGGTTGGCTCTTCATTACAGACTTAATCACAGTCAGTTTTTATAAAGTCAGTTTAAGAAGTGTCATTGTGTTCCTCGGTATAAGAAAACAAAGCCTCTCTTGTATCTGACAAGCTCTTTCAAGAGTGGCTTCCCAGTTCTACAGTTAGATATGTGATTGGTAGTAGAGATTGTAGGATCAATAAATATTGAAAACAGAGCAACTACATTAAGAGTTGTCACACAACAAATTCCTAACATCCTCAATAATATAAGTCTGTTTCAAATTTCACAGACATAAAGTTCAACTTCAGGACCAATAACCTCAACACTCAGAATCCCTATAAGCACCTATTTCCAGTTCTAAAACAGAGAATTCACTATGTCTACTAAATACACCTTCAATTTAGTAATTTATGTAGATGCAAGCAGAGTGCAAAACAGAATTAAGAAGCCACTCTTTCTCTGGTTAGCAGATACTGCAAATTAATGATTCAGACCTGTGCATATATTTCTAATTGCTTATTTTTCAACCAAAAATGAGTCGCTCCAAGCAGCCCAGGAGCTGACTTCCATCTTGCTATACAGCATATGAAGCAGGGTGAAACCTCTGCACCAGACACCTGGCAGGAAACAATCTGGCCTGAAGTCTGTCCACCACCAAAGAGGACCTCCCCAGACTGCTCCCAAGAGACAAAGCCTGGTTACATTTCTCAGGCCTAGCCTCCTTTTGTTGACAGTGCCCTACAAGTACCTGCTGAATCTTGTCAACCTGAGCTTCCAGTCAATGAATCCTCACGTGCATCTCATTCCTCTCTGCATCTGCATGCACCTGTCTGTTGCTTTACATTAGGACAGCTGCTGACACACACCAGATATGAGACTACGAAGACGTGCACACCTTCCCTTTACTGCTTGCCTGCCTCCTGTTCTTTTGTTGGTACTGGAGTGTGGTGGTACGTGTAGGGGGGAAGTTGTTTGTTTGCTTTTAAATTCTGCAACAACATGAGACTACAAATTTTCATGAAACTCTATGCTCAGTGCCCCACATCTGGCAAGCTGGAAACAACTCCGGGAATGCAAACGGTGCTTAGATTCAAGTAGAGAACAGGAGACAGGAACGAGGGCCTCTCCCTGATTAAATATCCAACTTAAACCTCATTTACCTCCTATAACCAGAAAAAGCACTTAGATTCAGTGCTGGAAAAAGTCGTCTTCTTCCGAGCATTACTGCTAAGTTCTGGTCACAATTCCCTCAAACAACAGCACATCTTCAAGCTAGAAAGTTAATTCATAGCTAAGACATTGTCATAGACAAGCTGGTATTCTTGAATTTGATCACTTAACTAGAGCAATTAAGTCTGTAAGCTCCAAATGAGCATGGCCAATACTGCCAAATCACTACATTCATCAAAAACCTCAAAGCTTAGGGATTAAAGTGAGAGGAGTCTGGGGAAGAAGTCTCACATGCTTCAGAGCATACCATGCTAATCTGTTACTGTTACTTAAAACTTTAAAGATGCACTGGTTTAAGACAGCTCATTGTACTTTGATTAGAGTGGGCTAGCAACACACATAAAGCATTCTCAGATGAGACAAGATACTTCTGTACTGGCCTAAATAACTGCTTGTAACTGAATTTCAGTATGAGCTATCTGATACCTCTTATTGCTCAACTGTAATCAGATTCACATATTCAGACAGTGACTGAACTTGTTTGTGCAAACAGGACACCTAAAAGAAAGGCCAATGATATTCTCTGGCGATCCTACTTGTAGTCTAACTCAAACTTGGTGAAATGCACATTTATAAAAAGCAGAAAAAATAACAGATGCCAACAAGATTGCTGCAGTGTATTACATAACTATAGATTCTTCTTCATACAAAATGATTGCTTTAAAAGCAAAATAGTTCAGACTTGCTAAAAGCCTTAAAATACTCCTCCAATAAAAGGATTGAGGAGGAAGTTAAAAAAGAGGAGGAGGAAAGGAGCAGAAGAATACTGCATGCGAGGAGAAAAAATGAGTAGAAACATTCTATACGGCTTAGAGAAGAAGAGAACATGCAGGAAGAAGAAATGCACAGGACAATGCAGGAAATGATACACTTATGGACAACTTGATCACAGGGTTTGAGGCTTTAACAGCCAGACAGACTGGGACACAACACAGAAAGAAGAAACCAGGGTCCCTTCTAAGTTCACTATCTTCTCTCCAAATTTCAAATATAGGTAGCACTAGGTGCCTAGCCAAAGCTCACACACACAACAAAATAATCTTGTTTAACACTATACATCTTCACTGTGCAAAAAAGTGGCTGTAGTTTATATTAAACCCCTCTCTCTCCAGGTTAAAAAAACCTAAAAAAATACTTTCACACTTCAGCAATATCCTGCATTATTAAGATATCATTAAAAAAAAAAAAAAAAAAAAAAAGTCTTCTGATTTCTGTTGCTTTGTGGGAGGGAAGAAGGGAAAGTAGCAGGGGAGGGACAGGACATGCCTCCCAGTGCCATTTGTGTTTTCACCTCTTTGCTGGCAATGAATCTCCATGTGCCGACACAGGTCAGTGATAGCCAATTTCTGGCTGCTATGAAAAGCACTGGTTTCATATAGACACTGGCTGTGCAGTCATCTCAATTTCCACTTCTACTGGGACCACAGCTTCCCTTGCAAGTGGAAGGACTTGCAAAAAAGGGCTTAGAAACTGCTGACAGTCACGTATCACTGTTTGCTGGTCAGCGTATTGTTCAAAGGCACATACTGAGACTGTTCTGTAGGCATCGTGCTTGTGAAACCATCACGCCTATAAAAGCACAGTTAGATAGTCTGCAAAAAGTCAACTCTTTTCCTGCAACCGCAGGAATCACTGCAACACTGCCAAAAATGATAAACAGCAATTCTGGAGCAGTTTGCGGGTAACACTAACACAGCAACGCTTGCAGGCTCCTATTAACTGCAGCAGTGTCCACCCCAATGTCAGTTCTCTACATGGCACCTGATAGACTCAGGCTCCCGTCATAAAGCACTCATCACAGTGAGCTGGGAGGGAAAAGACAGCAAAAGCCAACAAGCATTTTGCACAGCCCTTCTTAACTGCAAGAGGCTGCTTCTAGCTATCAAGCATTCACAGTTGCTAGCAACTTTGACTATATGAAAAACATTAACTTCCCCAAACTTGTCCTTTTAAACCAATAAGTAATTTTGCATATTACAAGAAACAGAGCTTCCTGACCTCCCCTATCTGTTGAAAAATGGTAGAATATTATTTATTTAAGAGAGCTGTTTTTAGGCAAATACTTGAGTTGCTTCAACTCTTATAGAACTCCTGAAAGTGTTGTCCACTACTGCAACACAGCACACATCTTCGTATTAACAGTGTAGAAAATATCCAACACATCGAAACAACCAAGTTCTGCAAAGCACAAATACAGCTGTCTTTTCAGGTCCTAAATTAAGTTTTGCATGAAGAAGAACACAGGAATACTGAGGTTCTAAGAACGCTGAAAGAAACTGACTTACCACAGTCCTTTGCTTGTTGGGCAGGAAGACTCTAACAATAGGCTTCTGTGGAGACTTAGGGTTATTCCGCGACATATCAGTAGGATTTTGATAAACTGAAAGGGATGAAGGTGCTACAGAGAGGCTAGAGGAGGAAGATGATGCAACTGTGTCTGTTGAAGCTGAACTGGAGACAGAGAAATCAGTTCCATTTCCCATGGATTCCAATAACTGCTGTTCTCTCTGCTGTAGAGCATCTAGTTTGCTGGTGTACTCTTCATAGGCCTGTGAAGGAAGAAGGGCTATTTTAATGATGCAGTAGCCTCAGATAAAAACAGAATTGTAAACTGAAAACAAGCAAAACAAAAAACAATCTGAACTAACTCGTATTTCCTATAAATATGAACAAAATCGTCTGGTCAAGAACAGGAAGCAAACAATTAATGGCTTTCAATTCATGTTAAAACCTTCTGAACTAATTTTAATCCATGAAACAGGTAAGTGGATAAAAGAAATCACAGATCACAGTTTTAAAGCACCTGCACTGTACAGTCTAATTTAGAACTGCTTTAAAGAACAGCAATCTTTAACAAGTGCTGTCAGCTAAAGCTAAATGCACCGTTCTGTTGGAATGTAATACATTTAACACAATAATTAAGAGAAGCAAAAGCCTGCTTTTTGCCATCAGTATCTGACAACTTACCTCACTCACTGCTCACCATTCAACACTGGCACTGCATTATTTTTCCTTTTTTTTTTTTTTGACCGGAGTATAAAAACATGTTTCAATTAGAAAACAACTAAACTTGCCCCACGACAAAGTTGCACAAAAACACCCCAAAGTGATCCTTGCTTTTTCTTAACTATATGCAATTAGTTTGTCTTTTCACAAGCAAAGGCTATGCAAGTCCATATCAATTGAAAAAGTTCAGCACCATTCGTCCATGAAGTTTTAAACAAATATGCCATGAACACAGATCTGTAAGAGTAGATATTTTCATTTAAAGATGGCTTCCATCAACTTTCTTTGTAACAAGACCATTTCAATCTATATCTAGAAGCATTAGCAGGGCAGCTCCAAAGGTAACGCCTCTGAGTTTATGACCTTCGCCAACAGCATCAGAAGCAGAGGTTGGTGGGATGGCAGGAGAGGCTGAAGCTTCCCATCAGCTGCCATTACACGTGGTTGCTGTGTGACAGATGGCAGATGAAGGGCAAACTGTCACAACAGCATCTGACATAAAAGCATCCATGAAGCAAAGGTGCGCCAATGAATTTCTCCGTGCAGAAAAAATGGCGCCCACTGACATTCATCAACACTTGCTGAAGTTTTCTGGAGACCAAACAGGGGATACGAGCACAGTGAGGCAGTGCAAGTGCGTTTCAGTACTGACAGTGACAGCAGGTCACCTCCACTGGTGCAGAATTATTTTTATAAGCATGCAGCTCTTGCTCATCATTGACAAAAATGCATTGCTAAAGGTGGTGATCATGCTGAAAAACAGCGTTTTGTAGCTGCAAATTTGCTCTATCAAACAGTGTTATTGTGCTCTTTGTATCTGTTGTAGTTTCCATGAAAACACACAGGAGGAACTACCATCAGTGACATACATATCTTCAAAATTCTGAATCTGAAAACATGCATTGGTTAGGAAACTTTTGTTTCATGCTGTATAAACATTTTGGTGCTATCCAAGGATGTTATATAGATAATAAGAAACAAAGATGCCACAAATGTAATATCTAAAGAGTAATGAAAGGAACTTCCTACTTAGATCTCCAGCAAGACTGAGATTCGTCAGGCCACATGTATCTGAGGTAAAAAAGGGGTATTTACATCAGGGAAAGCTACATTTCTACTTAGTTGCTTTCCTCCTGTTCTCTGTGCAGAACTTGTTTCTAATTAAAGTTACAGAATTAAACTGACCAAAACATCTGCAGGAAAAAATACATTATTTTTAAGAGGAAAAAATAACTATGCTTCTAGTTTCAGCGATGCTGCCACAAATACTGCATTTACTATGGATTTATTTATCCAGGGGTGTACGTGCAGCTTTAACCAAACTAAGGTAGTTTATAGTAAATAAACAGTGATTGGCCTCTCTCTTTTGAAGAAGGTTTAAGATCCCTCAGGATAGACTCACTCACAAAATTTGCATTATCATACCGATTGCATTAACAAAGAGAACAGTAATTTGACAGTGGGGACTAAGAAAGAAAAAGCTGCTTAAAGGGTAATGGTGAAGACCACAATTCTGAACCCTAAATGTTGCAGGAAAACTGAGAATTGCTTGCAATTCCTTTTAAGAACTGAAAGTGTCTAGGGTTTCGTGAATAGACCACAAACTCTGTGACGTAAGGCCAAAACATTTTCATCCTACTGTGAAAAGTAAATTTGAAAGTTACACAATTATAAATAAGGGCATTTTTTGGCAGCATAGTAACATAAGCACCTCATTCTTACTTCCAGGAACAACTTTTCATGTAAATTCCAGTAAGAGTTCCATGTGTCAAGAACAGTTTTCAGTAAACAAAAATTAAGAGTCACAAACTACTATCATTTCACCGATACTTTTCTAAATACTTACTTCCTTTTCTCATGAACATTGCAAAAGACTGTTTGAACTAACACACGCAACGTTACACCACTTCCGGATACTTGTGGGCTCCGTTCCTTCACAGAGTTCCACGCACCTTTCAAAATGCCCAATCCTACAATGTTGGTACCTGCAGCTCCATCTGTCACTAATGCAATTCAATAGTCAAATGATTTTTCTTAAATGCATAAACAACAAGCATAGAAAACTGGGAACTGTTGCTGGGTTTGGATTCTACACCACTGGACTTTACATGAAAAGCTTTTTTTTTTTTCTTTAAATGGGGGTGAATTCTCCAAAATATTGTGTTGTAACCCAATGTCACAGCAGATCAAGCAACAGAACACCAAGAAAGCAGAAATCTACTATTACCCTTCAAATATGTTTTTCTTTTCTTTAAAAAACAACTATTTTTACACAGAAGCTGCAATGGTTCATGTAACAGAAACAGAATAGCTCCAATGAATCTCATTTTTAAAAATTAAGCACTTCGGTGAGACATCAGTACCAGCTGATGACAGAGAGAGCAGCACCAAGTCAAAACAGAATTGTCTGACTGACTTAAATTTAAGGAGTGTAAAAAAAGCAAAAATGATCTATGGCAAAGTATTTGAAAGCAGTTTGTGCCACACAGTTGGCCTACTGACATTACAGGCCATATTAGCTGACATACATCAAGTCTTCAAGTCAGGTAAGGTCCTACGGATCGACCCTGATGCTGATTTCTAACATCACTGGTTTCTGAAACACAAATCTATTTAGTTAGTTTGTACTTTATCTACTATAGAAAAAAAAGATTATGCAGAACATTCTCATAACTAATGGAATGAAGTATTTTACTGGCACTTCAGAAGTAAAGGTGCTATTCAGGCATTCCATTCAAGGCTTTCAAAATTCCATTCAAAATTCTGAGTTCATCTTTGCTGTTGTGCTTGTTGCTGCCATTGGGATTCTGTTGGTTCACTCCAAAAAACAAAGTGTCTTTAATCATGTATATTATCCACAACAAACACGTTTGTGCACTGTATCATTAGAAAGCTCCCAATTTTGTGTCAATTTGCAGTATTTCTGTAAGTCATAGAAAAGATATATTCTAAAAGCTGAATACTAGATTTAAATTGGTGCATCATTTAAATTTACAAGCAAGTCTATAGTTATCTAAGCTAGAAGGAAAAGCTGATTTTAATTACACTGCGTGTCAGTATGTATGCAAGTCATGAGAGAATATTCCTGAAACTTTAAATAAAACATACACAGGCCTGGTAATCTGCCAAGTTCATCTGAAGCATAAGAAATTCCTACATGCAACCTACATACGTGCCACAGGATGACAACTGCTTGCTCACAAGCAGCAGAGCTGAAAAAAAATAGTTACTACTTAAACGTTGCAACATATTGATAGGATTAGTACTGACTTCAGAAGTCAACAGAACTCATGTTATGATACACAGCTGTGCCAAGATTACACAGACAAGGGATTTCCTCAAAAACATGAGTATTTTTACATTACTTATTATTCATGTTATATTTGAAATTTGCTTCCACAGGCTGCAACCAGGCTATACATTCCATTTAAAACATTTCAGAAAAGTAAAAATAACAAGTCAGATATTTTAAAAAAAATGTACCTAGGACAAAGGCAGGTAGCAAAACACGGTTTCTCCTTCTTCCTTCTCACATCATTAGAAATTTAGTCTAAGCTCCAGCACACCAAGAGGTTTTATCATTTTCTCTCTCTTCCCCGATAATTTTTTAGGTAGTGTCCATACATTCTAAGGATCTTAGAAGCCTAAATGACAGCTTCCAGGCTGTCAGATTGCATTTCTATTGAAAAGATGTCCAACCTTTTAGATTGTTGATCAAATGCAAATCTCACTGAAGTTAAATAACAGCTGAAGATAGACAGCAACGTAGATCAGGATTTCTGCATTTAGTAAGATGCCTAAATCTGTTCTTAGACTAACTTTAGACACTCCAGTTTGAGTCCAATGTGTTTGATCAACTTGTGCTAGGAGCCTGGTGAAAGTTCATGTGAATCTCTCCATGGAGCCACTAAGTTTCCTAGTGTAAATATTTTCTTTGAATACCACCAGCAGTTTCAAACAACCAGAGTCATCATTACGATCCATTTCAGACTGTATCTGCCTGCTGATGCATAAAACACACTCTACATCAGCAATCTTCTTTAATAAATTTATAGTAATACAGCAACAAGGAATGAAATACCCTCTCAAAATTCAACAGCCAAACTCTTAAAAATGGCAGCAGCAAGGCCTCTGGATCAAAATTACCTTCCCTGGAGAATTAGACATAAACTAGAAAAACCACACCAGTTAGGGATAGGCACCTCTCTAGTACCATCATTCTCATTTTCAATTGCTTCCAAAAGCTAGGCTAAGAAAGAAGAAAATTCCTGTAACGCTAAAAAGCTGACTGAGCTTTGAAACCTATTTCATACCAATATCATTCCACCTATGTATTTGTACATTGCTTTATTTTGTGCAGCACCTGAATGCCAAAAGGTCAGCCAGCCTGCTCTTGCACTGACAGCTGAAGGAAAGTACAGGCACAATATGCAACCTCATTTTGTGAGCAGCTGTTTCCATTTTAATGGGTCAGTACAGCTAAATTAAGTTCTCAGAGAAATTTGTCACAGGTGATGTTAAAATATAATAAGATAAGAAAGATATGACATTTTGGAATTTTAAATAAGGGCTCTTGAACCGTAATAGAGAGTCTGGAACAATCCTGTTTGTTAACCTTTCCTTCCCTCTGTGTGGGAACTGTTGAGTCACAGCCTGAACCACTGATTGCTCACCTGGGGAAAGGACCAGGTCAGCCCAGGGAGCACTGGTGAAGGTAATTCACCTGTGAGACAGGAAGGGGGGGAGCCTGGCTGAACCTCTCTTACACCTCATGTAAGAGCTGACTGCCACTGGGGAAGAATCTCTTTCTGGAGATCCCTCCCTGGTGAGGCTCTCCCCTGTGAACCTAGAACATTCTGATATGGGGGAACAATTTTCTGTCCTTCCATTATAGCACCTTTCTATTGCACTGGTCCTTCTGTCATCACACCCCTGTTACAATGCCTTTCTCATTGTATTGGTCTGTCCAACTGCTATACCTGCCTTTATAAATTAAAGCCAATTGCTTTTGGCCACTTTGGATCTATGTATGTTGTTTCAATTTACAAACAATGTTTACTTTCACATAGCATTAGGAATGTCCAGATCTTTATTCTTTTTCCCCTAACTCGTGTTGCCCTTTTCATCAGTATTCTGTTGGTAGAGATGAAAAAGGCTTATTTGATCACAGAAGACTGTACAACCCCACATTTTTAAAATGTTTGCAACTGCAACCCAGGACTTCCCAGTATCATAGTATTCAAGTTGTCTGCAGTAAAGATTTCACTATTTACAGTGCTTAGATAAATCTTTAGGAAAAGGGTTTTTCCACAGTGAATCACAAACTGTATTTTGGGAAACATCATCTCAAGGACAGATAAAACACAGTGAGAAAGTATGTGGGAAGATAGAAATCATTGATGTTTTCAGCTGCTGCAATACAGAGTACTTACAAAAATGTGGTAGAATCTGTCAAAGAGCCCCTACAGCCTCTTTTCTAGAAGAAAAGTGCTATTAATGCTATTTCTACCCATACTGAGTCAAGCAGTTACTTCAAACGTTTGACAGTTATTTCCAGGGGTCTGTTAGATCTGAGAAGCATCTCACACAGGGGAAGGCATTAAGAGCTATGATTACCTAAGAAAGGATTTTATCTACATTCCAGAAGCCATACTTAGCTTTTAATACAGCCAATGCTTAATCCATTAATTATTTCTTCCATCCAGAACAAGCAGAAATGTTTTTCTTGTACTCAGATTAGAAAGCCTTGATAAGATGCCCAAAGCTATTACTAATTACAGCCATTAGAAGAAAATTGTATGGTTAATGAGGAGTGTTCTTTTCTATCATCTGTCCACTTAGTTCCCTATCCCTGTATCACAATGGTTTCATTCTACTTCCCCAACTCCTTCTTTCCAGTGCTGAGAGAAGGGAGACAAGTAGGTGCTACCCTACAGCTTCATGCTATTTCTTCCACTCCTAGGAGCTGCACACAGTAACACACACAGGTTTGAAGGCCCTACTCCAGGTGCTCAGAGTCCTTTTTTAAGACCATCAGTAAGGAGTGACAGATCAAAGCAGGGTGACTCTGAGTATACCTCTTGCAGGAGTAATGAAATATATGCTGAACTCAACATAGTGTCAATTACTTTCAGTATTTCAGGTAATCCATTCTTCTTTCATAGTCAATCGACAAATCCTGAATTGATGGCTGCAACAATAGCTGTCAGTTTTAAAAATTCTTCTTATGTAAAACTCATCAAACTCCATCCTCCAAATTAAAAAACCTGTCACACTTTTTGTGCGTCTCCTCACTTGCTCAGACAAGCACAGAATTAAAATCTCATTAGCACCTATTTTCTTGAGCAACTCTGAAACACAAATTCATTTTTATTTTTAAACAAGGTGTAGATCTTACATTCAATGCAAAAATAATTTACTTAAATTCTTTGTATGTTTTCAGAATTTTTTTTATCCAGTTCTTCAGATCTCCTATGGGCACTTTCTACACCTTTTATTTCTTTTAATTGAAATGCTCTTTGGTAACCAGACTCAATTACAACTTTACTTGCCAGGTCTATAGAGGCAGTACCACTACAGGCCAGGAGCCATTACATCAGGTGCTTTAAGTCCTTTAAAGTTCAGCAGGTGCTAAGAGGCATAAGAAACAAAAGATATAAGCCATAGGAGCACTCAAAAGAACTGAATGAATCCTATGGAACTCATCAGAAAATATCAGTTGTCAGACCTTCAGTAGCTATCAAAAAGCCATGGCTTTGAAGAAAGTAATACAATAACAAACATCTAGTCCACAACAGCAAAAGACAACATGGGTGAAAGAAATATGTTCAGCTGCAGGTTCTTATCCAGCAATTAGTTTTGGATAATTCCATCTTTGTATAAGAAAAACAGACAACATTATTACTGACAGCCCCATCAGAGATGATCAACAGACACAGTCCACAGAAGTCCTTAAGTGCTGCTCACATTTCATGAGGAATTGAGATGATCCGAGCAATGGAAGGAAACAGGTAAGTGACATCATCAATACGACAGAAATTATACAAATACATTTTGGTGAAAGCAAGGTAATATTGCATTGTACAGAAAAAAAATGAAACTTTGGCAAAACAATATGTAACAAATCAGAAAAGGCTGTACAGAGTTTAAGTTACAGTGCTTTCCTGTTCAAGAGTATACTTTTATGTGCTCGAACAGTGACAAGTCCAAGGTGTGAAGCTCTGGGGGAAGGTGGAAATCATGTACAGAAGTCAGCGGTGATGCCCAGGTATAGAAACTGAGCAAAAAGCCCAACAGCACCCAGCAGCTCTGTGCACAGGTACTTTGCTATTTCTAACAGATGTCAGAAGGATGAGTTATCAATTGAACTGCTTAAGCTACCCACGTGTGTTCTGCATATTTTCCTGTTCTTTTTATGCATATAAAAACTACTGTATTTTCTTAGTTCTGCAATTTCTGGAAGGAAACGTTCTTCACTGCTTTATCAAACTACATTCACAGCTTTTTACATACAACTTCATCCTCCCATCCTGCAGCCAGGATTGGTCTGGTCCTTCTTCTGATAAGGAGATGAGTGCAGAAAGTTGAACTATTAGCTCTAGCAGTGGCAGACTACACTCGGATAAATGGCTGCAAAGTAAATGCTGAAAAAAGCAGCAGTCTTTGTTCTTGGTCAAGCCAAAAAGACTGGAAGGGCACAGAAAGGACACACCAGATAGATAACTGTTGCTCAGCTGAAATGAATTGTCAAAAGAAAACAGTAATCTTGTTTCTGTCTTGCATCAGGTTACCTGGTAATGTATTTCTTTTCCTTCCCTCACACTTAAGTTCTACTGCAGGAAATCTACACAGTACACAAATGACTGGTTTGCACATTCAATGCTACTCACTTCCATCAATCTGAGGCTAATTTAATCCAAACTGATGATCATCCATACCTCTATCTATAGGCTCTTGGCTCACAGCTGTAAACTATTTCCCTTCCCTAACTCTAACCACATATCTGGGACTCATGGGACTTCACCATAATCACATTCAATATACAACTAGTTGGCAAATTGAGCAAAACCAGAACATTTTCCTCTTAGATTGTCTCAAAATATCTTAGGTACTGCAAATATCTGAGCAAAGGAAGCAGAGGAGCCATAGAACAAAGAGTTGGGGAAAAACCAAGTCTTTTCATTTCAATGATGGTAGGCTCTTTTTCATAGAATAAAATAACTGAAGAAGTAGCATTACTTGTCGTGAGACTCACTTCATGTGAGTCTCCAGCACAACTCACTGTGGTAAAGAAATACCACGGCCTGTTCTGCAAGGTTTGTTTATTCCACTGATGAACCTGAGTTGCTGCTTTGTCTCAGCTACACAAGCAGCCATCAAACTCAAAAACCTACTTTAAGCTTGATGATTTGCTATTGTGAAACATTTCAGACCAGGCTCTTTACATTTTCTGGGTAAAGACTTATTGTAAATTACTGTAAATGTCCTCTATCATATCAATGAGCTATGGAACAATCCAAAGGCTTTCAGCAGAGGGATCTCAGTTTTTATTACTTTACAAGAAAAAGAAATAATGACCGTAAAGAAACTAACCTTTTCATAACCTGAAATCCAGACCTAGTAGACATTAGACTCATTATTATTCCAGTTTGATCTATCATCAAATAAAACAAACATATACACAGCAATATCAAATCCAAAGATACGGAATGAATAGGTGTGTGTGAAAACAGGCGTATTTACGTACCACTGAGTGGTTAAAATAGCTAATGCTCATTCAATACTTCCATTTCACATCAAATAAAGGGAATACAGAGGGTCTAATTTGACCTTAACTTTTAAGGACATTTTGTCAACATTTGTACAATCATGTTACTGTCCTGCTCTCACATATTACAATAAAAGCTAGAAATATGTCAAATACTGGGATCTTTAATTACTCAGTGCCTTTGGGCAGCAATTACAATTGAAGAGACTGCAAAATAAGTCTGCTTGACTTCCAGTTATTTCAATACTTGAAAGAAACAAGAAGAGGGCAGGTTTTGGAGCAAGTGATACTCATTCAGTTCCTAACAGATGATGTAACTTGTGCATATGGTCTTTTATAGGCTTACTACGGTCCTTAATGGACTGTTTCATGTGTGTCATGAAATTCACAGAATCACAGAATCAGAATCACAGAATCACCCGGGTTGGAAGGGACCTCAAGGATCATGTAGTTCCAACCCCCCTGCCTAGCAGGGCCACCAAACACACACATTCAGATCAGGTTGCCCAGGACCCTGTCCAACCTGGCCTTAAACACATCCAAGGACGGGGCATCCACAACCTCCCTGGGCAGCCCGTTCCAGGGCCTAACCACTCTCCTTGTATAGAACTTCCCCCTAACATCCAACCTAAATCTTCCCTCCTTCAACTTCGATCCATTTCCCCTAGTCCTGCTGTTGTCAGCCCTTTTGAAGAGTTTACTCCCCTCGTGGGTGTAGGTTCCCTTCAGGTATTGATAGGCTGCAATGAGGTCACCCCGCAGCCTTCTCTTCTCCAGGCTGAACAAGCCCAACTCCCTCAGCCTGTCCTCATAGGGGAGGTGCTCCAGCCCCCTGATCATCTTAGTCGCCCTCCTCTGGACCCTTTCCAAAATCTCTATGTCTTTCTTGTACTGAGGGCTCCACACCTGGACACAGTACTCCAGATGGGGCCTCACAAGAGCCGAGTAGAGAGGGACAATCACCTCCCTGTCCCTGCTGACCACCCCTCTCCTGATGGAGCCCAGGATCCCATTTGCCTTTCGAGCTGCCAGAGCGCACTGCTGGCTCATGTTCAGCCTCTCGTCCATCAGGACCCCCAGGTCCTTCTCTGCCGAGCTGCTCTCAAGGACCACTCCTCCCAGCCTGTACGGGTGCCTGGGGTTCTTCCGGCCCAAATGCAAAACCTTGCACTTTGCCGTGTTGAACCTCATTAGGTTCACCCGAGCCCAGCCCTCCAGCCTGTCGAGGTCCCTCTGAATGGCCTCCCTTCCTTCCACCGTATCAACCGCACCACTCAGCTTGGTGTCGTCAGCAAACTTGCTGAGGGTGCACTCAATTCCCTCATCGATGTCATTAATAAAGATGTTAAAGAGCACCGGTCCCAAGACAGACCCTTGGGGGACACCACTTGTTACCGGCCTCCACCTGGACATAGAGCCATTGACCACCACCCTCTGTCTGCGGCCTTTCAACCAGTTTCTTACCCATCGGGTCGTCCACCCATCAAATCCACTTCCCTCCAATTTGGAGATGAGGATGTGGTGGGGGACCATGTCAAAGGCCTTGCTCAGGTCCAGGTAAATGACATCAGTCGCCTTCCCTTCGTCCACCAATGCCGTCACTCCATCATAGAAGGCCACAAGATTAGTTAGGCATGACCTTCCTTTGGTGAAGCCGTGCTGGCTGTCTCGGATCACATGCTCATTCTTTATGTGATCGAGCATGTTGTCCAGGAGGATCCGTTCCATGATTCAACACAATTTAATGAATTTTGAGTAATGAAAAAAAGATTTACTCTGTAATTAGTTTATAAATCAAGTACAGTAGAAAACTATTTCTTCCTCCCTACAGTTCTATAAGAAAGGTTCCTTCTACCAATAACAACTTTTGGATTCTACATAACCGTACTTGAAATGGAAAAAAAAGCAAGGCAACTGCTTTAAAGGCAAAGATAGTCCTATGCCTTCACGTGTGTACAGAATCATAGAATCACCAATGTTGGGAAAGACATCTAAGATCATTCAGTCGAACTGTCCTCCTGTCACCAATATTTCCCACTAACCCTGTCCCTCATTACAACATCTAAATGTTTCCTGAAAACCTCCTGGGACAGCAACTCCAGCACCTGACCACTCTCTTGGAGAAGTATTTCCTAACATCCAACCTAAATGTCCCCCCCAGTGCAATTTGAGGCTATTCCCTCTAGTCTTGTTGCTAGTTACACATATGACTTGTAATAACAGAACATGCATTTCTGTACTACACAAGCACTCATAATTTTTCCCCCTTGCACCAAAAAGGATGTCTTATATTTCAGTTGCACAAGCATAACTGCTAGAGCACGCTACTGATCTTCCCTTACTGATAAATATCAGAAATCCCACACAGTTCCCTTCTATCTCCACAGAAAGAGAGTTAGGTTTCTTGAAGACGAGGAGAATGTACTCTTACTACAGTTATATTTAACATAGGATGCTTTACATAAAGATGTAGATATCACACAATAATCTAACCTCATTAATTTGTGCACAAACTTACCTCTAAATATATTGATGGTGGGTTGTGTTCTCCTCCAAACTTGTCTAACAGCGCTTCTATATGTTCTTGTGTTAATTTAATCATCTGTTTGATATTCCACACCTAAAATAGAAAATTAAATATTTTAACTTAATTAAATCCTAGACAGTCTACAGAATCAGCCCTAAACCAAAACAATCTATATTTCCTAGATATTTAATAACAGAAGCCCATTAAAAAATATTAGGATATCAGGTAGAACATACAATGCTATTCGGATCATCCACTGTCAGTAGCATACAGCTTGCTTCCCTGATACAATAAATTTGGTTTTAAAATTCACAAACCATTGAACAAAAAACTTCTGATGTTCTATTTTTTATGTTTATCAAAACTATATTAAGTACTTTTCTTGCAAGGCTCTGTAGTATGGTAGAAGTTGGGTTACAAAGTTTAGTGGAGTTCTTTTAAGTCATAAGCGATCCGCGTCCACAGCATTCACATAATCCAGACCTAGTGTTTTATTTCTTGATCATAAGCACTTCCTATAACGTGAATTGTACATTGCTCCACCTTGCAAGTTGTTTTTTCTTTTTAAATGAACTTGGATGTGATTTGAAAGAGACAGTTACCTGCTCAGAGAAGACATGGAATTGCAATATGAAATAACTCAGGTCATTACATATTTTTCAGTGTCTTCAGGACTTGGAGGCTAGTAGAGGGAAATAACACTATGAATTCTAATCCTAACACCTATAAGGGCACCAATGCACTATTCAAATTAGGTTAAAAAAAAAAAAAAAAAAGCATTACACATTTAAGCAGCTATTTCAGCCCAAACAAATTCATAAATTTACTGGGGGGAAGAGGGAGAAAAACAGAAGAATTACTTCCTCACAGCTACTGCTGGTCAGAAAATTCATTAAAAAGAAAAAACAAAAAATAAAATATTGTAAAAAATTAATTATTATAGACCAAGATAAAAATTATAAATAAAAATACAGTGCTTCTTCCAAGGGAATTTTAAGGATTCCTATATATCTTTTAGTTTAACTCATACCTATTTCATGAATTATAATATATACATACTCAAGACTGGGTCTGGACATACAAATCATGACAACTTACCTCTTCAAAAAGAAGATGCAAGTACGTACCAATAACAGGGACCAACTCAAGTTGGATCAATACAAGTTTTACTAGGCAAAACTTGAGATGTTCACTCAAAATGCAGAGCTCATATGCTACCTGGGTAATCAAGGTGATGCTCAACAACACCAACTGCCTGCCAACAACGCGAGGTCTCACTACCTTGCTGGCTGATGCCCAGCAAGCCTTTAGCAGCAGCCACTCCCCATGGCTTTACAGCCTACCGCATGTGGTATGGAATAACTCCTGGCCTAATTTAGGAACAGCTGAACATCAAACAAAGAGTGCGATACTCAAATACTCTGTAGGTAGATTCTCTTAAAGCAACTGTCGAAGTCAGCTTCCTTCTCAACTTAGAATCAACGTATATGTTGAAACTAGGATAGCTAATCAGCAGCTAACAGCAGAATTTCTGCAGTTTGCTAACGTTTTTTTCAAAGATGGCAAGAGGTGGGCACATGCTTGGTGAAGAGAACGAGCTAGCATTAGTTCCCCATGTCAATTAATGTGTTCAGTGCAAGAGTTTTTGATGTTTGGTTACTGCACAAACGTTAACATGCCATTAACCTCACGGTGTATACAGAAAATTTATGTCAAACTAAAAAAGAATATCTCAGAATAAAGGTTTCATTGCTATTTTATGCAACTTTTCTTATTCACTCTGGCAACTCTACCCACAGAAGTCACCCTCAACATTTATTATACCTTAATATCAGTAACTTACTACACTTAATGTCTGGTAACGACAGGGAGAGAAGATGCTTCACCTGCCAGATGAGTTTTCAAATACTTTTTTTGAAGACTGAAAATCAACTTCTTGGCTCATAGGTTATTTTCTACTCTGTGTGAAATGATCAGAATGTTCCCTCACACAGAGAAGCTACTGAATACAAAAATAATTGTAACAAAGCCACAATAAAAAGCACATAGGAAGTGTGCTACTGAAGAAAACTCAGCAAGAAAGTCCAACAGCCTCAAACAGAGGGCAGAAATTTTCCTGTTAAATTATTACCAGGACAAGAGCAAAAAATTAATGACTAACAATTTTTTTTTTTTTTTTTTTTTTTTTTTTTTTTAAATTTTCTGCCAGCTACTGGACTGCACCATCTGAAGAAACTGAAGTTTAAGTCATATATTGCTCAGAGTGGCTGGAAATGGTGCCCTGAATTACCTACTGTATTACCTTCTGAGCACTGAAGTAAGAGCCTTTCACAAATGAATCTTGCAGGGAAACAGCATGGATTTCTATTACCTTAGAAAGGCAACTCATAGTTAGGAGTACACTGAAATTTATCAAAGTCAGCCACGGCACTGAATCATTACTCGTTGCTCACAGAAATGGAAAACCTATCTTAAGTGCCTTATACATCAACAGTCTTTTGACAAGCTGGAAAGCTCTCACAAGTCTTGTACCGACCAGCATGCACTAGCCGTAACCAGGCATGCATAAGAGCATGGGACACAGCAAATTTCCAAGCTTCACAATTTCCCTGCACATGATAACTAGTACTACTTGCATAAAGCTACCTTCTGGCATTCTGTATCAGTGAATATATTTATATACTGTTATTTGTGTCCAGAGCATCCCTCATCTGGGTAGTTAATTCTCCTTGAGACTCAACACCCATGCATGCATACTGCATTCTGCTGCGCAGGACCTACAACAACTCCAATTTAATTGAATGAACTTAAACCTTTCTCTGACGGGAGTTCAGGCCTGCTGCCTGGTGCAAGTTACCTGCTGTGACACCAAGATGTCTGCTTCTGCACACAGCACCCCTAACTTCCTCCTCTCAGGAATTAAGCCATTAAGGGCTGCACTTGCACAGCCAGCACTCTCCTTTCCTCCTCGTAAACTTGCTTGCTCAGATATCCTGCCCCAATTCAGTCTGCATCATGCACAATCAGAGACAAGAGACTTTCACATACCATGTCCCCAGCATACGTATCACACAGATGTGGAGTTTTACCAAGAGCAAGAGAAAAATAACATCTACTCTTTCTCAATGGCCAGCGGATTCGTGCAGTTTTCTTCTAGTTCTAGAGAAGGCGTGCACAAAATGCAGATAAACGGATTATTGTAAAAAAACTACTGCCAAGTATCTTGCAGAAATACAAAACCTGTTGCCAGCCTAAGAGAGGTGCTAGAAACACTGATGTATTCTGAAGTTGATCTGCAATGCACACAATATTGTCCATGTACAAGTCCAGCCACAACCCATGGGAAGCAGCATGGTTGTTTTTTTTTTGAGACACACTGTTTCATTACAGCTCCACAAAAAAGTAATGAATCCTTTACATCTAGGATAACCTGATCTTTTTATTTATTTATTTATTTTAAAGTCTCTGTCTTCTTTGGTAGCATTAGGTTAAGGTTATTCTCTATCACGAGATGAGATTTGATTCTCCTTTTAGTGCTGCTGACAGAAAGAAGCTGACAGAGGCTGACAGGGATACAGACAGATAGAAGACTGGAGATATTCCAGACACTCTGGAATACATCAGCTTGTATCTGCCCACTGTGGATAACCGTGCATTAATTTCACAAATAAGCACTCTCTTGCAATGTAATGAAAAGATGACAACCTATTTCAAGCCAGAGGCAAGTCAGATACATAGGAGCCCAAATCCATTCTATTCAGCAAACGCGACAGCTCTGCAACTGAAAGACTGTAAGCCATAAAGTTATTTTTGCATTCTTTGCTGCTTGTCAAAATATGTACTGCCCAAGAAAGCACAAAGTGAAATGTCTTCTCTACCTTTTGCAGCTGATATCAGAACTCAAACCTTCAGCACATCCCAACTCTAACCTCCACATTCACATTTGGTAGAAGACACCTGGAAGTTTGAATATATTCCATAAACAACAAAAAAAAAAGTCATTCTTTGCACAGAAACGGTATGTCCTGCATTTGGATTATCACAATTGGCAATGATGGATGGCACTTTAATGGGACAAAGCAGCTATTGAAGAATTTGATTTCAAAATGGCTTTACAATGAGGACAGAATTCATTAACACCTCTCCAGTACTGTTCTAATCGGTCCCTCCAGGCTTCTTTCTCACAGAATCCATGCAATTGTTTAGCCTTCTGGGCTAGTGCCCACTTGTCAGAAATTGCTTTTAGAAAGCTGTCATGTCTGAAGTCATTCTTAGATGGACTTCACTAGCTTGAAAATGAAGGATTGGAGTTAAGGCAGGCGAGGGGACACAGCAATGGGACTAACTCAGAACCCCACCTTAGGGTGCGCACAACAAGAGAACTTGCATTTCCCCACATAATGAAAAACCACTGCTGCCCCTTTCTCACATTTTGGTATCTTCTCCTGAAATCTGTTCTCCACTCAACAACCCAGAGCAGTGCTAGCACTCTCCCTTCCTCTTACAAAGCCCACTTTCCCTGTTCTGCATTCATACACCGGAATGTAACGTGCACATAGAGTGAGCAAGATAGTCTTCCCTTCGGTTCTAGCTTTTCTCCATCTCTCAAGAGAAGCTTCTCCTAACTCACACACTCTGCTCAGTTTTGCATTTTTCTTGCTCTGACAGCTCCTTATGCTTATCATATTTTCTGTGGTGTAGAAAAAAAAAAAAAATCTAAAACAAGCATGATGAAAAACATGAGCAGAGGAAAAATTTCACTGAATCAAAAACCAGCTTGCAATGAGATTCACACAGGATTTTATAGAAGTGACAAATGCTAACACAGAGACTGCCTTTTCTAGTTTATCTTGCTGAATTCAGTACTCACATTTGCAAATCATTTCACTGTGACTCCTATAAAATGTCTGAGAAACCAACTTTGACAGTGTATTTTCATTGCCAGTTAGCTAGATAGTTCAGAATGAGTCTGTGGAAATTTACACTCACAGGAGAGTAAACAAGTTACAGACATTAGTATCTACAGACATTACTGTAGCCAAGAGAAAAGGTCTCTTGTTCCACAAAAGTGGAAAAATATCCAACTGTGTTTATGGCAGCATTATGTCTGTAAACAAAATCCCCAACAACTCCCTCCCTGCTCCAAAAAAAAAAAAAAAAAACACCTAGAAAACATCTGACCACATTAATGCTCATGTATCAGTCTCACCATTAACGAGGAGCTAACAGAAGAAACAATCAACATTAGAACTGCTGAGTAACTGTTCCACCTTGTAACACTGTAACGCAACGGTAAGCACAGCAACATAGTTGTAAAGTCCTAGGCTGTAGCAGGTGAGGATATGCTCAAACAGGGCAGCAGTGGACATGGAAGTTAAGAATCTGCTTACCCTTAGAACACTTGAGGTACACAGAGATCTCCAGCAAGATCCCCTTGCCTCCACTGCCAACCCTTACCTGAGATCTGTGAAGGGATGGATCCTGGCTCCAGCCCTTCAGGTCACTCAGGTGCACTGCATGTAGCTGAGCTCCAAGGGTTGGCCCTGACTTCCCACCAGGTGCTCAATCACTGCTTCAGGCTGTGACTCAGCATTTCCACTACACCCCTGTAAGACAAGCACACTCACTAAAGACTTTCTTTCCTTACCAGGAGACTTTTATCACATCAAATCCTGGTATAATAAACGTTTAGTTTTTACTTAATATTCTGACATCTCTCATTTATTTGCAATCCAGGCAATCCATGTCTTTTCCTTAGTTTAATTCCGAAGGCAAATGGCACTGCTCACCACTGAGCTCTACTTTCGAAGCAGAATAAGCAGCCTTTCAATCTGTCAGGCCCCTCCCTTTCAGGTTGCCTCCTCTTAAAACAAAAGAAATTCATACTTCAAACGTTCCTAGTTGCCTGAACCATCTCAGTACGCTAAATGAGGAAAGAAACTCTCTTCTGCATGAAGGTAAGTTTTCTGCCACTCTAGTGTGCTGAAATAGCTTGGCAGAGGACCTTGTGACTGCTACAGCTGCTGCAGTCACCTTTTCTCTCTCTGCACCCACAGGTCAGTGGATGGAGGCTAGCAGGAAGCAGCAGCCTTCCTGTTCAGCTCCAGCTCGCAGTCAGTCCCCCGCTTCTGCATCACCGTCTTTGCTGCTCGCTGCTAAGTAGTGTTTGCCTCCAAGCACCGCAAAAAGAAAGTCAACATGTTTTCTACCACAGCAGAACACAGGAGTGTGAAAAATAAGAGGTGTTCGTAGCCGACATTTAAATTGTTAACCGTCAATTTTGGGTGTTTTTCATCAAACTTAATCTCTTATTCCACATTCCTCCAGACCTTGGTGCTGCAATTACTATTAGTTGTATTCATTCCCCTTGGTATTACTGTGGTAGTCATGAGGATCACACAGATGGAATTCTAACACAATTCACTGTACTTACATTTACGAATTTTAAAACTTCTCCCAAGACTGTCAAAGGCTAAAAATTAAAAAGGGGGCATGGGGAACTTTTTATACATATCTACTAATTATACATATCTACTAATGGCTCTGGGCAGCCTGGTCTGCTGGTTGGCAACCCTGCTTGTAGCAGGGGGGGTTGAAACTAAATGATCATTGTGGTCCTTTTCAACCCAGGCCATTCTACGATTCTAATTTGAATTTTTATGATCCTAATTTAAGAATGCAGTTTTGTTCTAGAAAGGTAACTACCACAGACTCGCAACAAATGAGAATCCCATACAGAGGTGAACTTAAACTACTGTGCATCCACCAGACTATTGCTCCACATATGTTAGCACTGAAGACAAGTCATATTTGTGATGGAAAGCCAGCAGCTAACAACTAGCTAATTACAATAATTGGATCTAAGAAGCAAATGCTAGCCAAGCAGGCCTCTTACACAGACTGGGTCACATTAATTAAACTGACAAAACATAGTCTCTCCTGGACTACAGAACCCAGTCTGCTCTCTCCTTGCCAGAGCACACAATTCATTAGACTGCCTAGAAAAGATAAACAGCACCTATTCAAAAGCTCATGTTATCAATCCACAAAAATCATCTGCTATACTCTTTACAGTATTCAACCATTAAACTGTTATGACATGGTGCACATGCTTTCTACTAGCTGGCTAGAGAATGTAAGACAGTTGAAACTGTCAGTTGAAACTAGAGTATATTTGTGTTAAGCGTGGCTATGATCCAAGAAAGGAGCTGAGGCATCGTGTTCTTATCTTAAACAGATATCAAAATTATAAAACAAAACAAAAACAACACAAAACAGGTATAAGTAATTTGCCTGTAGTTTTGGAAAACAGTCACAAATAGAAACTGCCATAGAAACCACGTTTTCTTGGATGGCATTTAATGTTCAGCTCAGCAGCTCAGATTGCCTACCAACTCCAGCAGCACCATGAAAAATGAAATAACTTCCAAGGTAGGACTGGCTCCGTGCCATGCATTGTGCAAAGAGCTTGGAAGGTTTTAAAAACAAATAAATAAGCAAGATAGAAGACACGTGGTGATGGAACAGTGGTAAAGAAAGATTTTCTGCTTCAGAAAATCGGAGGAAATGCAGAAAGATTTTCATTTCATTCAGTCAGACTTTAGCTGATTAAACCAAAGAACTACTGATCACATAAAACCTGCTGCAAGATCTATAACCTGTGACTGCTCAATCTAGAGACTGAGACGAGTTATATCAATTTCTAACTAGCGGCAAAAGCTTAAGATCAGTCACAATTATTTATTATCACTAACAAATAGTATTCTCGTCAAATTACGAGAATACTAAGAGAAATCATTTCTGAAAACTACTTCAGATGATGCTGAAGACCCCAATTGAAATCCACATTACATAAAATTGTAGAGAAGATTTGGCCTAATAAGACTTAATGAGTAAATTTACAATACCGGTCCAAAGGCTGAGGCCACAAGCACACAGATCTTCCAGATACCTACCTACATACTACCAACTTCTTCAAGTCATAGTCATGTTTCATTTCACGTTGATTTTACAGTGCTTTTCAAGCATTATTAGTAAGTAACTTGCGCTAGAGAGGGAAGGAAACTAGGCCTTCTACATCTACCCTCAAAAACAATCCTGTTATCCAAAATAAAGTGGATATGAAATGCCGATCGGACACAACGTAACTGCATTTGAGAAGTTATTTCCAACTTTGCAGCAGGTTTACCAACAACTTTACTACTGGCTATGCTGTCTGAGAGGCCTCACTACACAACAGTGAGGATATTATCGCAGACGTCCCCCTTCTTTCAGTAAGAAAAAACCATCTTAGCAACCTCATTATGCAGCAGAGTTTTAATCAGTAAGTACATACTGTTCACTAACAAACTTGCCTCCAAGGTGCAAGATTTTAAAGAAAGCTGGTAAATCTCACGTAGAAATTCCATCTCCCTTTCATAGTAGATGTTGTGCAAGTATAGTGGGACAGTATCTCTCTTGATATGAAACTTAGGAGAACAAACACTTCCTTCAGTGCCCAAAGACACTCGTATGATCTCAACTACAGTCCCGATAGTGTGGATAACTCGCTGTCACCAAGCACTACACCTGCATGGTACAAGAAGCTCCATGTTGAAGAGAGCTGGTTCTGTGTTCTGAGCCTTCCTGTTGATAGGGGTTGGAATTCCTAAGGCAGGCTGACAGCTGACAGTGCTGCTCCTTGACAACTCCTGCCTGCACAGACAGCACCTCTGGACAACGGAGGTGGGTTAAAATCTGACCAGACCATCATCTTTTTCCCTTTTGCCAGTGGCCAGAATTATATAATGTTATCAGAAAGAACTGAGAAAGTCACTGCTGCCTATATATAAATACACACACACACACACACACACACACACACACACACACACACACACA